>NC_135972.1:18182867-18495903 GCF_053455715.1 Rhinoraja longicauda | reverse complement strand
CGTTATTGAAGCTTTTCCATCTGGTTCTGTCTCGCTGGGTTATTCTCATTTTTTTCTTTCCACTGTTTTATCAATGAAATTGTGTGGGTTGTGAATATATTGTTTTAAATGCCAAGAGTCAGTATGTGGAATTACTTCACCAGGTCCAATGCAGATTCAGAATATCACGATGAAGGAAAAAGGTTAAAATTTTAAAAGGAGGAAAACAGAGATTAAGGAGAGCACAAGGGAGTCAGAGGTATTTCTGGCAGGAATTACATGCATTGAACTCTGCTCCAAAAATGTACACAGGTGAACGTGTAAAGTAGTATGTACACAGAACTGAATTGGCACTTTGGGGGCATCTATATTTAAAAATAAATTAGTATCAGTGCTGGCCTGATGTAAACAGCGTGAGACACTAACTAACTACCACAGTTAGAGTCATTGAGTCATAGAGCTATATAGCATGGAAACAGGCCCTATGGACAGTCCATTATGGATAGTTCCATTTGCCTGAATTTGTCCACTAAACTGTCTTAAGCATACATCCATCCAAATGGCTTTTGAAAGTCGTAAGTTGGAAGTTGCATAGAGTATAGCGAATGCGATGTTGCTTTTTCCTTTGGTGCCTCCAAATTAGGTTACCGATTGAAAGGCCTGACCAGTGCTGGGTTTGAAAGTGACAATGTAATCCACCTTAATTTCAATGAGGGACAACCTAATTGGAGGGAGAAACAAGGGGAATTGAGTTTGGAATTAAGTCAAGACAAGTTCCATATACCATAAGACGTATGAGCGGAATTAGGCCATTCAGCCCATCGAGTTTACTCCATCATTCGATCATGGCTGATCTATTTTTCCCTCTCAACCTCAGTCTCCTGCCTGACGTCATGAAAATGCAGGGAATGAAGTGATATGGATTACATGCAGGCAGAAGAGTTTAGGTTAATTTGTAAACATGCTTAGCACAGATATCGTGGTCCAAATTGCCTGTCCTATGTTCTATTATCATGTCTTTCGACTACGATGAGGTACATGCACATTAAAAAGTCTGCTGCAACATTGTTTACAGAATGAAAAGAGATCTCACAGAAACCCATAAAATTCTAACAGGGCAAGATGACATTGCCGATGATGGGACTCCAGGTTCAGGGACAAAGTCTCAGAATAGGGGGCATGCCATGTAGAACAGAGATCAGGAGAAAGTTGTTTCTTAGTGCCAAATAGATCAAGAGAGCAAGGCAGGAACAGGGTATGGAAATGATTGATCAGCCGTGGAAATGGTGGAACGTGCCCTCTCTCTTCTGTTCTCTCGGTCTCAACATTTGGAAGCAAGAGGCTGGAGGGAAGAATTGAAACACAGGAGTTAACCCTTGCTGTAGATTACTACTCAGCAGTAATAAGCGCTTCAAAGTATGTTCACTTAGAAAAGATACGTTGGCTGAGTCCAAGTGAAGAAACAAAAATGGTGGACCAAAAGAACTACAAATGCTGGGAGTCCAAAGAAGGGCCTCGACCTGAAACATCACCTATCCGTGCTCTCCAGAGAAGCTGCCTGGCCTGCTGAGTTACTCTGGTGCTTTGTGTCAGGCAGTGGCTGTGGAATAGGACATGTGCTGTGTGACCTGCTGAGCGTTCCAGTTTTCTGTTTTCGTTCCTGTATTGTGGAATTGTGTTTCTGACATCTCCGTTTCTCCAGTTACAGACCTGTACTTTGCTCAGACGTTGCGTGGAAGACCAGTGCCGTTTGCCACAGCCGGAGACTGTTACAGTGCATCCAGGTGTCCTCAGGTCAGCCTCCACCTGCTTTTCTTTCACAAATACTTTATTCCAAAGCAACAACAAACATACAAAGTAGAAACGCGATCAAATCAAAAGCTGCAGTTTACAAACGAAACAGTAATCAAATTAAAATTCCGTCAACTTTGTCAATAATACATTTGACCTCCCGCGGCGACCAGCGTTCACAGAATTCCAACCTCCACCTGCTGGGAGTGGTGTTTACTGATGGACAATTTTCGACTGTGAAAGTACTCGATTGTCGTTTCAAATCCAAATCCAAATCCAAGAGGGAAGTGCAGCCACAAGCTTGTATTATGTCATTATTATTCCAACCAAACTCAAAAAGAGCAGTCATTCGTTGGGGTTGGTTGGAGGAATGAAGAATCAGATCAGTCCCACCTTCAGTAAGCAGACCTCAGTTCAATTAATCAGCCCACACCAAGCTGGAAAGTGTATTGAATGGAGCCATGGAGTCATACAGCAGAGAAATATCCCCTTCAGCCAAACTCGCCCATGCTGATCAAGATACCCTTCTATGTTATTCAACTGTGCCCACATTTGAACCATATCCCCATTAATATTTCCTATCCAGGTACCTGTCCAAATGTCTTTTAAATGTTGTTCTTGTACCTGCCTCAATTACTTCATCTGGCAGCTTGTTCCCTGTACCTGCTACCTTCTTTTGAAAAAGATGCCCCTCAGGTTCCTATTAAACTTTTTCCCTCTCATGTTAAACGTATGGCCTGTGATAAAGACTGTGTGCATTCACCCTTTCTATGCCCCCCATGATTTAATACATCTATATGTTGTCTTCTTAGCTCCAAGTAATAAAGTCCTAGCCTGCCCAATCTCTCCCAATAGTTCAGGACCTAGAATACTGGCAAAATCTTTGCAAATCTTTCATGTCTCTTTCCATTTACACAGCTGTGTGACGGAAACTGAACACAATGCTCCAAGTGCAACCTCACCAATATCTTGTATAGGTTTCGTTTAGTGTACTCTAGTCCAGTTTGGTTTAGTTTAGAGATACAGCTTGGAAATAGGCCACCGTGCTGACCATCGATCACCAGTATATTAGATCCATCTGGGGACAATTCTGGGGACAATTCACAGCAGCCAATCTGCACGTCTTTGTAATGTGCGAGGAAACCGGAGCACCCAGTCCTAGGGAGAACGTACAAAGTCCATACAGACAGCAACCGTAGTCAGGATTGAACCCGGGTCTCTGGCGTTGGAAGACAACAACTCGACCGCTCAGCCACTGTGCCGCCCAGTGCGACTGCAACCGAACATCCCAACTTCTATACTCAGCACAGGTATAAGAAACTGCAGATGATGGTTTACAAAAACAAAATAACTAAGTGGTGGAATTTCTTAGCGGGTCAGGCAGCATCTCTGGAGAACATGGATAGGTAACATTTTGGAGCGGAATTTTCCTTCAGACTGATTTTAGGGTGTAGAAGAAAGCTGGAGGGGCAAGACAAAGCCTGGTAGATAACAGGATGATACAGGTGAGAGGGGTACCTATTTTAGGTAACTACACAACTCCCCCCTCTCCATTCTCCCCCACACCCAACTGCACCCCACATGGACACACTTATTTCTCCCCTCCCCCTCCTCTTCCACCTATATTCTTTCCTCCAACTTAGCAATTTGCAATCCTCAATCCTTTTGTCTCACATCTTCTGTCTTTTCATTCTATTACCTGCCAGTCTTTGACTTCCCGTGCTCTCTTCCAGCTTCCTTCACCATACCCCTCCCCCCCCCCCCCTACAATCTGAATGAAGGGTCCTGACTTAAAATACAATCTGAAATGTTCTCCAGAGATGCCACCTGACCCGTTGAGTCCCTCCAGCACTTGTGCCTATTTTCTTATACTTAGTGCACTGCCTGATGAAGGCCAGCATCCCAAATGCCTAAACCCATTGCACAATTTTCAGGAAAATATGTACTTTCCCTCTGTTCTATAACTGTTTGTAACAATTATCAGATGGGCAGCATGGTGGGGCAGAGGTAGAGTTGCTGCCTTACAGCGCCAGAGACCTGGGTTCGAACCTGACTTTGGGTGCTGTCTGTACGGAGTTTGTACGTTCTCCCCATGACCTGTGCGGGTTTTGTCCGGGAGCTCTGGTTTCCTTCCACACTTTAAAGCCGTACAGGTTTATAGGTTGATTGGCTTTGTATAATTGTAAAATTGTCCCTAGTGTGTGTAGGATAGTGTTAATCTGCGAAGATTAACACTATCCTACACACACTAGGGACAATTTTACAATTGTTGGTCGGTGCGGACACAGTGGGCCGAAGGGCCTGTTTCTGCCCTGTGTCTCTAAACTAAACTAAAACTAAAGGTGTAAGTTGGGGTTGACTAGAATAACTGTGATTTTAAATTCCTGGCACTTTGATGACGTTTACGTTGGAACCATTTCACAAAGGAATAGATTGTGGGATAAAATTCGTTTGGATCCTGTTTGAAGTGTTAGAGGCAAGCGTGGGTCGCCGTAAGCACAGCAACACATTAGTGGTGATTCATTGAGAGCCCAGAAGCATTGAGTTGCCCTGACTTTGTATGTGAAAACAAGCATCCGCTTTGAGGTTTTAAAAGTTTACACAGAGCTGTTCCCAGCATGGTGGAATCCTGGGTTCAGCGAAATGTCATAGGCCACTGCTGCAGAGGTCCCCAGGAAGCTGCATGGACAATGATGTTTATTTGATGAAACGGATAACAAAAGAGGTGCCTGACGGAGTTGGTCTTTATCTTTGTGAGAAGACACCTGCTGGGGGCTCTAATGAATGAGAGGCTTTTGGAGGTCACCCGTTTACTGGCTGCAGGGGTTGACCTGCAGAAGGTTTCAAAGTAATATCAGCTCACCAGCTGAAGCCACCCTGTAGTGAACTCTTATCTCCATCAATTAAACACAGCTTCCAGAAGCAAAGCTGAGCAAATGCCCACATTGTGATAGCACTAGTCAAAGAAAAATAAAGGGTCGAGTTTTTTGGATGTTTATTTGTCCTATCCCTCCTACTTTTCTTGGGCCGTGCAGTTAGTACCAGTCTCACGTTCTGTTGAATATTTGGTGTGCACCATTTAGCACTGCTCAGGGCCAAGTAGCTGATGACACATTTATTAACTGGTCACCTCATTTCGCAATCTGCTGTGGGGTTTTTCAGTCTGAAAATAAAATAACTTCGGCTCTGAATGGGGTGAATAACTTCTAATGCACTGAGATTTTAGTCTGAGGACCCCAGCTGGAAACTGCTGAGAAACTCTGTCCTGGAGCACTTTCCCAGGCAACTGCAAATATCCCACGTCAGTAACCACTTCACACTCAGACCTTTCAGAGCGTTTTAACCTCTCCATTAAAAATAGAGTTTGTTAGAGGCACTAGTTATAACGTCCTAACCATTTCTCATCACAGTGAGTTGTATAAAATCATGTGTTGGTTTATTATAAACAGCTCAGTTATAATATTCTCCCCCCAAGCTAAAGTCAACTTACAATTGTGGGGAGCAGAAAGTTTGCAGTGAACAATTGTGTTAAAATGTGAACTCATTTCAGGATTTGTTTTTAGATGGCATCTTTTTAAATGCTGGGCTTTGATTGTTTAATTTAGTTTTGTTTTTTAGTTTTAGAGATGCAGCGTGGAAACAGGTCCTTCGGCCCACCGAGTCCTCACCGACTAGCGATCCCCGCGCATTAACACTACCCTACACACACTAGGGAAAATCGACACTTATACCAAGCCAATTAACCTACAAACCTGTATATCTTTGGAGTTTGGAAGGAAACCGGAGATCTCGGAGAAAACCCACGCGGTCACTGGGAGAACGTACAAACTCCGTACAGACAGCGCCCTTAGTCAGGATCAAACCTGGCTCTCTGATGATGCAAGCGCTACAAGGCAGCAACTCTACAGCTGCGTCACCGTGCCGCCCCTTAACTAAGAAACATTTAACAGTCCAAAGCGAACAGTGCCATGATGGGCAACTTGCGTTTTGTAACAGTAATACAGGATTCTGTAAATACCACACTCATCTATGTTGCACTGAATTTTGTCCAATTAACTCCTCACAAGATTTCATGATGAAATAAGCTCAGCGCACCTAATCAGGCCAGCTGCTTCTGTTATCAGACGTGGCTATCCGAAAAAATAACCATTGAAGGGGTCCACACTAGAGAGTCAAGAGAGAGAGTTAATAATGTTTTCTTGTCATGTGACCTGAAACAGAACAATGAAATTCTTACTTGCAGCAGCACAACAGATATTTAAACATAGTACTCTGTAAACACCATAATATACAACAACAAAAAGTTTATACATACATACATACATACATATATATATATATATATATAAATATAAAACTCTAACAAAGAAACATGCAATAAAAGTACAAAGACAAAAATAGTGTCCCCAGGTCTATGTAGTTCATAGCTTATTTGGAGCTTGTAGTGTTTAGTAACCTGATGGCTGCAGGGAAGAGACTGCTCCTGAACCTGGGTGTTACAGTTTTCAGGCTCCTATACCTTCTTCCCATTGGCAGGAGTGAAATGAAAGTATGGGTGGGATAGTGTGGGTCTCTGATGAGGCTGGTTGCCTTTTTGAGAGAGCAACTCCTGTAGATTTCTTTGATGGTGGGGAAGTCAGTGCCCGTGATGAACTGGACAGTTTTCACCACTTTTTGCAATGTTCCTGGATGTTTAAGTAGCTGAACCAGGCCGTGATGCAACCAATCAATATGCTCTCAACTGTACACCTATAGAAGTTCAAGAGAGTATTCATTGACATACCAAATCTCCTCAAACTTCTTAGGAAGTAGAGGCGTTGCTGGGCTTTCTTTATGAGTGCAACAATGTGTGGATCTTCAGAGATGTGCACACCCAGCAATTTGAAGATTTTGACTCTCCACCACAGTTGCCTCGGTGAAGACAGGTTTGCGGGTCCTCGTCCATCCTCTTCCAAAAGTTCCTTGGTTTTACTGACATTGAGAGCAAGGTTGTGGTTCGGTCACTAACTAATGTCGAAGATAGACACTAAAAAGCTGGAGTAACTCAGCGAGTCAGGCAGCATCTCTGGAGAAAAGGAATAGGTGAAGTTTCCGGTCGAGATCCTTCTTCACACTGAGAGTCAGGGGGAAGGGAAACGAGAGATATAGAAGGTGAGATATAGAACAAATGAATGAAAGATAACGAATAAAATAAAGAGTGATAAAGGAAACAGGCCATTGTTAGCTGTGTGCAAGGTGAAAACGGGTTACAGGCTACAAGACTCAACAAGACGACTTTGAAGCTGGTACGACTTGGGTGGGGGAGGGATGGGGATGCAGCTAATAATGTCATAACGAATGTTAGTCCAATAATAACTAATGTCAGTCAGTTTGGATGTGAATAGTGAAAGAATAGCAGTGTTTCAGCTCACTTATTCACAAGATTGGCAAGGGATTGAGTTGTTAATGGACATTACAAATCACCAGCTCCCTGATATGGGAGTTTTATTTTGTGGATTCCGTTCATTCACCCAAGTTGAACTTCCTGCTCTCCACATCCATTGTTCAATTGTTGTTTTGTGTTTGAGGTGTTTAATTACTAGGAAGAACATACCCTGAAGCCCCAGTGTGCTCAGTGTCCACAAATGGAAGGCATTGTTTGTGCCTGCCAGCTCCTAAACACTATCTTCCAGTCAAGTCTATAGTTGCCAGGTAATTATTTTCACCATAATTACCAGTACAGAGGCAGAGCGGTGGATGTGTGGAATTGTCTTTGGATAAGCTCACATCCTCAAATTCACACCCTATAAAAGTAGAGTCAAAAGAATCCACTGTCATTTTTCAGACTGAATCAAACAACTAAGAATGACAACGTGTGGGAAGGAACTGCGGATGGTGGTTTATATCGAAGATAGACACAAAATGCTGGAGTAACTCAGCGGGACAGGCAGCATCTCTGGAGAGAAGGAATGGGTGACGTTTTGGCTCAAGGTTTACGAGGATGGTGCCAGCACTCGAGGGTTGAGCGACAGGAAGAGGTTAAGCAGGCTAGGACTCCATTCCGTGGAGCGCAGGAGGATGAGGGGTGATCTTATAGAGGTGTTTAAAAACATGAGAGGGATAGATACAGTAGATTGCAAGAGTTTTGCGCCCAGTGTAGGGGAATTGAGAACCAGAGGACATTGGTTAAGGTGAGGGGGGAAAGATTTAATAGGAATCTGAGGGGTAACTATCTCACGCAAAGGGTTGTAGGTGTATGGAACAGGCTGCCAGAAGAGTTAGTTGAGGCAGTTACATGGTTAGGACTGGTTTAGAGGGATATGGGCCAAACGTAGGTAGGTTGGACTAGTGTAGATGGGACATGTTGGCTGGTGTGGGCAGGTTGGGCTGAATGACCCGTTTCCACGCTGTAAGATTCTTTGACTTTGACTCTATCTAAACACCAACTAAACTACAAACTGTCTTGGGTGCATTAAAGACTTTGTGGGGGGTGAGTTGATTTTTTAAAATATATTGAACTTTTTCTTTATAGTGCTGACTATGTGTACAGTGTGTTATGCTGTTATGCTGCTGCAAGAAAGAATTTCAATGTTCTGTTTTTGGTACATATAACAATTAAAAACCCTGAAACCCTTGTGTCTCTTGAGTCAGGGTGGGGGGGGGGGGGGGGTTAGCTGGGGAGGTTCATTTGTCCAATGGGCTGGGCTGCATCCACAAATTCTCTGTAATTGTCATCTTGGGCAAAGCAGTTGCTGTACCAAGCAAGTTGTGATGCATCCCGATAAGATGATTTTGATGGTGCTTATATTTTATAAGATGTGTCATTTAAAGCTTAATTGCACCTAATCACGTTGTTATTGATGTTTAACAAATTGTTTTTCAGGGACAATTTAGTATTAACTTAAGTGGGACAGGGCTGAAGATTGCAGAAGCTTCAAAATGGATTGCACAAGGAAACTATGCAACTGTCAATGTACAAAGGTCACAGGTATGTGTCAGAAATTGCTTAAAGTTTTATATTTTGTCAAAAGCAGAGCATGAATCTTACTTTTTTTCAAACATTTTGTGGTTTTATTAAAGAATTAGAAAGTGGATAAGAAGCTAGAAACTCTGATTTTGATTTCCTTATTCAAGTGCTGTGGCCAGTTTTAAGATGTAGGAAGGAACTGCAGATGCTGGTTTAAACCGAAGAGAGCCACAAAATGCTGGAGTAACACAGTGAGACAGGCAGCATCTCTGGAGAGAAGGAATGGGCGACGTTTCGGGTTGGGACCCTTCTTCAGACTGAGTTACTCCAGAATTTTGTGTTTATCGCCAGTTTTAATATCTTGTGGAAGGTGGCTGAGATTAATGCAGAGTTGGGGATTGAGGTGAGAGATTGGATGATCAGTGAGGTCAGCAATTTAGTAATTGATGCCAGGACCTTTGAGGGTATCAATTGTGGAATAGGCAACCATCAGCAGCACATTTTAAATCCAGTGACTTTGACAGTTTTCCATGTCAAATTTGGAAATTTTACTATTTCCAATCATTTGAACAGTACAAAGGATGTACACTGCTTCGTGCCACTGGAACTCATTGTGAGTTCCTTGTGAAGAACCTAAAGCCAACAAGAACATAAATTCAATCTTGGATTGCTCTGAAAATAGTTCCAAGCCAGCAGATTGTCCTTTCACCTCTCCTGTTTCGTTTTGCATTCTATCCAGGTAAAACACACCATGCATGAGTATATCAGTGGGAAAATAGAAAATAAAGAGCGCAAGGTATAGTGTTGCAACTACAGAGAAAGTGCAGATAAAAAAAATGCAAGGGCTGCAACAAGGTAGATTGGGAGATCAGGAACTCATTGCTAGCATATATGAAGTCCATTCAAGAGTCTGATAGGAAGCTGTCTTAAATCTGGTGGTATATACTTTCAAGCACTTGTATTTTCTGCCCAACGGGAGAGGGGAGAAGAGGGATTGACCAGGGTGTGAGTGGCCCTTGGTTATATTGGCTGCTTTCCCTCCTATATCGATGTTATGACGGTAAAGAAGGCATGCCATCATCATTCGGGGTATTGAGTGTAAAAATTGGAAAGTCACGTTGCTGCTACGAGAAACTTTGGTTTGGCCACATTTGGTGTGGTGTAGATTAGTCTAGTTTAGTTTAGTGATACAGCATGGAAACAGGCCCTTCTTCCCACGGAGTCCACGGCGACCATTGATCACCCGGTCACATTAGTTATCCCACTACACACTATGGGTAAATTACAGAGGCCAATTAACCTACACACCCACCAGTCTGTGGCAGTGCTGTGTGGTTCTGGTTGCAGCAATTCAGGAAGGACGTGGAGGCATTGGAGAAGGCGCAAAAGAGGTTTACCAGAATGTTGCCTGGATTCAATGTTTCCCCCTCTCATCTTAAATATATTCTCTCTAGCTAATGTTCTGAGCCATTGTTATTCTACTGACCACCAATGAAACAGTTGCCCTGTTTATGTGACTGCTGCTTGCAGGACTTGGCCCTGTGCATGTTGAGTGCTTGGTATCTCACAATTGTCAATTCAGTCCTGACCAGCTCCTGTCTACGATCTCGGGGAGTTCCAGTTTCTCCCACATCCCAAAGACGTGCTGTTTAATTCTCCACTGCAAATTGTCCTTTCCATACATAGCTGAGAGAAGAATCGGAGCATTGGGGATGTAAGTTCACAAGTTTACAAGTTATAGGAGTAGAATTAGGCCATTCGGCCCATCAAGTCTACTTCGCCATTCAATCATGGTTGATCTCTGCTTCCTAATCCCATTTTCCTGCCTAATCCCCATAACCCTTGACACCCGTTCTAATCAAGATTTTGTCTCTGCCTTAAAAATATCCACTGTCTTGGCCTCCACAGCCCTCTGTGGCAATGAGTTCCATAGATTAACTACCCTTTGACTAAAGAAGTTTCTCCTCGCCTCCTTTCTAAAAGAGCACCCTTTAATTCTGAGACTATGACCTCTGGTCCTAGACTCTCCCACCAGTGGAAGCATCCTTTCCACATCCACTCTGTTATGCCTTTCATTATTCTGTAAGTTTTAATGAGGTCCCCCCTCAACCTTCTAAACTCCAGCGAGTTGCTAACCCACCCATTCCTGGAGTTGTTCTTGTAAACCTCCTCCGGACCCGCTCTCGAGCCAGCACATCCCAAGTTGATGGGGAAGTGAGAAGATTGGGTGTCGGGCCAGTTGGCAAGACCCTCTGACTCTGTTACTACAGTGGTTGCACTTCACACATAACTCACTGGCTACACGATGTGTTCCAAGTGTGTTTACAACACTGACACTTTTCAAACTTTCTTTCTGCTTTAAAGGACGGGACGAAGGTCTATGGAAAGTGTGGAGGTTACTGTGGGAAATGTGTCCCCCAAAGCAGCACTGGCCTCCTCCTGAAAGTGCAGTAAAAGCCTGCCTGGGTGTGGAGTGAAGATGCAGTGACTGACCGAATGAAAAGACCACCCAGCGGAACGCAGACTGATGGATGGATGGATGGATGGATGATGCCGAGAGGACCAGTCCGATTTTCAGCATTCTCTATCAATGCCAGGGTGCAAGAACGTTCTATTACAAGCTGGGAGAGAATCTGCACATCAGCCTGTAGCTAAAACCATCTCCTTTCTTCCGGCCGTCATGTGTTGTGGGTTGGGACAGGAAGAACATAATTGGATAATCAGTTGGCACCAACTTTAGCCACAGCTCTGTGCTTGTTCCAATTCATGTCGCTTTGCAAATCATTCCCATCAAGTTCACTTTGAAACCATGGCACGAGCAGAAACAATGGATCGTTGAACACACCTGGACACCTGGACTATTCCTCTGTTAATCAAGACCCATACTCGTACACTCAAATTACTGACCAGCACACAGGCTGGCTGCACTCCACACAAGACTCATCGAACCCCTCGCTCTTCATCTACCCCCTCAGCATTAGTTTATTTAGTTTAGTTTAGCGATACAGCGCAGAAACGGGCCCCTTGACGCTTCGAGTCTGCACCGACCAGCGATCCCCGCACATTAACACTACCCTATACACACCATGGACAATGTACATTTTTGACTTCTCCAGTACTTTTAACAGCATCCGGCCTGCACTGCGATGGAATAAACTGACGAGGATGCGGGTGGATGCTACATTGGATCGCCAACTACCTGACTGGACTATGCCAGGCTACGGAACTGTGTCTTGGACATGGTAGTGAGCAACACAGGGGCCCCACAGGGACGGTCCTCTCTCCCTTCCTGTTCACCATCTACACCTCGGACTTCAGATACAACTCGGACTCCTGCCGCCTGCAGAGGTTTTCGGATGACTCTGCAATTGTGGGCTGCATCACTGAGGGGTGGGAAGCTGAATCCAGAGCAGTCGTCAATGACTTTATTGAGAGGTGTGGGCTGACTCACCTGCAGCTTAACACCAACAAGACTTAGTGGTGGACTTTAGGAGGAGGAACACCCTGACCCTTGTCTCCATCAAGGGTGTGGATGTGGTTTACCAAGGAGTACAAGTACCTTGGAGTTTACCTGGACAATAAACTAGACTGGTCCAGGAACACTGAGGTCCTGTATAATAAGGGACAGAGCCATCTGTACTTTCTGAGGAGGCTCCGGTCCTTCAACATCTGCAGTAAGATGCTGCAGATGTTCTATCAATCGATGGTGGCCAGTGCCATCGTCTACGCTATCATGTGCTGGGGTAGCAGGGTGAAGGCCGTGGACGCCAACAGAATTAACAACAAGCCCATCAGGAAGGTTGGCTCCGTCCTGGGAGTGGAGTTGGATTCATGGGAGGTGGTCTTGGAGGGGAGGATGCTCCTCAAACTGCGGAGCATCTTGGACAATACAGCTCACCCCCTCCATGACACGTTGGTCAACCTGAGGAGGTCAACCTTCAGCAACAGACTGGTTCCACCAAGATGCAGTACAGAACGCCACAGGAGATCCATTATCACTGTGGCTATCAAACTGTACAACTCCTCCCCCTTCTGTCGTGGGGCAGACTGACTCCCCTTCTCCCCATTCCCAATCTTTGCACATTCCCACTCCTGGATTTTCCACTCGTCACTTTAATTTCATGGTTCATGTACCTTGTTGGGTTTTATGACCGTTGGCAGACCAATTTCCCTCCTGGGATAAATAAAGTTCTATCGTATCGTATCGTATCGTATCGTATCTCATTTATACCAAACCAATCAACCTACAAACCTGTACATCTTTGGAGCGTGGGGGGAAACCGAAGATTTTGGAGAAAACCCATGCGATCACGGGGAGAACATACAAACTCCATACAGTTAGCAGCAGGATCGAACCTCTACCACTGCGCCACCGTGCTGCCCCACAGAGGATTGCTTTTTTTGTGCTTCTTGCCTCACTCACATTGGCCTTTCCCAGTGATGGTGCCAGGCATCAGGGAGTAATGTTCCAGCAGTCTCGGAGCAAAGTTCACGGGTCATTAGCTCGTCCACTACTGATGCATCGTTTGTATTCCCATTCCAAATCGCTTTACAATGCCACTGTCTGCCAAAGAGCTCCATCTTCATTCCATTACTTTGTTGGACAATAGTCATAAAGACTCATGGCTATTAAAAAAAACCACACTAAGACATTCAGTGTCAGAAAATGAACACTCACTGCATTTTCTAACCTTTGCCGTATTTTGAGATGGGTTCTTTTGAATTTAAAGAAATTGAAAAACCAGGATTACGTTAGAAGTTATCACGTTGATTACGACCCCTCTTGGGTTATGAACCAAATATCCTACAGTGCGCTCCTGGGAACAGCCTGAAGTCTTCATATCACCAAAGTAACATGTAACTCCTCCAGTGAAATACAGGTAGCTACAAGGAGAATGGCAAAGTCGTCAAGAGTCTGCAGTGAACACTGGCTTGAGTGGAAAAGATACCTGTCAGCAAAAGATGTATATAAGAGATATATTTTGTTACATTGTAAAATATTCATACACCGTCCTATTTATTACAAGATGTCTTGTACATATGCTATTAGCTACTAAAATTGGATCAAATAAGGACTACTGCCCTCTCAACACCTTTTTTTCTATATTGTTGGTATTTCTGTGCGCAAGGTGTTGAAAGGGAGGCGATACGATTTTATTACTCTTTTGTAACTACCTGTTGTGAACTCTCTAATATTACACTCACAAATATTCAATCTGCAATATCAGTTGAACTAATAGGCTGTGCCATGCGTTTACACTAATGGAAGTTTTGCAAGCTAATGTCAAGATGATGATACCCTACACACTAACAAGTGTGAGCTGAATTGGCCAAAGTATCAATCTGCTTCATGGTGCTATTAACTAGTGATCTCTGCAGTTATATTCACTCGGATATGTACTGCTCATAGATTACACAGGCTGCAATAATCTACTGCAGAATCCTTGAAGACAACAGCCTTCTGTCTGATACCATTTAGTAACATCAAGACTATATTTTCTGATAACATTAAGAGATTTTATTGTAATATTTGTATAGAATTTACTACCTCTTTCAATGGTGATATTATTGCTAACCACATGACTTTATATCAACATAACGTTGGTACTTGGGCTACATTACTATGGAATTGGAAGGGTACTGAACTCCTCTCAATGTGTAGACTGCCACCTTAAGGAACAGCTTGTGGAGTTAAACTGAAATTGAAATGGGGATGCAAAAGACCGTAGTTGTTGGTATCTGAAACAACAAATAAGTGCTGGAGGAACACAATGGGTTGAGCAACATCTGTAGAGGGAAAGGAGGGTTGCCATTTCAGGTCAAGACTCCACATCAGGAGTCCGAACCAAAACATTAACTACCCCTTTACCTCCACGGATGCTGCTCAATCTGCTGAGTTCCTCCAGCAGTTTTTCTTTTTGGAATTGCAATGGAATCAGATTCATTTCTTCAACCCGAGCCAGAATAACAGTGACTTCTCCAGCCCCCGACCATCATCTATTGTTTGTTCATTCGATTTATTCAGACACACGAGAGCCCGAAACATCTGTGTGCTCCCTCCGTCGCAGGATACAGATGTCTCAAGGGGCCACATATCACAAAGAACAGCAGGCGTGGCCAGGTTATCTTCACAGGCAGTGTCTGAGGGTCAGATCCAAACATCTCCTCCTTGAACATACTGCTTGTGCATT
This sequence comes from Rhinoraja longicauda, assembly GCF_053455715.1. NCBI lineage: Eukaryota > Metazoa > Chordata > Chondrichthyes > Rajiformes > Arhynchobatidae > Rhinoraja > Rhinoraja longicauda. The sequence goes on along the minus strand of NC_135972.1, from coordinate 18,480,996 downwards.
CCATAGCAGAGGTCACAACAACTGGAGTCTCATCTGTGTCGAGCACAGCAGGTCTGCAGCTTCCCTGTTGGGCCTGTACTGAGGGCTGATAGAGGCACTGAATTGTGGCTGGCACCTGAGGTCAGTCGGGTAGAGGGAAAACCTTGCTTTTGAATTCCCACAGGAATTATTGTCTTGGGACTGACAAGGTATTGAGGATTTGTTTTGCTGATGTAACCTGTATGTTATGATGAACTGATGTCTACCAATGACCTCTGACCACTCGTGTATAAAACCTACCATTGCGCAAGGCAATTCTCCGTAAAGAAAATGTAAACTGGGACAGATTTAACATGTCAGCTCTTCACCAGCTATGCTTTAAACCCCTGGTGAAAGTGAAACTTCTACTAACATTTGATGCTCTCGCTTGGTGTCTCCCGACAAGACAACAGGGTTTTGTCATTCCTGCAACCCAATTGTAATCATGAATTAGTCTGGATATACCTTTCTTACGTAGCGCAAGACTCAGGCATGTGAAACATATTCAATATTTGTTTAACAAATTATGACATAGCTTGGAAATTAACAAATCAGTATAATTTTTGTTTAACAATTCTCGGTCAGTTATTTTAATAGAGGTATTAATTATTATTTTAAATGAGCTTGCCACTCGGAAATTAGTATAAATATTAATCATTTGGCAGCTGTTGGGTCCAACAGTGAGTTGGAGCGGATTTTGAAATGCCGAGTACAAATCAACATGATCCTTTCTTTATATGCATGCTGGAAAAGCACTAAGATGAGTAGCTTTACTATTACAGCAGGTTAACAGAAAGCCGCATTCTGCCTTTCTGAATATAACTAAAGCTAATGCATCATGAACCTTAGTTTAATGTCTCCATCATTAGCATTGCAGATCAAATGATGATGAACAGGACATTCAGTAATGCTGGATAGAGCTACACCCAACATCATTAAAATCTCAGCTCGTGAATTTCATGGAAGTATTTCGATGCACAGTGAGGTTGTCTTGTTTGCCTTTCAGTTCTGTGGGCTGTGAGGTGACCGATGAGGCGAGTGTTGGACTGGCAGATGCTGGGGTAGTTTGTGCTGTGGTGTACTCTTCAATGCCAGGCTTCCCCTTGCTGTGGATGAAGGAACTTCTCAGTCCCATCTCTAGTGCTACCGCTTTCTCTCTCTTTCTGAGTTCTGCAGTTCTCTGACTGAGGTTGGAGCAGTGCTGTCAGTTAAACAGTTTCCCATTTGCCCTGCAGATCAGTTCAAAGGTTTCAAAGGTCTTTTATTGTCACCTGCACCAATTAAGGTACAGTGATATATGAAATACCATACAGCCATACGATAAAAAAAGTTACAAGACGCACAACTGCATAACAGTAAACGTAAACATCCACCACAGCGGGTTCCCCACATTCCTCACTGTGATGGAAGGCAAAAAAGTCCAATCTACTTCCTCTTTACTCTTCCGCGGTCAGGGTGGTCAAAGCTCCCGCATCGGGGTGTTCAAAGCTCCCGCGTCAGCGCTGTCAAAGCTCCCGCGTCGGGGCAGTCGAAGCTCCTGTGACGGGGCGGTCAGAACTCCCGTTTCGGGGCGGTCAAAGCTCCCGTGTCGGGGCGGTCAAATCTCTTGCGGCTTGGAGTTCCCGAAGTCGGTCTCTGACCAGAGAACACGAGCTCCATGATGTTAAGTCCGCAAGCACCCACGGTTGGAGCTCCGAGGTCGATCCCTGGCAAAGGCATCGTGAGCTCCGTGATGTTAAAGTCCCGTAGGCTCCCCGTGGTGGAGCTCTCAAAAGTCGGTCTCCAGCAAAGGCCACCAACCCCTCGATGTTAGGCCGCAGTGCGGATGGAGATACGGTACAGAAAAAAATTGCATCTCCTTCGAGGTAAGAGATTAGAAAAAGTTTCCCCCAACCCCACCCCCCATATAAAACAATCAAAAGAACACTAAAAACATACATTTAACACATACTATTAAAACACAAAGAAGGAAGGGACAGACAGACTGTTGACGAGGCAGCCATTGCTGGCGCCACCTGGTGGTTTCTACTCCAGAGTGAAGGGCATTTGGACAGGAGTACAAAAGAAAAAGTAAAAGTTTAATGACTGTTTGAATTTCTGCAATTACTTGGTCCTATTTATGATTTAAGAACTTGAAATACATTTTGTAACAATCTACTGTAACCATTGTACTTTGTGTCTAGTTGATCACATACGGTAGATCGAAAAACTGCTATCTTTTAATTAATCTTATTTTTTTTCTTATGTAACATCTTTATTACAATGCCCATTTGCAAATCTTCAATTCCCATTCACAATTACTGGGAGATGCGATGAATGTAAATTAGATCAAATTCAACCAAAGATTAAAAGCAGCCAACCTGCCTCTCCACACAAGTTGTTAAATAAGGAGATATTTATTTCCAAAGGAACATGGTTGGGAAACACAAGCTAGTATGGAAAGCTTGACACCAATGCCTTTTTGTCTAAGTCAGAAAATAAAGCATGTCAAGATAATAAAAGTAAAAATCTATACCAGTGAATGTCAACTTTATTTTCAATAGTTTACCCATACAACCCAATAACAGTGAATTTTCCATCTGCAGACCTGAGATTATTTAAAATATAGAGATATTGACCCATCCTGGAATGCACCTGGAGTTAATCTCCACTAAGATAATCAATAATCAATTTATACTATCCTTTATACCCCATGAACAACTGATACTTTATGTAAAAGTATATAATGACAACTTTATAATTATGTGTTTACAACATACTCATGAATTTTGTAGCTGACCATTTCTCTTCGTGGTTCTGTACTGTGGAACTGAGAGGGATGGCCGAGCTCAGATCTTGAGTTGCTTCAGTTCTCCAAAGAAATGTGTTGCATTTGCGTCAAATCAACGGCTTCTCATGAAATGGGTTTGGTGCTAACATTGTATACCTACTGTTGTGCTTCAATGATTATGCTTTAATATATTGATTCAATTCAATAATGGCTTTAAAAATGGCAATATTCTCAAATAAAACTTTTATTTCATATGCTTTCAAAGTTTTGCTTCTTAAATGTTGTCAATGAATGCAGAATTATTTGATTGCTGACTTGGCCCTGAACCAATGAAAGTAACCAACTTGAACTCCAGAATCGGAATACAGAGATGTAGGGGCGAGAAGATCACATGGTCCATCCTGAAAGCCCACACATGCATGAACTAAACTTCACCCAGTTTCAGCCCTACCTGCTCAATTACTCTCCAGCACTTTGTCTTCAGTGCATTGACTCCAAAGGCAGGTAAAAGCTTCTTAAGTAGTACTTTCCAATCTATCACTTGCTCTACTGTTCATTTGCTTTACCTGCCAGTTTACTCATGAAACAATAAACACCAAGCTCACCCAGCCCACCAAAATATTTCTTTCTGCAAAATTATTGATTTTCTATCAGTTTCATCTGAGTGTCTAACCTCACATAACCTCCATGCTATTTTCTATCTGCCATGTCCTTGCCCTATTGCTAAGTATGCTGACTCTGTCCTCCCCACACAGCTTTCATTCCCCTGCACACTGATCTCAACGTATCTCCTCCAACACCAAGTCATTGAAACTCAATGTAATTCATGGAACACTACTTCCCTGACCTCTGAAGCACACTGCAGCCTTCAGGACTCCACAGTGAATTCAGCAACTACAGATAAGCAGCCTTTCCTGGGTTGAGTCATTAACTGGTCAGATCTGATATAATACTTGGAGTATTTACCTTTCTCTCTCCACAAATGTTGCCTAATATGCTTTTTCAGCGGACATGTTTCTTTGTTTCCGGCAGCGATGTTTTTTTAAAAATTAGTTGCTGGGACAACCTTGGTCTCAACCCAACCCAGCCCCTTTTCGATCCATCCCTCCCCTACTCTGCAACTTAAAACACTGCAAACTGTCAAGCTGATTAATGAACATATTCCACCACTAATCACGTTAATCAATTCGCACACATTCTGCAGAGAACAGCCAACCTCTGACAGCTCGTTTCATACACCCACCACCCTATGTATGAAAAGTTACCTCTCAGATTCCTATTAAATCTTTTCCCCTTCACCTTAAACCTAAGTCCACTGGTCCTCGATTCTCCCACTCTGGGCAAGAGACTGCATCTACTTAATCTATCCTTCTCATGATTTTATACACCTCTATAAGATCACCCCTCATCCTCTTCCGCTCCAAAGAACAGAGTCCCAGCCTACTCAACCTCTCCCTACACTCAGACCTTCGAGTGCTGGCACCATCCTCATAAATCTTCTCTGTACATCCTCTGTACCCTTTCCAGCTTGACAACATCTCTCCTATAACATGGTGCCCAGAACTGAACACTATACTCTAAATGCAGCCTCACCACGTCTTATATAACTGCAACATGACCTCCCAACTTCTATATTCATTGTTTTGTAGCATGATTTTCTATAACAAGAGGTTTCTTAGGACTGGAACTGTCAATTTGTAGCAGAACTACCTGTATAACACATTGTTTGCTCTCTCCCTAGATCCCCATGCCACCTTCTACATTGGGGATTTCAGCATCCATCCAAACGTTCTCCAATTCCATTTTTTATTTTTTGTGCTGCCATTATCATATCATATCATATATATACAGCCGGAAACAGGCCTTTTCGGCCCTCCAAGTCCGTGCCGCCCAGTGATCCCCGCACACATTAACACTATCCTACACCCACTAGGGACAATTTTTACATTTACCCAGCCAATTAACCTACATACCTGTACGTCTTTGGAGTGTGGGAGGAAACCGAAGATCTCGGAGAAAACCCACGCAGGTCACGGGGAGAACGTACAAACTCCTTACAGTGCAGCACCCGTAGTCAGGATCGAACCTGAGTCTCCGGCGCTGCATTCACTGTAAAGCAGCAACTCTACCGCTGCGCTACCGTGCCGCCCATTGATTTGTTGAGACTATTCCACAACCAAGGGAATTTTGTAAGATTTCTTCCAATAGATCCAGAGTCTGCGAGCCTTGCAATGCAAATAATTGGCAAGGGCTTGATTTGTACTTTATGGTTATACCAATTACATCACGGGTCCTGGAAATGAAAGGGTCGTCTGCTTGAAGCTTTGCAACAAAGCCAGTAATTAGTAATTGCAGAGTAAATCATAAAAATTGAGAAGGAATCATTTTGCATTTCCTAGGTAAAAAAGGATTTTAAAGCCTAGGAAATAAGGTTCAATGTAAACATGGGTGAGAGGAAGGTAAAAATAGACATTGATGAAATTACATTTACTTCACATGCATTACTACAGAATCATGGAGTCTTATTCAGCCCACCATATCCATGCTGTGCGTATTCATACTAATCCCATTTATCAACACCTGGTATAGTTTATATAGTTTAGAGGTACAACGTGAAAACAGGCCCTTCGGCCCACTGAGTCCATGCCGACCAGCGATTCCTACATATTAACACTATCCTACATGATTTCTGAAAAACAGCTGAAAATATTCTTGAGACAATTTATAATATTTACCAAAGCCAATTAACCTACAAACCTATTGGAGTGTGGGAGGAAACCGGAGCACCTGAGGAAAAACTACGTGGTCCCGGGGAGAACATACAAACTACGTACAGACAGCACCCATAGCCAGGATCAAACCTGGGTCTCTGGCGCTGTAGGGTAACAACTCTACCACTGTGCCACCTGGTCTGTGGCCTTCTGTGTCTTGGTGATTCAAGTATTCATCCAGATTCTTCTTAAAACATTTCACTGCTAATGTGTCATTCACAAACCATTGTGGACATATGAAGCTTGCTCGCAGTGCAGCATCTGATCAAAATTAGCCTTAAACTGAATGATGTGTGTGACATAATTCAATTACAAAAATGTTTTCAGCTGTTTTTCAGAAGAAATCATGAATTTTGTGCCATGTTATATACATTTCTGTTTTTCAGAGGATTAAAATTTTAAACAGACCAACACATAATATGGAATTATTTAAAAAATGTAATAATTCTCAAAATCCACAGATGGATAACAATGGATTGAGATTAGAAGCACTCTCAAAACAGGAATACCAAAGGCCACGCTTGGTTGGTACAATAACATGCTGAGAACACTAATCTGTGCACTCAATGAAACGGGTTGATTTAAATACATCGGCGAAACCAAGCGCAGGCTCGGCGATCGTTTCGCTCAACACCTGCGCTCGGTCCGCATTAACCAAACTGATCTCCCGGTGGCCGAGCACTTCAACTCCCCCTCCCATTCCCAGTCTGACCTTTCTGTCATGGGCCTCCTCCAGTGCCATAGTGAGGCCCACCGGAAATTGGAGGAACAGCACCTCATATTTCGCCTGGGCAGTTTGCAGCCCAGTGGTATGAACATCGACTTCTCCAACTTTAGATAGTTCCTCTGTCCCTCCCTTCCCAGATCTCCCTTTATCTTCCTGTCTCCATCTATATCCTTCCTTTGTCCCGCCCCCCTGACATCAGTTTGAAGAAGGGTCTCGACCCGAAACGTCACCCATTCCTGCTCTCCCGAGATGCTGCCTGACCTGCTGAGTTACTCCAGCATTTTGTGAATAAATCGGGTTGATTTAAATCATCTATGAGCAAGATATGCTAAATTATTTCAGCAAATTAACAGGAACAATCTACTTTCTACACTCTGGTGTTAAAGACTTTGTGAAATTTCTTAGCATGCTCACATTGCTTTAGTCTGAGCTGGGGTCTGAAAGACCACTCTGGTGTTATTTAATGTGGATAGTCCCCTTTCAGCAAAAAGATTCCATCACCAGTCATACAATCACACAGCTTCTGCATTTTGAAGGGATCAGTCCCTTTGCCATTCCCCGCCCGGTCTGCTCTCATGCCCAAGCAACCACTCCCCAGCTTATAGCACTAAGTATAAATAGTCACAATGTTTTATAAAGGTGGCGGGGAGATGATGGATATTGCCCAGTCCATCAAGGGCTTTGATCTCCCCACTATCGAAGGGATCTACAGGAAATGCTGCCTCAAGAAGCTGCACATATCATCAAAGACCCACACCACCCTGGATTATCATCTCACTGGTCCCATGCAGAAGAAGGTGCAGGAGCCTGAGAACCACAACCCCCATGTTCATGAACAGCTTCTTTCCATCAACCATCAGGCTCTTGAACCATCCTGCACAATCCTTACCACAACCCTAACTCGGCACTGAACTACTATGGACTTTGCACTACGAAGGTTGCACTATGTCCTGTAGCCTGCATTATCATGGTTTGGTTTATCTAGAATAACTGATGCTGTATATTTATTTGTCGCATTGCATTGTTGCGTTCAATGTGCCTGTAAAGATGCAGAGTAAGAATTTCATTGATCCAGTCTTGATACATATGATGAATCAACACTCTTGACTCTTGTAACATAACATCCCAGTTCTTGTATTGTATGCCACAGCAGATGAGGGCAAGAACCCAAGATGCCTTCTTCACTATCCTGGCTACCTATGCTGCTACTTTCAGTGATCTATGGATTTGCACCCACAGGTCCCTCTATTCATCAACATTCCCTAGGGTCCTACTATTTACTCTATACATCATCCCTGATTGGAGCTGCCAAAATATACCCCTTGCACTTGTCAGCATTACTGTCCATTTGCCAATGCTCCATCCAACTTTCCATTTGATCTGAATGCTGCTGTTACCTTGGACAGCCTTCCTTGTGATCCGTAATATCTCAGTGTTTGTGTCATCTGCAAACTACCCATCACACTTCCAACATTTGCATCCATATGATCTATATATGACAAAGAGAAAGCTTCTGAGCAACCAATCCCTGTGAGTACATGGCTAGTCACAAACTTCCAATCAGAGAAACAACCCTCCACCACAACCTTTTGCTTCCCATACAAGATGGCGCCCAACCCAGGCGACTATTTGCGTGCTAGCCACAGAAGCAGATGTACAAACACATATTACAATTGCACCACACTCTTAAATCTCTACGCCTACAGCGCTACACTGTAAATGGCTCGATTGTAATCACGTATCGTCTTTCCGCTGACTGGTTAGCACGCGACAAAAGCTTTTCACTGTACCTCGGTACACGTGACAATAAACTAAACTGAACCATCACCAAAATACTTGGATAAAGCAGGGCAGGAGTTGCTGCTGGTAAAAACAAATCAAAATTATCAAATAACTTAAATTGATCCATGTTGAATCAGAGGTAGATTTAGTTTCCTGGATCGTATTCTAATAATCACCATCTATACAGAGAGAAGCATAGAGGTGTTTGAGGCACTGAGGCTTTATTTCTGATATTACAGAATGCAGTCATACCTAAAGGTTCCTCTTCAACAGCCATCAATGAAATAATTTGGACATTATCAACCCTGTTCCCTTTGTTCCCTGCATTACACCAGCTGAATGACCAAGTGAAGGTAACTCAATGAAATGCTGAAATTGGTAGGAAGCTACTGGAATGTAATATTATTTTGAAGATTGACAGAAAACACTGGAGTAACTCAGCGGGACAGGCAGCATCTCTGGAGAGAAGAAATGGGTGATGTTTCGGGTCGAGATTCTGAAGAAGGGTTTCGATCCCAAACGTCACCCATTCCTTCTCTCCAGACATGCTGCCTGTTCCACTGAGTTGCTCCAGCATTTTGTGTCTACCTTCTGTTTATACAGCATCTGCAGTTCCTTCCTGCACGTAATATTATTTTGCTTCGTTCTCAGCCCAATCCTCAATGCCTTTGATCTGGACAACAGTTTCAATCTTTAACCTTAGTTTCAACAATTGGTATATTCAAAGAAACTTTAGTGTGAATGTTGTGCACATTTTAGATGAGGAAAAGCACGTGTCGTCTGTTCTCTGCAGAATATGAGTGTGGATTGATCAAAGTGATTATTGGTGGGATATGTTCAACAACTTGACAGTTTGCAGAAGCTGTTTGCTGGAAACCATTTTCATGACATTGTTTTGCTTAACGGCCCTCAGATCAACTTTGAATTAAATTATTTTCTAATGGTCACACATCAAATTTTTCAATGTAAATTTTGGTCCAAGAACCAATCCAAAATTTAGGTGCTGCGTTAAACCCACCTGTAGCATTCGGAACGAATCTCCTGCAGTTTTGCTCTCAGCACATCAACATCTGCAGAACTAGAAGCCTGGAGCTGTTAGTTATTAGCTTTGCTGCAAAGGTACAGTGGAGTCTCTTTAAAATTATAGTCCGGAAATGGTGTTCAGTCTTGTTCAACCAACACTTGTTTTCCTGGGCCCTACTGAGCCATTATTGATAATGTGATCTACAGAGTCTCCAGTTGTAAAGGTGAGGTTCACCAAGGCTTCAAGAACACTTGGTCCACACAGGCGGTGATAAATACTCACAAAGAACCACGTGCAGCCTCAAGACAGCTCAATTCCTTAATTTCTGCTAGCAAAATATTTCAGATAGTGTTGTTACTTGTAGAATCCAAGCATGCTCTACACACTCAGAATATGTTTGAAATGGATATTGGAACCGAAAAAAATGATACCAAAGCTCATTTCGATAGAAGCAATTGGAACCTTCAGTTCAGTTTAGTTCATTATCACATGTACTGAGGTACAGTCAAAAGCTTTTGTTGCGTGCTAACCAGTCAGCGGAAAGACAACGCATGATTACAATCGAACCATTTACAGTGTATAGATGCATGATAAGGGAATAAAGTTTAGTGCAAGGTAAAGCCAGTAAGGACAGATCCAAGATAGTCCGAAGGTCACCAATGAGGTAGATAGTCATTCAGCACTGCTCTCTAGTTGTGGTAGGATGGTTCAGTTTGTCCTTGTTCTTGAGGATTGTGAGCAGCTACCATTCCAGAGTTAGCCCTGTGTGGTGAATCTCAGCTATCCTCTGAGCAGCTGGTGTCAGGGACTAGCCAACAGGTGCAGTTGTACCACCCTGATGTGTGTACATAATCATTGGCATGCCTTGGCATCACTTATGCCCAAATCCCACGTCACTTTCCCACCGGGAAGGCTGAAGCAGTTCCAAAAGCAGGGTCAACCTGAGAACAGGCAGCCGCAGAAAACCGTGAGGTGGTTGCTTTGCCAGCAGTGCCTGTTAATTATTTAATAAGCCTTTGCTTTTGAGGCAGATGTTTGGACAGTGTCCAAAAAAGCAAAGCTGCTGCTCACCTCCCTCTGAATAAGAAAGTCCAAGAAAAATAGCTAACAAACTACTAAATGATCCCTGTAAACCACACAAAATTAAATTAAAATTTCATCCAGAATTTAATCAAATTGTCATTCTTCAGCACTCAACATTTAATATATTTACTGGGTATTTGAGCAGTTATACACCATTAATAGCTGGGTCAAGTTAGAACTGCTCTGGGATTAACCATGGTGCATTTCAGAGTGCAGATGCAACATTTCACATTAGCAGAATGATGATTGAATAAGTAAAACCAGCTGGTGGACAAAATCATAGAGTTTACATGGTTCCAATTTACTTTAAATTATTCTCCATTTGTGTCATTCATTGAGACTTAAATTGGAATTTGTGGGAAAGGCTTACGATCTTGCTATTAAACCTAATTAATGTGACAGTATTTCAATAAAACTTTAGTAAGTCAGGAAAAAATACAATAGTTTTCATTTTTAAGGTAAATTGCGTTTTATCATTAGTAAATTCCCCAAGTTTACCCAACTCAAAAAAGTAAGAACAGTTTATTTGAGTGAAGGACTGGGTGGTGAACATATTTAATGTTAAGAAAACAGGAGAAAAGTCAGTAAGTCAGCATCGAGATTAATGAACTCAGCTTTGGAAAAGCCTGTGTATTAGAGGAGGCAGGAACACTGTGTGGAGTTCACACGTCCTCCCTTGTAACCGCGTGGGTTTCGTCCGGGTGCTCCGGTTTTCTCCCACGTCCCAAAAACAGGTGGGTTTTGTAGGTTAATTGACCTCTGTGAATTGCCTCTGGTGTGTAAGGAGCAGATGGAATAGCATAGTGTGTGAACATAACTAGTGTGAATGGGTGATCAACGGTTGGCGTGGACTCGATGGGCCGAAGGGCCAGTTTTCAAGGCGTATCTCTAAACTAAATTAAATTTCATGTTCCGTTGTTCTGAGGTTGTCGAAAAGAAAGGCAGAGGAAATGAAGGAAGTGGCAGATTTCTAAAAAATGTAGAATATTAGGTGGTACTTTGGAGTTTAAAGAACTGAAACTAAAGCCTATGAGCAAAAAGATTTATATCTGAAGTTGGTGACTTGTCTTAGACAATAGACAATAGACAATAGGTGCAGGAGTAGGCCATTCAGCCCTTCGAGCCAGCACCGCCATTCAATGCGATCATGGCTGATCACTATCAATCAGTACCCCGTTCCTGCCTTCTCCCCATACCCCCTCACTCCGCTTTCCTTAAGAGCTCTATCCAGCTCTCTCTTGAAAGCATCCAACGAACTGGCCTCCACTGCCTTCTGAGGCAGAGAATTCCACACCTTCACCACCCTCTGACTGAAAAAGTTCTTCCTCATCTCCGTTCTAAATGGCCTACCCCTTATTCTCAAACTGTGGCCCCTTGTTCTGGACTCCCCCAACATTGGGAACATGTTATCTGCCTCTAATGTGTCCAATCCCCTAATTATCTTATATGTTTCAATAAGATCCCCCCTCATCCTTCTAAATTCCAGTGTATACAAGCCCAATCGCTCCAGCCTTTCAACATACGACAGTCCCGCCATTCCGGGAATTAATCTAGTGAACCTACGCTGCACGCCCTCCATAGCAAGAATATCCTTCCTCAAATTTGGAGACCAAAACTGCACACAGTACTCCAGGTGCGGTCTCACCAGGGCCCGGTACAACTGTAGAAGGACCTCTTTGCTCCTATACTCAACTCCTCTTGTTACGAAGGCCAACATTCCATTGGCTTTCTTCACTGCCTGCTGAACCTGCATGCTTCCTTTCATTGACTGATGCACTAGGACACCCAGATCTCGTTGAACTCCCCCTCCTCCTAACTTGACACCATTCAGATAATAATCTGCCTTTCTATTCTTACTTCCAAAGTGAATAACCTCACACTTATCTACATTAAACTGCATCTGCCATGTATCCGCCCACTCACACAACCTGTCCAGGTCACCCTGCAGCCTTATTGCATCTTCCTCACAATTCACACTACCCCCCAACTTAGTATCATCTGCAAATTTGCTAATGGTACTTTTAATCCCTTCGTCTAAGTCATTAATGTATATCGTAAATAGCTGGGGTCCCAGCACCGAACCTTGCGGTACCCCACTGGTCACTGCCTGCCATTCCGAAAGGGACCCATTTATCCCCACTCTTTGCTTTCTGTCTGTTAACCAATTTTCTATCCATGTCAGTACCCTACCCCCAATACCATGTGCCCTAATTTTGCCCACTAATCTCCTATGTGGGACCTTGTCGAAGGCTTTCTGAAAGTCGAGGTACACCACATCCACTGACTCTCCCTTGTCAATTTTCCTAGTTACATCCTCAAAAAATTCCAGTAGATTTGTCAAGCATGATTTCCCCTTCGTAAATCCATGCTGACTCGGAACGATCCCGTTACTGCTATCCAAATGCTCAGCAATTTCGTCTTTTATAATTGACTCCAGCATTCATGTAAGTCATTTTGTTATAGTGCGATACAGCATGGAAACATGCCCAGCACATTAAACATTAAAACAATAAAATCAACATGAATCAAGTGTTTCATTGTCATATGTCCTGAAATGGAACAATGGAATTCCTAGTTGAATCAGCAGGTTTGTAAACACACTACTCAATAGCTATTATAATAAACAAATTATAAAAAGAAGTCCAATAAATTAAATAACGTAAACCCGCGTTATAACGGAATGAAGGGGAGGCGGGGGATTGTGTCCATTATTGCCGATTGTCCGCTATAAACAAATAACTCCAGATGATGGTTAATACACAAAAACCGCACAAAGTGCTGGAGTAACTCAGCGAGTCAGGTACCATCGCTGGAGAACATGGATAGTTGATGTTGGGACCCTTTCCCACACTGATTCAGGCTGCTGGGTTACTCCAGCATTGTGTCGTTTCACCTTAAAACTAGGTGCCGATGCTGCAGATCTGTACCAGCGAGCCCATCTTCACTGGTTCATGCAGCTGTTGCTGTGACTCGCATTGTAGCCCCCAACAGGAGGCGCTTTCTTCAGGCCGCTGCCAACGACAGGACGCACGAGACTCCCTCCCCTTTCACCTGCTACCGCTTCCAAGGTGGAGTATGTCGGCAACTCCAGGGCAGATGGATGAGGAGGCAGTGGTGGGGGGAGGGGGCGCAGTGCACGGTGGCGCAGCGGGAGAGTTGCTGCCTTACAGCGAATGCAGCGCCGGAGACTCAGGTTCGATCCTGACTACGGGTGCCGTCTGTACGGAGTTTGTACGTTCTCCCCGTGACCTGCGTGGGTTTTCTCCGAGATCTTCGGTTCCCCCCACACTCCAAAGACGTACAGGTTTGTAGGTTAATTGGCTGGGCAAATGTAAAAATTGTTCCTAGTGTGTGTAGGATAGTGTTAATGTGCGGGGATCGCTGGGCGGCGCGGACCCGGTGGGCCGAAGGGCCTGTTTCCGTGCTGTATCTCTAAATCTAAATCTAAAATAAAGTGGACAGAGCGATGGGAGGAGGAAGAGGCAGCCGCAGTCAAGCAGGGAGAAAACAAATCCACTGCTGGCAGCAAGAAACAGCAGCAGGTGAGAGGGGAGGGAGTCTCGGGGTGACCGTTTGCATTCTGTCGGTGGTGGCAGCCCGAAGGATAGAAGGAATGGGTGACGTTTCGGGTCGAGACCCTCCTCTTGCCCTGAGTTAGTCCCAGTCAATGTTGGCGAAGTTTAAAGTCACTCACTACAACAACTCTATGGTTCTAATATCCTTCCGTAATCTGTCTACATATCTGATCCTGTATCTCCCGCTGGCTGTAGTGCGTCCTATAATGTTTAATTAGATTAATTGCTCCTTTCTTATTGTTGAACTCAAAACTCAATGCTTCAATAGATGTACCCTCTGGTACATCCTCTCTGAGTACCGCCCTGACAATCTCCCAGATTACAAAGCAACTCCTCCTCTTCTTTAACCCCCCCCCCCTCCCCTCTCTATCTTGTCTGAAACATCGAAACCCAGGCACATTGAGCTGCCAGTCGTGTCTATCTCACAACCACGATTCCATAATGGCCACATTATAGCGAGTCCGAAACTTGTTGGTTGTAAGAGGAGTTTATTGCAGCCGCAATATTCGAATACAGAGTTAAACAACAAGGTAAGGGACAACCAATACAAACTTACTGTCTTCCTTGAAGACTTCGCCGAACTGACTAAAACGGGCGCCAAACGCGCACATGACATCGCTGGCCAATCAGCGATGTCGCTCTCTGGACCAATCCCTATGGTCGCGTTCCCACGTGACCTCGCTGGCCAATCCGAGGGTTCGACGACCTGGACCATTCTCTATGGTCGCTACATGACCCCCCCCAGAACCCGAGGTGTGGAACCTAGCAGGGAGCCGGATTTCGCGACCATAACGAGTACGGAGAGGGACAGCCTGAACCACAGGAGCCGGAGGTTCCGGACTTGGCGGAACAGCCGGAACGAGAGGTTCTGGAGGAACTACCGGAACGGGGGGTCCTGGAGGGACTGCCGGAACGGGGGGTCCTGGAGGAACTGTCGGAACGGGGGGTCCCGTACTGAGCGGAACTAACGGAGGTCGGCCTCTCCTAGGGGTTTGACCGACCAGGACTGGTTGATCCGGGTCCAAATGGGCAGGTTTGAGCCGGGACACCGAGACGAGCTCACTCTTGCCGCACATGTCTAAGGTGAAGGTAGCCGTTCCCTTACGTAAAACCCGGAACGGCCCTTGATAGACCCTCTGCAACGGGGCGCGATGGGCATCTTTACGCAGAAAAACAAACTCACAGTCCTTCAGGGAAGACGGTTCGTGTACCATGGGACACCCATGACGTGAAGTCGGAACTGGAGCCAGGGAGCCCACCCGTTCCCGGAGAGATGTTAACACTGATGGGACTGTAGGCAGCAGGTCTGAAGGGTCCGGAAACAGATCTCCGGGTACTCGAAGTGTCGAGCCATATACTAACTCTGCGGACGACGCACCGAGATCTGGCTTAGGAGCAGTCCGGATGCCCAAAAGAACCCAAGGGAGTTGGTCTACCCAGTCCGGGCCTTCAAGCCTTGCACTGAGGGACGCCTTAAGTTGGCGGTGGAACCTTTCTACGAGTCCATTTGCCTGGGGGTGATATGCAGTCGTGGGTTGTAACTTGGACCCGTACAGTTCTGCCAGCGCGGCCCAGAGGGACGAAGTGAACTGTGGCCCTCTGTCAGTGGTAATAACTGCCGGGACCCCGAAACGAGCTACCCAATGAAGGGCCAAAGTCCTAGCACAAGACGCTGATGAAATATCAAACAATGGGAAAGCCTCTGGCCACCGGGTGAACCGATCCACCACCGTGAGGAGGTGGGTGTAGCCCCGGGAGGAAGGCAAAGGCCCGACCAAATCCACGTGGATGTGGAAAAAACGAACAGCCGGGACCTCGAAATCCTGTACGGGCGGTTGGACGTGGCGCTGGACTTTAGCGGTCTGACAGGGCACGCAGGAACGTGCCCACCCCGCTACCTGTTTCCGCAGGCCATGCCAGACAAACCTCGCTGCTACCAAGGCAGAGGTGGAGCGGATGGACGGGTGCGCCAGCCCATGAATGGCATCGAAAACCCGGCGCTGAAGGGAGGGCGGTACTACCGGCCTGGGACGGGGAAGAGAAACATCGCACCAGACTTTCGTGCCCTCCGACCCACAAGCTACCTGGGCCAACTTCAATCCCGAAGTGGTGGACCGGTAAGCCGAAACGGTATCCGCTAGGAGCTGTGCCTCCGCAAGCTCCTGGGGATCCACTTCGCAGTCCACCACCGAAATAGGGGGAAAAGCAGGTCTAGACAGGGCGTCAGCAACGGCATTCAGCTTACCCGCGACATGACGGACATCGGTGGTAAATTCGGAGATAGCAGTCAGGTGCCGCTGCTGGCGGGCCGACCATGGGTCAGACAATTTCAAAAAAGCAAATGTTAATGGCTTGTGGTCCGTAAATGCCACAAATGGGCGGCCCTCGAGGAAGTACCTGAAGTGACGAACAGCTAAATAGAGAGCCAGAAGCTCTCGGTCAAATGCGCTATACTTCAGCTCGGCCGAATTTAGTTGCCGGCTGAAAAACGCTAAAGGCTGCCAACGACCACCGACCTGCTGCTCCAGAACCCCGCCCACCGCCACGTCAGAGGAGTCAACCGTCAGGGCCGTGGGGGCGGAGGGGCTCGGATGGACCAACATGGTGGCGTCTGCCAAGGCTGCCTTAGCTGCTGTAAAAGCCGACTCTTACCACAACAACTCTACCGGATTCCCTGCAAGGCATTGGAAAAGCGGGCGCATGACTCGCGCCGCTGCCGGAACGAACCTATGGTAGAAATTAACCATGCCTACGAACTCCTGCAGCCCTTTTACTGTGGTGGGCCTGGGAAATGCCCGGATAGCCTCCACCTTCTCGGGCAAAGGGGAGGCGCCGGCAGGGGTAATTCTGTGCCCTAGAAAATCAAGAGCAGGAAGGCCGAATTGACATTTGGAGGGTTGGATAATGAGCCCGTGGTCTTGGAGCCGTTGGAACACGGTCCGCAAATGGGCCTGGTGTTCCTGCACTGAGGGGCTGGCGACCAGGATGTCGTCTAAATAAATAAACAAAAAGGGTAAACCCCGGCCCACGCGGTCCATCAGTCGCTGGAAAGCCTGTGCCGCGTTCTTTAAACCGAAAGGCATACGCAACCATTCAAACAACCCGAACGGGGTAATAGTTGCAGTTTTCTGTATGTCCTCCGGTCGCACCGGAATCTGATGGTATCCTCGCACCAAATCGATTTTGGAAAACACCACCGCTCCTTCCAGCCCAGATGAAAAATCCTGTAGGTGCGGTATGGGGTAGCGATCAGCCGTGGTGACAGCATTGAGACGCCGATAATCGCCACAGGGTCTCCACCCCCCAGATGCCTTGGAGACCATGTGTAACGGCGAGGCCCACGGGCTGTCAGACTGACGGACAATTCCCATTTCTTCCATCTTCCTGAACTCCGCCCTTGCCACCACCAGTTTGTCTGGCGGTAGTCTCCTGGCCCGAGCGAAAACGGGAGGGCCTTCGGTGCGGATGTGATGGACCACACCGTGCTTAGCTGAAGGTGCGTCAAAACGTTGGACGAGCAGCTCTGGGAACTCTGCCAGAATCGCAGCATACGAGTCGGGGGCCGCGACGACGGCCTGGACAGTAGGGCTGGGCGAGGAGGCGATTGTCGGAGCGACGTGCTCATCTTCGGCAGAGGGTCGGAGGTCGTTACCGCGGACATCAGGAACCAGTGAAAAAGCCCAGAGAAAATCTGCGCCCAGGATCGCTTGTTTGACGTCGGCTATGATGAATGGCCATTCGTACGTGCGGAGGCCTAACACAAGGGACATCTTCCGTGTACCGAAAGTGCGAATTGGGCTGCCATTAACCGCGATGAGGGTGGGACCTGTCTTACCCGATCTGGTTTCGAGGTCGGTCGGCGGCACTATGCTGACGATGGCTCCCGTGTCTACCAAAAATTCTGTGTCCGTGAATCGATCATGGACATAGAGGCGCCGGTTCTGGCCAATCGTAACTGCCCCTATATACGATCGGCCGAGGCATTTCCCGCGAAGGTACAAGGCAAACGACAGTTGCGGGATCCGTTACCCCATCGTAGGTGATAATAGCACCAGCCGCGCTTGTGCGGATCTTTTTGGCGGGCTTTCGGAGAATTGGCGGGAGACGTGGCGCCATCTTGCCGTCGCTGTGGCGTGGTCACTGATGTCGAGACTTTGTTGATCGAACCACTTGCCTTGTTTTTTGCCGCTATGAGCGCGTCCGCTTTCGCTGCATATGCTTCGGGGTCCTTAAAAGAACAATCCGTGAGCAGCAGTCGGACATCCTCGGGAAGTTTCTCGCGGAATGCCTGATCGAACATAGGGCAATCCGTATGCTCACCGGCTAGCATCATCATTTCGGCCATGAGGACTGAAGGCAGTTGGTCTCCAAGATCCGGTAGGTGCAGAAGTTTTGCCGCACCGCCATGCTTATTAAACCCGAAGGTTCGCAGTAATACTTTCTTCATGGCCTCGTACTTGTTTTCCGCAGGTGGATTCACGATGAACCGCATCACGCGCTTGGTTGTGTCCGGCGATAGAGCGCTGACGAGGTAGAAGTACTTCGTGGATTCGTCCGACACCTTCTTTATATGAAATTGAGCCTCGGCGTGGATAAACCAAGCTTGCGGTGCGTGCGTCCAAAACAACGGTAGATGAACGCCTGCCGCGCTTGACTCCGGTGTGCCCTGCTCGGTCATCGTCAACGAGGCGTCGGGTTCCTGCTCAGTCGGTGATCGTCCAGATCACGTCGGGGTCACCAATATAGCGAGTCCGAAACTTGTTGGTTGTAAGAGGAGTTTATTGCAGCCGCAATATTCGAATACAGAGTTAAACAACAAGGTAAGGGACAACCAATACAAACTTACTGTCTTCCTTGAAGACTTCGCCGAACTGACTAAAACGGGCGCCAAACGCGCACATGACATCGCTGGCCAATCAGCGATGTCGCTCTCTGGACCAATCCCTATGGTCGCGTTCCCACGTGACCTCGCTGGCCAATCCGAGGGTTCGACGACCTGGACCATTCTCTATGGTCGCTACAACATCATTATAATTCCAAGCACTGATCCAGGCTCTAAATTCATCAGCTTCACCTACAATACTTTGCATTGAAGTAAACACACTTCAGCCCTTCATTATCCCCATATTCATGAACCTCTCCCAGCCTATTCTTTTTTTGAGACTAACTTATCATAACCTCCACTTTCTCATCAACTCTTCCATTTGCTGACCTGATGCTCTGTTTCCTACTCCTACTCCTCCTCCCCCCCCCTCCCTCCCCCCCTCCCTCCCCCCCCCCCCTCCCTCCCTCCCTCCCTCCCCCCCCCCCCCCACCACCACCATTCTAGTTTAAACCCTCCCGAGTAGCACTAGCAAACCTCCCTGCAAGGATGTTGGTGCCCCTCCAGTTCAGGTGCCACCCACTCCCTCTTGTATAGCTGCCCCAGTAAAGATCCCAATGATCCTAAATCAGAATCCCTGTCCCCTGCACTAACTTCTCAGCCATGCATTCATCTGTCCTATCCTCCTATTGCTTGGCTCACTAGCACGAGGCACCGGTAGTAATCCAGAGATTACCACCCCCAAGATCCTGCATTTTAACCTTTTGCCGAATTCCCTATATTCCCTCTGCAGGACCCCATCCCTTTTCCCACCTTTGTCATTTGTGCCGACAGGTACAACAACTTCTGGTTGCTCTCCTTGCCCCTTGGGAATGTTCTGCAGCCACTCAGAGACATCCGGGACCCTGGCACCAGGGAGGCAACAGACCATCCAGGGGTCACGTTTGTGCCCACACGGAATCTCTTGTCTGCCCCCTTAACGATTGAGTCTCCAATCACTCTGCTTGACTTCTCCGTAACCCGATGTGCCTCAGACCCAGGCCCCGGTGCCACAGACCTGGCCATTGCTGCTCTCCTCTGACCCGTCATCCCCTCAACAGTATCCACAGTGGTTTTGCTGCTTTGCAGGGGGATGGCCACAGGGGATTACGGAACTCTGTCCTGCTCCCTTTCCTGGTGGGCACCCATCTATTCTCTGTCTGCACATTGGGTGTGACGACTGCTCGATAGCTCCGATCTATAACTTCCCCACTCTCCTGGATGAGTCTTAGGTCATCTGCAACTATTTCACCAACATAGAGCAGTACAGCACAAGAACAGGCCCTTCTGCCCACAATATACGTGCCAAGCATGAAGTCAAGACCATCATTTATCTACATAACCCACATCTCTCCATTCCCTATTTATCCACATACATATCCAGTCTATTATGCCTTAATGACTACTGTTCAGTGCCCTTGACATGCACCATCATGAATTTCTTTGCGAGGCTAGTTGTTAATTTCTCTCCCTTTAAGAAGCCCCTTAAAACTCTCTTTTGGTTCACCTATGTGGATCAGAGGTAAGTGTAATGTAAAAGGTTCCTCAAGCATTAAATGAACCAGTTTTTTTCCAGCTGTTATCAGGCAACTGAACTATCCGACCACAACCAGCGGTGCTGAACCATCAACTACCTCATCGGGAACCCTTGTACTATCTTTGATCGGACTTTACTGGCTTTACCTTGCACTAAATGTTATTTCCTTATTATGTATCTTTACATTGCAATTGTAATCATGCATTGTTTTTCCACTGGCTGGTTAGCATGCAACAAAAGCTTTTCACTGGACTTCGGTACATGTGACAATAAACTAAACTAAACTAGATCTTTACAGGTTGTTACTGTCTGATCTAACGGGCCAACATCAGAGGAGATCAGCCAAAGCACAAATCCTTACATTGACATTAAAAGCTGATATTAGGGTACGTCATTTGAAATCTACAGAACTATAAGTAAAATTATAATATGTAAGTCAATCTTCCGTCTTCCCAGTCACCGGTGAGAAGTTTGCAAGCATCAGCAGAGAACAATTTGATTTTATAAGCCAAGTTAACTATTGCCAGGAATGGGCTTTATTTAAATCAACTGAGCTTTAACTTTTCCCTTATGCATCAGCTTGTATTTTTGTTGCTGGGTTGCAAAATCTTCCTGCCTGATCAAATTTTCTCAGCCCCCCAACAAAAGGCATTATCAACTTCACTGAAAAAATAGGTACTTTTGCCTGATCCAGTCAAAACTGACATGGCTGATCCCTTTTTTATGGCCAGTTTCTAACCAAAGCAAGATGTGTGTGTGTGTGTATGTGCAGAATAGTGAGAGGAGTCGCTGAGGAGGCGGGTGGTACAATAACTCGGAGCAGTTTGGCTATGCTCAGCTTCCTCCAGGTGTAGCTAGTTAATGGTGGCTTTTCCCACACCCCACAGCCAGTGGAAGGTGCTCACACGGGTACGGAACTCCTGTAATGAGCTGCAGAGCTGGTCGATGGATTACACATTCGCTGGATTTTGTCAGGCAATGTAGTAATGGAAATAAATGCTGGGAAAGGCTTCCACCGCAATCGTTTCCTCAACTCTACAACATAAAAGCGGATTGAAATACAGACGTAACCAATTCTTACTGAAAGGGTCTAAGTTGAAAATGAACCAATCTATCCAGTTGTATTTCACAGTGAGAAAATAGCTCCGTGAATTAGCCAATAGAGCAGTGCGTTACTCGCCTGAACCATTCTGTGGAAGAATTTTGAGCAAGAAGCTCATGATTTTCCCTTTATCTTGCATTTATTTTTAACACCGTACTTTTATGCATTCTCATTACATCTGATTTCCTCAGACTGCATGTGTGTTTCCTCTCCCGCAGTCTCTATGTAGCAATTCAGACACTAATTACTCAAAGTTAAAGTTTTAAAGACCACTGAAATGTAACAGTGACTGTGGCTGAGACTTTAGCACTGCTGTAGAGTTTCCGTAAGTAGTCGCCAGGTAAGCTGGACCCTGCAGACGGAGATCAGTCCACAGCTGCACACAGAGTGTGCGAGTCCCTCTCTGAGTAGTTGCCGACTGATATTGGGAACATTTCCTTCCTTCTGCATGATTTAATTTTGTCTGATATGCTTGGCAGGCTAGGGTTTTGACGCTGTGGCGAACTATGAATCTTGCTCACACTAAAATGTCACCGAACCGGTGAGCAGTCACCCTTTGTACAGCTCAGAATGGGTGGTCCCACTGCCCGACATGGATTCATTCTCAGTTCAGTTCGTGCCAGTGGAGGAATCCCAGGCAGGTTACGGGGAGAATGTACTAACTCCATCAGTCTGAAGAAGGGTCTCGACCCGAAACGTCGCCCATTCCTTCTCTCCCGAGATGCTGCCTGACCTGCTGAGTTACTCCAGCATTTTGTGAATAAATACCTTCGATTTGTACCAGCATCTGCAGTTATTTTCTTAAACTCCATACAGACAGTGCCCGTAGTCAGGATCAAACCAGGATCCCTGCCGCTGTACATCAGCAACTCAACGCTGCACCACTGTTCCGCCCTGAGGGTCACAATGCCATCACCAACTGTCCCCCTCCACGTCGAGTGTCCGTGGGCTGGAGGTCCCCAGGGGTTGGTGGAGGTGTTGCATGTTTTCAAGGAAACCTTGAGTACATCCTTGTTTTGGGAGAGTGGTGTCCAGGCTATGGGTGATGGGGGCTCAGTGCTGGCCATGTTAGCCTGGGAGAGGGCGCTGCCCATGGCTTATTTCTCCTTCCACTGACTTGTCCACTGACTACATAATCTCCTGATAAATATTGCAGTTTCACATCTGCTTTCTTCGATGACACTGTGAAAGTTTGAAAAAAGGCCCCAACCCGAAACATCAGTTATCCAGGTCCTTCAGACATGCTTCCTGACCCGTTGAGTTATGACAACACTTTGTGTCATTTTCTGTGGAAGTTTAGTTGGCTTAAAGAAAGCTTTGAGAAGAATTGAATCACTTTGTTATAGTCATAGTAATATAGCATAGAAACAGGCCCTTTGGCCTTCTCGGCCATGCTGACCAAGATATCCATTTCTGTTATCTAGTGTCTAACTGCTGGGCACATGGTGTTAACAAGTTTAGATCCAAGTATAGATCAGTGAGCTGAGGCACATGGGAACTGTAGGATCCACCCCAAAGGTGGTGCAGCTCTGTGGGGGAGATCTGTCCCACCCACAGCTGCATGGGTGGCTAATGGCAGAGATGCAGCTGAGGCCCCTGCCTTTGCCTGAGTTGGACTCTGTCCCAGGTCTTGTTAGGGGGATGCACAACGCAAACAAGGAACTGGCAGCTTTGCACTGCAGACAACGAACGAGAGGGCATACACAAGATCTCCACGTCGACATACAGGGTGATTGGAGGTGGTGCTCTACACGGTCCTCGGGGCAGTCCTGGTGTTGGTATTCTAGCCTGGAAAATTCCCAGGCCATTACCATTCTTCAAACGGCTCACTCTGCAACTCACTCTACCCTTAATCCTCCATCATCCCTACTTCATTGTGCTCATCCCACATCTTACTCCCCCCCCCCCCCCCCCCCCACCCAAAGATTCACTCCAATCTCACTCTTCCATTAAACCTCCCAGCAGGGTGCAGGCCAGCCAATGGAAAACAATTCCAGTGGAGCAGAGAATGGCGATGTCAAAATCATGGAGCCAGACCAACCTGGAGCCATCAGCTAAATGCTGGACCAAGGGAAGCTTGGTTCTTGGTTTGGACCGTGACTGCTTGGACCTTGATGGGAAAAGCGTTGATGTGTTAGGATCGGCTGCTAAGCCCTGCATGGCAAATCCACAAATGGAATTTTGGAACAAAGTATCTTTGTTATGATAATAACAAAACAAGCACGTACTGCAGGTGGTTTAGAGCACGAGGTTTGAAGAGGAATGTTTAATTCCGGTGGATGGAAGTGGAATCCCTGGTACAATTTTCACCTTGTTGTTAACATCCGGTACAGACATGGAGAATGCCTGGCCATGCTTCTTGGGAGGTGTTAACAGAGTTTGGGGCGGCATAATGACACAGCTGTAGAGTTGCTGCCTTACAGCGCCAGAGACTCAGGTTCGATCCTGACTATGGGTGCTGTCTGTATGGGGTTTGTACACTCCCCCGTGAGCTGCGTAGGTTTTCTCAGAGATCTTCGGTTTCCTCCTAATCAGTGCAACAGACTACCACTGATTTTGAAGAAAGCTACTTCAAACATGTAGTGATCTCAACAGCAAATGAATGCCCATATCCGTGCATCTGTTCAGAGACACCCCACTTATGATACCATCAGTGGCTGAGCAGCTGGTCACATTAAAGAACTCTCAGAGACAGAAAGCATAAGAGTTCTTAATTAAGCATCAAGAGGGTATATTGTCATATACACTGAGAATTGAACAATGAAAGAAACAATACTTGCTGTAGCTGTACAGGCACATTAACACAACTTCACCACAGATTAATAAACAGTAAATAAGAATACAATTATCAGTTGTACTAGGTAACCAGAGCATAAGATGCAAGCGGGTACATAATACAACAAAATCAATAGGTTTATTCCTGGGGTGGGGATGTGCAGGGTGGTTCAAAAGCCTGATGGGAAGAAGCTGCCCTTATATCTGGAGGTCACAGTGTTCGGGCTGCTGTACCTTCTTTTCAGTGGTAGTAGCAAGATGAGAGCGTGGCCAGGGTAGTGTGGCTCTTTGATGATAGCAGCTGCCTTCTTGAGGCTGCACTTCACCTACATCCCTTCAACCCATGAAGGGCCAGACAACGTCCACCAATTTCTGCAGCCGCCTTCATTCTTGAGCATTTGAGTTACCAAACCAGTGGGAGATGCAACCGATCAATATGTTCTCTGCCATCCACCATGTAGAAGTGTGATAAGGCATCCAACAACAAACTAAATAGACAATAGGTGCAGGAGTAGGCCATTCAGCCCTTCGAGCCAGCACCACCATTCAATGTGATCATGGCTGATCATTCTCAATCAGTACCCCGTTCTTGCCTTCTCCCCATACCCCCTGACTCCGCTATCCTTAAGAGCTCTATCTAGCTCTCTCTTGAATGCATTCAGAGACTTGGCCTCCACTGCCGTCTGAGGCAGTGAATTCCACAGATTTACAACTCTCTGACTGAAAAAGTTTTTCCTCATCTCCGTTCTAAATGGCCTACCCCTTATTCTTAAACTGTGGCCCCTGGTTCTGGACTCCCCCAACATTGGGAACATGTTTCCTGCCTCTAACGTGTCCAACCCCTTAATAATCTTATATGTTTCGATAAGTTCCCCTCTCATTCTTCTAAATTCCAGTATATACAAGCTTAGCCGCTCCAGTCTTTCAACATACGACAGTCCCGCCATTCCGGGAATTAACCTAGTAAACCTACGCTGCACGCCCTCAATAGCAAGAATATCCTTCCTCAAATTTGGAGACCAAAACTGCACACAGTACTCCAGGTGCGGTCTCACTAGGGCCCTATACAACTGCACAAATCTCCTTAATCTTTTAAGGAAGTACAAGCATTGACGAGCTTTCTTAATGATTACATCAAAATGCTGGGCCCAGGACAGATCTTCAAAAGGCTGTTAATTCTCTCCACCACTATCCCACTAATGAAGAGAGGTTTGTGGGTACATGGGATAATTTACTGTACTAATTAGACAAGAAACGAATTAAAGAACAGGCCATCCTAGACTGATATTGTGCAAAGGAAAAGGATTAGGTGGCAATCTGGTTATGTGTGTGACTTCTTGGGGAGGAGACACTATAATTAGACAGGAAGATACAGAGAAGCACCAGAATGAGGGGGTGAGCAGATACATACCGACTACAGTAAAATGTGGAAAAGTGTGAGATTATCAATTTTAGTAGCACTAACTGGAAAGCTGATTGTTTGGTGAATGTTAATGGATTGGGAAAAGGGACCCCGATGCTGAAATCTACAGAAGAAATCAAATGGAGAGGCTCAGTGGATCAGGTGAAGGGAATGGACAGGTGATGTTTCAGTTCCAAACTCTTCTTCAAGACTCCACCGATGCTGCCTGACCCACTGAGTCTCAATAGACAATAGGTGCAGGAGTAGGCCATTCAGCCCTTCGAGCCAGCACCGCCATTCAATGCGATCATGGCTGATCACTCTCAATCAGTACCCCGTTCCTGCCTTCTCCCCATACCCCCTCACTCCGCTATCCTTAAGAGCTCTATCCAGCTCTCTCTTGAAAGCATCCAACGAACTGGCCTCCACTGCCTTCTGAGGCAGAGAATTCCACACCTTCACCACCCTCTGACTGAAAAAGTTCTTCCTCATCTCCGTTCTAAATGGCCTACCCCTTATTCTTAAACTGTGGCCCCTTGTTCTGGACTCCCCCAACATTGGGAACATGTTTCCTGCCTCTAATGTGTCCAATCCCCTAATTATCTTATGTTTCAATAAGATCCCCCCTCATCCTTCTAAATTCCAGTGTATACAAGCCCAATCGCTCCAGCCTTTCAACATACGACAGTCCCGCCATTCCGGGAATTAACCTAGTGAACCTACGCTGCACGCCCTCCATTGCAAGAATATCCTTTCACAGCAGATTGATTCTGGGGATGGCAAGACTGATGTATAAACAGAGATTGGGCTGATTAAAATTATGTTCACTAGAATTTAGAAGAATGAGAGGCTACCTCAGTAGAACCCTGACAGAATTGTAGAGATTAGATGCAGGACGCTTCCGATGATGGGAAGTCCAGAACCAGGCTCATAGTCTAAGAAGGAATAAACCCATTTATGACTGAGATGAGGAGATATTTCTTCCCTCAGAGAGTGGTGACCCTATGGAATTGTGCTGCAGAATCCTGTTAAAGTCAAATTATTAAATACATTCAGGAATATATTAAGTGATGGAGACTCAAAGGGCTGAATTAAAACTGCTCATTTTCTATGTTACTTATTTTGCTGTTTTTTCTGTCACTTATGTTTATTGAATATTTTTGTGAAGTTATCACATTGTATAGTTCTGTTGTCAGAACCTGCAGTGATAACGTGGATAATGTTTGAAGAAGGGTCTCGACCCGAAACGTCACCCATTCCTTCTCTCCTGAGATGCTGCCTGACCTGCTGAGTTACTCCAGCATTTTGTGATACCTTCGATTTGTACCAGCATCTTCAGTTATTTCCCTACACGTGGATAATGTGGATGCCCCCAACTGATAAAACGCTTCAAACTTCAGTGTGCTCAGAGCTCCATCTTCTGGAAACATTATCTCAGTGCAACTACCACTGCATGTAGGATTATGTAAATACCCTTCAGTGATCATGTCAATGGCTCGGACCTCAGCCTCAATGTGCAAGCATTATCTGCATACTTACTTCCCACACTATTAATTCATTAATAGAACCAAACAACAGGATGAACCTCACCTGCAACACCCATAAGACCAAGTCCTCTACCAACCTGTCCCACCATCAAGAACTAATAGATTTAGATTTTTTAGATTTAGAGATACAGCGCGGAAACAGGCCCTTCGGCCCACCGAGTCTGCGCCGCCCAGCGATCCCCGCACATTAACACTATCCTACACACACTAGGGACAATTTTTACATTTACCCAGTCAATTAACCTACATACCTGTACGTCTTTGGCGTGTGGGAGGAATCCGAAGATCTCTGAGAAAACCCACGCAGGTCACGGGGAGAACGGACAAACTCCGTACAGACGGCGCCCGTAGTCAGGATCGAACCCGAGTCTCCGGCGCTGCATTCGCTGTAAGGCAGCAACTCTACCGCTGCGTCACCGTGCCGCCCTAATAAAAACATAGGTTTAAGGTGAAAGGAGAAAGATTTAATACTTGTAGGAAGGAACTGCAGATGCTAGTTTAAACCAAAGATAGACACAAAATACTGGAGTAACTCAGCAGAACAGGCAGCATCTCTGGAGAGAAGGAATGGGTGACATTTAGGCTCAAGACCCTTCTTCAGACTCATGTCAGGGGAGAATAAGATACATAGATAAGGAAGTGTAAGCTGTGAAAACAGGACAAAGGGACGCAGATCATGGAAAATGTATAGATCATTGTTAGCTGGGAAAAGGTAACAACAAAACAAACAGATAAAATGTAGTTGGAGACAGTCAGACTGGTCAAAGAACTGGGAAGGGATGAAGAGAGAGGAAAAGCAAGGGTTACTTGAAGTTAGAGAAGTCAATGCTCACTCCGTTGGGGTGTAAGCTGCCCAAGCGAAATATGAGGTGCTGTTCCTCCAATTTGCACTGGGCCTCACTCAGACAATGGAGGAGGCCCAAGACAGAAA
Organism: Rhinoraja longicauda; assembly: GCF_053455715.1. NCBI lineage: Eukaryota > Metazoa > Chordata > Chondrichthyes > Rajiformes > Arhynchobatidae > Rhinoraja > Rhinoraja longicauda. The sequence continues at coordinate 18,453,091 of NC_135972.1, read as the reverse complement.
GATCAGTGTGGGAATGGGAGGTGGAGTTAAAGTGTTTAGCACCCGGGAGATCAGGTAGGTTTAGGCAGACTGAGTGGAGGTGTTCAGCAAAACGATCAAGCACAGGTTCGGCAGATCTCCCAGTTCAGTGTGTATATATGTATCTGGACGGCCCGATTCTACCTCCTACCCAAAATCCATAAACAGAACTGTCCCGGCAGACCCATTGTCTCTGCCTGCTCATGTCCCACCGAACTTATTTCCACCTACCTCAACTCCATCCTATCCCCCCTGGTTAAATCCCTCCCCACCTACGTCCAAGACACCTCACACGCTCTCCATCTCCTCGATAACTTCCGGTTCCCAGGCCCCCACTCCCTCATCTTTACCATGGATGTCCAGTCACTCTACACTTCCATCCCCCACAAGGATGGTCTCGAAGCCCTCCATTTCTTCCTCGACCGTAGAACCAGCCAATCCCCATCTACCAACACTCTCCTCCAACTAGCAGAGCATGTTCTTACCCTCAACAACTTCTCCTTTGACTCCTCCCACTTCCTCCAAACCAGAGGCGTAGCTATGGGCACTCGCATGGGCCCTAGCTACGCCTGCCTCTTTGTCGGGTATGTCAAACAATCCCTGTTCCGGGCGTACACCGGCCCCATCCCCGAACTCTACCTCCGCTACATCGACGACTGCATTGGTGCTACCTCTTGTACCCATGCAGAACTCACTGACTTCAAACACTTCACTTCCAATTTCCATCCTGCCCTTAAATATACCTGGACTATCTCCGACATCTCCCTCCCGTTTCTGGACCTCACCATCTCAATCACAGGAGACAGACTATTGACGGTCATTTACTAAAAACCCACTGATTCGCACAGCTATCTGGACCAGGGCCGTCTTTACAGCATTATGGGCCCCGGGCAAAGCAGTGTACTGGGGCCCCTACGACAACTACTCACAGGAATAAAAATGTCGCCCCCCCCTGTCATGCCGGCGAAAAGCACTTACCGAAAATCACTTCGTGATGGATTTAGGGTGCTACATTGTTGCGAAAAGCACTTACAGATCGCTGTGAGAAGCACTTAGAGATGGAAAAGCAAAGCACTTAGGGAGCTAATTGTTGCGAAACAGATCGCTGTGAGAAGCACTTAGGGATGGAAAATGTTGCGAAAAAAACACTTAGGGACCGAAAATGTTGCGAAAAAAGCACTTATTGAACCTACATTTTTAAAGTAGTATTTATTTATTGCAAGTCACTTAACATACACAGATCAGCATGGGGCCCCTATGCTCGTGGGGCCCCGGGCAAGTGCCCATCAGGCCCATGCGTTAAGACGGCCCTGATCTGGACTACACTTCTTCCCACCCGGTCCCCTGCAAAAAGTCTATCCCCTACTCCCAATTCCTCCGTCTACGCAGCATCTGCGCCCGGGATGAGGTGTTTCACACTAGGGCGTCAGAGATGTCCTCATTCTTCAGGAAACGGGGCTTCACCTCTTCCATTATAGATGAGGCTCTCACTAGGGTCTCTTCTACATCCCGCAGTTCCGCTCTTGCTCCCCCTCCCCCCACTCGCAACAAGGACAGGATCCCCCTCATTCTCACCTTCCACCCCACCAGCCAACAGATCCAACAAATCATCCGCCAACATTTCCGTCAACTACAACGGGACCCCACCACTGGCCATATCTTCCCATCCCCTCCCCTCTCTGCGTTCCGCAGAGACCGTTCCCTCCGTAACTCCCTGGTCCACTTGTCCCTTCCTACCCAGACCACCCCATCCTCGGGCACTTTCCCCTACACCTGTCCCTTTACCTCCCCCCTCAACTCCATCCAAGGACCCAAACAGTCTTTCCAGGTGAGACAAAGGTTCACCTGCACCTCCTCCAACCTCATCTATTGCATCCGCTGCTCTAGATGTCAACTTATATACATCGGCGAAACCAAGCGCAGGCTCGGCGATCGCTTCGTTCAACACCTGCGCTCGGTCCGCATTGACCAAACTGATCTCCCGGTGGCCGAGCACTTCAACTCCCCCTCCCATTCCCAGTCTGACCTTTCTGTCATGGGCCTCCTCCAGTGCCATAGTGAGGCCCACCGGAAATTGGAGGAACAGCACCTCATATTTCGCATGGGCAGCTTGCAGCCCAGTGGTATGAACATCGACTTCTCCAACTTTAGATAGTTCCTCAGTCCCTCTCTTCCCCTCCTCCTTCCCAGATCTCCCTCTATCTTCCTGTCTCCACCTATATCCTTTCTTTGTCCCGCCCCCTGACATCAGTCTGAAGAAGGGTCTCGACCTGAAACGTCACCCATACCTTCTCTCCTGAGATGCTGCCTGACCTGCTGAGTTACTCCAGCATTTTGTGAATAAATACCTTCGATTTGTACCAGCATCTGCAGTTATTTTCTTATACTATATGTATCTGGAGATAAGCTGCCGGATGAAGTAATTGAGGCAAGTACATTAACAACATTTGGACAGGAACATGGATAGGAAGGGTTTAGAGGGATATGGACCAGGCGCAGGCAAATGGAACTATGGCATCATGGTCAGTCATGGACGTTAGGCTGAAGGGCTTATTTCAGTGTTATATGCCTCGAGTTAGATAGCACAGAAACTGGCCCGAGCCCAACTTGTCCATTCCGACTAAGTTGCGTCCTGGATCTAATCCCATTTGCCTGTGTTTTGCCTACATCCCTCTAAGCTTTTCCTATCCTTTGCTATTATCTCCTATCAAATTACCTGTCCAAATATACTTTAAATGTAATTTGGTAGATGGAAAGAGGGTACAGGTGCTTGAGGAATGTGACCTCCAGCTTCAAGAACAGCTTCTTCCCATCAACTATCAGGCCCTTGAACCACGACTCTAACCACAATACTACCTCATCAACTATCTACTATGGACTTTATTTATGTTGCACTACATACTTTGGTTTGCACTATTCAGTCCGGTTACCAATTATCACTATTTATTGCAATATTGATTATTGTATGTTTATTTAGTTTGTTGCTGCTCTAATATGCCTGTAAAGCTGTAACAAGTAAGAGTTTCTTTGGTACGTTCCGGCACATATAACAATTACACACTCTTAACTCTTCACTGGTCAGGCAGCATCCGTGGAAGGAGAAATTAGTTAACTGTTCAGGTCAACTGCCTTTTCTCACATGTAGGAAAGAACTGCAGATGCTGGTTTAAACCAAAGATAGATTAAAAAATGCTGGAGTAACTCAGCGGGGCAGGCAGCATCTGTGGAGAGAAGGAATGGGTGACATTTTGGGTCGAGACCCTTCTTCAGACTGGCTTTCCTCACAACTCATTTCTAGTTGTGATTCAGTTTTTTGCATTCGGGTTTTGTTCTCCATTTGCTAGTGGCCTCTGATGAGGCCCCCCATGTTGGTGGGTTAAATGACTAAATCACCCAAGTTTATGTAGATGGCAAAAGAACCAAATTGATGTTGATGGGTATGCGAGAGAGATTAGGTTGATGTGATACAGATGAAAATGGAAGGTGAATGGGATTGTTCTGCTGTGCAACAAATGGGCTGAATGGCCACCTTCAAGCCATGTGAAAGCATAAGCAGGATAGAATGGATGATTGCACTACCCAGACTAGGGGAATCAAGAAGCAGAGGACATAAGCTTAAGGTGAGAGGGGACAGATTTAATAGGAACCAGAGGGGCAACTTGTTCCACACAGAGGGTGGTGGGTATATGGAATGAGCTGTCATGGGAGGTAGTTGAGGCAGGTACTATAACATTTAAAAGACACTGGGAGAGGTAGCTGAATGGAAAAGCTTTAAAGGGATATGGGCCAAACATGGGCAGGTGGGACTAGCACAGATGAGGCATCTTTGTCAGCCTGGGAAATTTGGGCCGAAGGGCCTGCTTCCGTGCTAGATGATTCTAAACCCTGAAATATTAACTCCACCTCAGTCCCTACACGTATTTCCTTAACCAGAGCATTTCCTGGTTTTATTTTAGTTTTCCAACAACTGCTATATAAATCTAGAAAGCTTCAGGATGACTTCAAGATTTCAAGACCAATTTATTGTCACATGTACCAATTAAGGTACAGTGAAATTTGAGTGACCATACAGCCATACTAAGTAAAAAGCAATGACTCACAACCACATAAAATAAAGTTTAACATAAACATCCACCACAGCAGATTCCACATTCCTCACTGTGATAGAAGGTAATAAAGTTCAATCACCTTCCTCTTTGTGTTCACCTGCGGTCGGGGCTGTGGAACCATCCGCAGTCGCCGTTGTCGACTGTCCGAGGCCCTCACGTCGTGATGATTGAAACTCCCCACGTCGGGACGGATTGAAACACTCTCTGCAGCATGGAGCTCCCGAGTCGGCCTCTTCTTACCAGAGACTGCGGGCTCACGATGTTAAAGTCCGCAGGCCCCATAGTTGGATCTCTCCACAGTCGATCCTCGGCAAAGGATCACAGCACCGCGATGTTAAAGTCCGCGCCGCGTTGCGCCCGGCGGCATGAAGCGCTGGGCCGGTCTCCGGGAAAGGTCGCCAACTCCTCGATGTTAGGCCGCAGGGGGGATGGAGATATGATGCGGAGAAAAATTGCATCTCCGTCGAGGTAACAGATTGAAAAAAGGGTTTTCCCCAATCCCACCCCCCCCCCCCCAACATAAAACAAACCAAAGAACACTAAAACATACTTTTAACACATACTTAAAATTTTATAAAACAGGACAGACTGTTGGCGAGGCAGCCAGTGCTGGTGGCGCCACCCGATGGAACACTTGTTCCAACTGGCAGAAGTTCAGGTGCTGAAGGCATAATACCGCTGAGTGTTCAACACAGGCAAGTGGTTGGTTAAGAGTATCGAAGACCAACGTAACCAAATCAATTTCCAATTGAGAGAGAAAAAGTATCGTTCTAGAAGGACAATTCTGACCTACGTTTCTCCGATAGGTGAAAATGGGTAGAATGTAGGAGACAAATGTACTAATTTCACTTGCTATAATGAAACCAAAGGGAGCCGCCTCTCAAATCATCTGATTGTTTACTTTGGATATATCCGGATCAACCTGAATTCCATGCAATATGTACCCTCATTACACAGAACCACAGTGGAGCCAAGATGTGGACTGAACAGTGTCCTGCTTATCAACCAGAAACTTAATTTACACCGGTCATTCTCAACCCACAAGATGGAATTGAAGAAACGAGTTAGGCATTTCTGCAATTTGAATGATCTACCACTTTTTTAAATCTTCCTTCCAATGTTAGCCTCGTCACCATCCTGTAGGACTTTCATTAAAGAAATCAAGCTGAAAAGATAATGCTGAGGATGTTTAGAAGGTTAATGATAATAAAGGGCAATGCAAGTAGTGGGGAGACTTTAGTTCAGCTCAGAAGTTACAAGTTTAAAGATCAAACAGAATATTGAAAAAAATTACCAAGTTATAGTCAAGATCTGTGGAAAGTAGTCGTCGGCAGATTAAACTAATATGTCTAATTTTCAGCAAGGAAGACATGGGAGGCTTAATTGGCAGGGGAGTGATGAGAGAGAAATTTTGTGTGCATTACAGGAACATTTCAGTTGAGCTGCTAGCTGTCAACAGAACAGACAGATACAGGTAAGAGGTTTCTAATTGGACAATTTATGACAATCATAGCCTATTGTTTATTTTATGGGAAAATAATCACCTTACATTTCAGTATAAGCAATATAACACAGAATATTAAAGCAAAAAGAATTAGCTTGCAGAATTGCTGCCAATACTAAATTAGATCAAACCAAGAGGTACACTGCAAACACTCTGCAAGAACATGGTGGCACGGCGGTAGAGTTGCCAGTGACTGGGTTCCATCCCGACTACGGATGCTGTCTGTACGGAATTCGTACGTTCTCCATCTGACCACGTGGGTTTTCTCCGAGATCTTCAGTTTTCCACCCACACTCCAAAGACGTACAGGTTTGTAGGTTAATTGGCTTGGTATAATTGTAAATTATCTCTAGTGTGTGTAGGATAGTGTTAATGTGCGGGGATCGCTGGTCAATGCGGACCTGGTGGGCCGACGGGCCTATTTTCACGCTGTATCTCTCAACTAAACACAGTGGAAGTGATAGTGGTGCAATCTTTCCAGAATTTGTGATATGTCAAAAGTCCACCTTAAAATGCACTGAAAATGCACCAGAACGTTTAACGATTATTTTGTTCACTTCGCAAATCCCAAAAGGTCACCAACAATTATGAGATTATTTGGCATTAACTTCCAATATTTTATTTCTAAAAGGATTTATCCATTCCTCACAATCACATTTTGGTTTGCTTTTCGTATCAAAACGTCTAAAAATTCTTCACGTAATAACGTTTTGGAAGCTCTGACCGTGAACAAAGTTACAGAGGCGGGTTGGAAATAGGCACAGTAAAAATGCTATAAGAAAATAACTGCAGATGCTGGTACAAATCGATTTATTCACAAAATGCTGGAGTAACTCAGCAGGTCAGGCAGCATCTCGGGAGAGAAGGAATGGGTGACGTTTCGGGTCGAGACCCTTCTTCAGACTGACGTCAGGGGGGCGGGCCGCCCCCCTGACATCAGTCTGAAGAAGGGTCTCGACCCGAAACGTCACCCATTCCTTCTCTCCCGAGATGCTGCCTGACCTGCTGAGTTACTCCAGCATTTTGTGAATAAACAGTAAAAATGCTGCCAGCATCCTCTGAAATACGATGAAAAAATAAAAACACTATCGTCCCAGATGGCACATCACGAAAACCTGATGCAGAAAGAGTAGTTTATAAAGACCACTTTGAATTAAATCAAAAGCAAACAAAAACACACTGCAAAATGTAACATGGAGTGGAAATTTAAAGTCGGAATAAAGACATTATGGACACAACCAACACTTACAAAATTCACAGGGAGCTGCGGAAAACAATCCGAAAATCACTCGAACAACAGGAAGACTGGATGAATTTAGTTGCATGGACCAGTGATTTTTTTTCTATTAAAATCCATTTTGTTTATGAGAATGTTGACAAAATGTATTAGAACAAGGCTTGATACTATTGATTTATTTCTACATATCTTTCAGGTGGTCAAAATATAGTTTAGTTCAATTTTAGAGGTACAGTACGGAAACAGGCCCTTCGGCCAACTGAGTCCGCGCCGACCTGTACACTAGCACTGTCCTACAAACCAGGGACAATTTACAATTATAATAGCCAATTAACCTACGAACCTGCACGTCTTTGGAGTGTGGGAGGAAACCGGAGCACCCGGAGAAAATCCACATGGTCATGGGGAGAACGTACAAACTCTGTACAGACAGCACCCACAGTCAGGATCATACCTAGGTCTCTGGCACTGTAAGGTGGCAACTCTACCATTGTCCCACCATGCCACCCTCCTCTCTCTATACTTCTCTCTAATGGACAGATGACAGGAGTTTCCAAACAAGTCACCAAAAACCTGGATCTTAATATTACAACACACATACACTCTATTAATGTTTGTTGAGCTGTGTTCAAATCAAAAACTAGACAAGATGTCCAGTATCATTTTTCAGATGTTCTGATACTAGATCACAGCAATGAACAAACAAAGGAGAAATCAATTGGTATTAGAATTGATTCTGTATACCTAGTTTGTTTTAAAAAGCCTGTTGAACGAAAACAAGCCTTTAAAACATGGAAGAAAGTTCTCTTAAATTAATTTATATTTAAGACCCAAGGTAGAAACAATGGTCTTCACCTCTTTTAGAAAGCAGTCCTATTTTCTATTCCCACCCCCATCTCAAATTTTTTTAAAACCAGCCTGAGTTGTTCGTGTGTTCTTTGTCTTGCTCTCTCAGAAGATTTTGTGGCAGGATGTATATTTTTTCTTCTATGAGACATCACAGCCGTGTAAAGCAGGCTAGATGGACTAGATGTCTTTAATGGTCCATTATTATTCTATGTTTGCAGCAATGGGACCTCACCTTTCATAATCTTCCAGATAAAAATGATTTTAAGCAGCTATTAAACAAAATCCTTTTAAGCATTCATGCCTCCTCTTCTGCATCATCACTTCCATCAATGCTGCTATCTGTTGATAAATCTTCCTCGTTACATTTTTCATCTGCCTCTTCCACTGCAACTGCAGAATCAATCACTTCCTGCTGTTTACTGTTCTCTGAAGGCACCACACAATCTACTAATGGAGCCACAGTGTCCTGCGAAGATGCTGAACTGTCCACTGATGGTTCTATATCATCTGCTGAAGTTTGTGTTCCATCTTCTGGGGCGGCAGACAATCCTACAGGTGCCTGGCTGCTTGCCTGTGCTGCCTTCTGGTCATCAGACTTAACACTGGATGGGTCATCATCCAAAAATGACCCCCAGGTTTTTAATCGATACTCTCTTTCCTTTACAGTCTCGTCAATCTAGAAATTACAATAATATTTTAGAATTATTATGTTATGTTAAGAAAAATCCAAAGATACATTACAAGTACATTAAAGGAAAGAGGGTATAGGGCCCCTCAGACGCCAAAGTTGTCATCTATGTGAGGAGTTGCAGGAGATGAGTAAGCTCATCTGAATATTTCTCCTCTGTTTTTACAGTGGAGAATGACATGATGACTTAGGACAGGAAATGGAGATGTATTGAGGAAAGTCCGTATTACGGTCAAGGAGATGCTGGACATATTGAGATGTATGTAGGTAGATCAAACTCCCGGTCAGAACAGATATATCCGAGAAACTTATGGGTAGCTAGAGAAGAAATTGCAGGAGACCTGACTGGGATACACGAATCATTGTTATATACAGGCGAGTTTTTGTTTGTTATTTAGTTTTAGATTTTAATGATATAGCGCAGAAATAGACCTTTCGCTCTTCAAGTCCGCACCAACCAGCAATCCCCGCACTTTAATAATATTCTACACACACTAGGGACAATGAATTAATTTTATACCAAGCCAATTAACCTGCAAACCTGCACGTCTCTAGAGTGTGGGAGGAAACCGAAGATGTTGGAGAAAGCTGACGTGGTCACGGGGAGAACGTACAAACTCCACACAGACAGCACCCATAGTTAGGATCGAACCCGGGTCTCTGGTGCTGTAAGGCAGTAACTCTACCACTGCGCTACCGGATGACTGGAGGGTGGCTAACATTGTGCCTCTATTTAAGAAGGGCTGCAAGGAAAAAACTGGAAACTATGGGCCAGGGAGCCTACCATCTGTGGTAGGTGATTTACTGGCGAGAATTCTGTGATATCAGATATCAATGTATTTAGATGGACAGAGACTGACTTGGAATAGTCAACACGGTTTTATGCATGGGAGATCGTGTCCTGTGAATTTGATTTTTGAAGTAGTAACCAAGAAGGATGACATAGGAAAGGCCATAGACGTCGTCCATATGGCCATCAGCAAGGCCTTTGAAAAGGTTCTACATAGTAGGCTGTTCGGAAGATTAGATTGCATGGCATCCAGGGTTGTAATCAGGCTGGAAAGAGTGCAGAGATTTACGAGGATGTTTAGTTTAGTTTAGAGATACAGCATGTAAACAAGCTCGTCGGCCCACCGAGTCTGCACTGACCATCGACAACCCGTTCACACTAGTTCTGTTAATCTCACTTTCTCATTCACTCCCCACACACTAAGCAATTTAGAAGCCAATTAACCTGCAAACCTGCACTTCTTTGGGATGTGGGAGGAAAGCAGATCACCTGCAGGAAGCTCACAGGTAGACTGTGCAAACCTCACACAGACTTCACCCAAGATCAGGATTGAACCCGGGTCTTACCCAGGACTTACACAGTAAATGGTAGAGGCCTGGAGAATGTTGCAGAACAAGTTTTGGAGATCCAGGTGCGTGGTTCCCCAAAAGTGGCGAGTCAGATAGAAGTGTGGTGAAGAATGAGACAGTGCACTGAGGTGTTTGGCATTGATTGAAACAACTTGCTGGAGAGGAAGCTTGAAGCACCCCCCACCTCCCATTCTTTATGTATCGTTCTACAGGAATGACTGAATACATGTGCCAAAGCCATCCTAACTCGCTCTTCCTTTTGTACCTGGTAATCCACGACACCATCCCACGTTTCAGCAGTTAGCTGGCGCCCACCAAACCATCTTCCATTAAGAACAAGTTTACACTGATCAGCTTCTTCTGGTTCTTTAAATGCCACCGAAGCCACTCCCTCAGGGTGTCTCTGGAAATTCCAGCAGATCCAGAATTAAAACATTTCTGCATTTTCTTTAAATAAATCTCTCAAACAATTCATGATATACAGAACAGATGAGACTTTTTGAAGAAAATACTCACATCAAACAAAAGTACTTTCTTGACTTGACCAAATTTTTCACATTCCACTCTAAGGTCTTCTTGGATCTCAGTTAAAATCGTCGCATCAGCCTGTAAGAAGTTTAAATATGAAATATATGTATCATTTTTTTTAAAAAGAGAGAGAGAGAGAGAGAGAGAGACAGAATCAGTGACAAATCTCTAACAAGAGCTACATGTTTCTCCAAGTTTATTCCTGTTCTACACATTTTCTGACTTGGCAAATGGTGTTAAAGGGTGCAAATTTGGGATGGTAGAATTCTCTATTAAGTGGATATGTGGTGGTCTCAACCTGAAGATTAGTTTAATTTTTATAATTTATCGTCAAAATCTTTCAAGAAACATTTAGCAAGAACTGTCAGTAAGTGGCCATTAATAGTCAATTAGCTAGAAAGGATTGGGTAAAGACAATAAGCACTGCAAGCAAAATGTTCCGCGTGACAGGTTCAGATTGAAAAGCCATGTAAAAATCAACCAGATTATCTGCTATGCAACGCTGTCATAATTATAGGGCACTGTAAATTAATATTAAAGCTCAGCTAGTAAAAGTGGCTTTTCAGTGAAGGGATATAATGTGCTACTTACTACTCCAAAGTTTGCCATAGTTTGTATTCACACAGTACTTAAATTTGTCAATGTTTTAATATTTGGAGTATTGTGTGCAGTTCCGGTCAACCCATTACTGGAAGGGTGTCGAGGCTGAGGAGAGGGTGCAGAGGAAGTTTACCCAAATGCTGCCTGGATTAGGGGATATTAACTACATGGAGAGGTTGGGAAAACTTGGATTGTTTTCCCTCAAATGCTAGAGTTTGAGGTGAGATCTGATTATAAAAATTATAAGAGGCAGAGAGGATAGACAGCCTGAACCTTTTTAGTCAGACTTGTGGTATCACATCCAATTCTGGACACAATTTTAAAAAGGATTAAGGTGTGAAACTAAAAAAGTTCCAAGCATGAGGGATTATATTTAAGTGGACAGATTTGAAAACTATATTGTTCTCTTTGAGATAGAATTGGCTGAAGGGAAAGATGTATAGATCTTCAGAAATCAACTGATGAGGTAAAGAAAAAATGCTCCCTCTGGGTCAAGACCTAGTGGACTTAAAGTGACCTGCATTTAAACCAATGAAGTTATTGCATATTTACTTTAAAATATGGCAGTTGAACATTTAATCAGTTTGCAAAAACAAATTTAGGTAAGCAGAGTCAGTATTACAGCACTGAACCAGATCATTGGGCCCAGCTTGTCCATACTGACTAAGTTGCCTAACTGAGCTAGTCACACACATATCCAACCAAACAGTTCCATTCATGTACCAAGTGACTTTTTAATATCACAATCGTGCCCGCCTCTGTCACTTCTGGCAGCTCATTCCATGTATTAACCACCCTCTGTGTGAAGAGTTGCCCTCTCAAATCTTTCCCCACTTACCTTAAACCTGTGCCCATCAGTTTTTAGACATCACCTACCCCGGGTAAAGACTGTGACCATTCACTTCATCATCTTATATATCTCTCTATCAGATCACCCCTCAGCTTTCTATGATTCAAGGAAAGAGTCCTACCCCATCCCAGCCTCTCCTTATAACTCAAACCCTCCAGACTTGATAATACCCTTTAGTTTCTTGCATCCTTCCTAATAGCATGGCGAGCAGAAGTGTACAGAGTACTCCAGGAAAGAAAAATGTAGGTCAATAGGAAAAGTGCCATGGAGCAAGCAAGGGTTTCTGTACTGCAATGATTCTAGTCTGATTAACTTTGCATCAGTAGTTTCAGCAACAGACACCTCTGCAGGATATCCCAAGAAATAAAGATCCTATCTGGAACAGGACTTACCAAAATTCAAGCAAGTGAGATAAAGACAATAGTAATTCTCATGAGTAACAAAACCAATTACAAAATTACTTCGAGTATAAAAAGGAGAAAGACCGATGCTAGAATCTGTAAAAGATCTACTTTCTTTAGACCCTTCTGACTATTGTTTATTTTATCTACAATTATGGTTGTAGAAATTTGAAACGTTTTAATGATCAGACAAGACTCTTTTTGGTGATAACTCATTCTACCAGTCAAAGATCGAGTGGAAGATCAATTCAAACTAACTACATCTGATTTGAAATCTCTGAAAAGCAGTTGCAAAAACAAATTTCATGCTTCTTAAGTGCTATCACCTGTTTCACAGATGTTAAATCACAAGGGACTTACTACATGCAGTTGTCTTCTCTAGTAATGCAATCTTTAAAATCATTAGATCATAATGTGATCATATTTTGTTCTGACCACAAGTAGCATTTGAACCATTCAAAAGCAACATAGCAAGTAAAAATAGAAAAGGGTCAAAAAGCAGGCCATCTATGCCTCAAACGCACCTCGAAATCCGTTGGATGAAACATGTTCCTAAGAATAATAACTCTTTCATGCCTGAATCGTGTTTCGCCAGGTTTCTTCTCTGGTCTCCAATCCAGCAGCCTTTGAACAAGAATTATAACAATAAGGATTTGATTCGTGAACAGAAACTTTTACAAGCAAGTAGAGTTCTCTATATCCATTGATAATCGGTTTAAAGTCTAGTTGAGACAATGAATGAGCTACATATACAAGTTAATCTTCTGTGATTCTGCCCACTGCAAACTGGAGGATGATACTTTCTAATAACAAGAACATTTAAATTACTTGTTTATTCTTTTGCTGTTGGAGATGTTATTAATCTGTTCGGATGTTAAGAAGTGAAAATCTGCAATAAAAACAAAATTATGTAAACACTTAGCATCTGTGGAAAGAGAAACGGTTAATTTTAGTTTCGAGTTACAGTGCGGAAACAGGCCCTTTGGCCCATCGAGTCTTCGCGACCAGCAGTCCTCACACACCAACACTATCCTACGCACATGAGTGACAAATTACATTTATACAAAACCAACTTACAAACCCATTTTTCTTTGGAGTGTGGGAGGAAACTGAAGATCTCAGAGAAATCCCACATAGGTCACGGGAACAAACCCCGTACAGACGGCACCCGTAGTCAGGATCAAACCCGGGTCTCTGGCGCTGTAAGGCACCAATTCTACAGCTGTGCCACCTTGCTTAAGGTTAATGTTTAATGTAAAAAAGCCATTCATCAGAATTGATGATGAAAGGACTTCAACTTGAGATTTTAACTCTTTCCAGAGATGTTGTCAGATCTGCTAAGTGTTTACATAATTTTCTATCATTTTGGTGAATTCAGTCAGATAACAAATGCAACAACTTCCCTATAGCTTGGCAGCTTATAATTCCAGCTCATCTTCAAATTCACAAGAATTCTGGAGGAATATCTATTTTGAATTATTCAAGTCCTTTATTAAATATGCATTAAGCCAACGTCCCACTTGATCATAAAATAATGGGTGGTGGCATTTTCTTTGAAGCAAAACAGAAGCTTATAACATTGAGCATCCTAGATGGTTACTGTGGTTTCCTAGGTGTAATTCAGGATTCAACAGAACTTACTTTTTTTGCATTAGCAATTTCTTCTTATAATCTCTGCTTTTCTTCTTCTTTTTGCTGGCGTCAAATTCTCCTTTCATTTCAAACTTGGCAATTTCTACATGCAGCTTGTATCCTCTCATCTCAGTCTCATCCAAAAACTTGAGTGCAAGATCTATAGATTCTTTCTAGAACACAATCAGAAAAATACATTTGTAAAGAAAAGGGAAAGCACAAGATATAAAACAAAATAGAAGTCATGTATGGTCCACGGCCGATCTATGCTGGCCTTCTCTTCTGTGCCAGTTCCCCATAAACCTTAATTCCTCAATCCTTTTATGCACCTCAGGTCACGGTGGCGCAGCGGTAGAGTTGCTGCCTTACAACGAATGCAGCGCCGGAGACTCGGGTTCGATCCTGACCGTGGGCGCCGTCTGTACGGAGTTTGTACGTTCTCCCCATGACCTGCGTGGGTTTTCTCCGAGATCTTCGGTTTCCTCCCACACTCCAAAGGCGTACAGGTATGTAGGTTAATTGGCTGGGCAAATGTAAAAAAAAATAAAAAAATTGTCCCTGGTGTGTGCAGGATAGTGTTAATGTGGGGGGGATCGCTGGGCGGCGCGGACCCGGTGGGCCAAGGGGCCTGTTTCCGTGCTGTATCGCTAAATCTAAAAATCTAAAATCTAAATGACTTGGACAGTCCACATTACAGAAGAGATGGGGTTAGAAGTCTTAAAATGCATAACGAAATCCCCAGGACTGGAGCAAGTGGGACATTGTGGAAAACTATGGGAAGAAATTTCAAGACTCCTGCGAACGTACAAACTCCGTACAGACAGCACCCGTAGTCGGGATTGAACCCGGGTCTCTGGCGCTGCAAGCGCTGCAAGACAGCAACTCTACCGCTACGTCACCTTGGCTGCCCAGACGAAAAATAATGCAGACAAATTATGGAAAGATGTAAAAACCGCGGGGTTATCATGTAGGAACTACAGACGCTGTTTTTTTTTAAAAAAGACATAAAATGCTGAAGTAACCTAGGCAACATTTCTAGAGAACATGAATAGGTGATCTTTCAGGTCAGGATCCTTCTTCGGACTGAATGCGGAGAGGCAGGATTGAGAGTTGACCCAAAACATAGCAGGAATCGCGAATAATAAATCAAATTTCCACTTGAAGTTGCAACAGCAGTGTACCTTTAGGTAGCAGCAGAGTCCATCTCCCTTGAGATTTCCTTCTTTGTCCTTGTACAATTTAACTTTATATTCTAGTGTTTCTGGATTTTGCATGATGATCCCATACTTTGACATAAGCTCCACATATTCATCAGGTGTAATGTCTGGAGGTAATCCTACAAACAGGATATATTTAACTTGAGGTATATTTAAGCATGTTTGGAATATCAGCATTTCCCATCCACATTATAGACAATAGACAATAGGTGCAGGAGTAGGCCATTCGAGCCAGCACCACCATTCAATGTGATCATGGCTGATCATTCTCAATCAGTACCCCGTTCCTGCCTTCTCCCCATAGCCCCTGACTCCGCTATCCTTAAGAGCTCTATCTAGCTCTCTCTTGAGTTCAGTTTAGCAATAGTGCGGAAACAGGCCCTTCAGCCTACCAAGTCCGTGCCAACCAGCGATCACCGCTACACTAGTAGACCTGCTGAGTTACTCCAGCATTTTGTGAATAAATACCTTCGATTTGTACCAGCATCTGCAGTTATTTTCTTACACTACCTCTACACTAGTTCTATCCTACACCCGAAGGACAATTTACAGAAACCAATGAACCCATAACCTGTCTTTGAAATGTGGGAGAAAAAGGGAGCAACCAGGGAAAACCCATGGGATCACAGGGAGAAGGCATAAACTCTGTAGAGACAGCACCCATAGTCATGATTGAACTCGGGTCTCTGGTGCTGTAAGGCAGCAACCCTACCGCTGCACCACTCTGCCACCCTAAAATAAAATTGTAAATACAAATTAATTATCACATCAGCTTCTTGGTGTGACAACTAAAGAACTACTCCTGTCAGTTTCACCACTATTATTATCATTAATTAATTCATTCAATAGGAACATTATCAATAGTACACTTCAATTCATCTGGAAGGTACTCCCAAGACAGGGAGGAAAGTAGTGAAATTTCATTTGAAATCTGTAGTGTCAGCAGAAATCTTTGAGTCAGAAGGTATCGAAATCCCACTCCAGCCTATACACGATCGAATGTAGACATGTACAAGATCGAATGTACAAGATTGAGCTTGAATCCTGTATGCCAAACTGAGTGAGCACTCCATTACCAGCTTCTGTAACTAACCCAACATCAACTCTCACAGCCAGACATTAAAAACAATCAGAACGGAGCACTACCCAGTGCTCTGGCTGACCTTTATCGACCAAATAACATTTTTTTTAAAGGTGTGGTTTCTGATTACCTTTCTTCCCTGGAGGCCCAATACCCATTCAATGAGTAGGATTGTGAATTCTGTCAGGTCCACACTGGCACAGGATACAAGAGCAGATTCCAAGATTAAATGTCAGGGAAGCTCACCATGCCCCTGCTCTGCTGTTGATCTCCATGGCAAATCCAGGATGGTACACCTAAAACTTAACTGAACTCATGCTGAGAAATGAAAAAACTGTTCAGGTCATAGAGTCATATAGTGTGGAGACTCAATGATATATAGTTCCCAGGCTTTTCCTTGCAACCCTTCTTAAATAGAGGCACAACATTAGTCAACCTCCAGTCTTCCGGCACCTCACCCGTATCTAATGACGATTCATACATTTGTACATCTCAGCCAGAGTGCCTCCACTTTCTTCTCGAGCTACCCACAATGTCATCGGATCGATCTGATCGGGCCCAGGAGATTTATCCACCTTCATACACCCCAAGACGTTCAGCACTTCCTCAACTGTAACACTGGCTGTCTTCAAGACACTTACACACTGAGTATAGAAATTGGGAGGTCATGTAGCAGTTCTATAAGACGTTGGTGAGGCTGCATTTAGAGTATTGTGTTCAGTTCTGGGCACCATGTTATAGGAAAGACGTTGTTAAGTTGGAAAGGGTGCAGAGAAGATTTACAAGGATGTTCCATGGCACTTGCTAAGTCTCAATAAACAGCCACGACATAGCAGGCCAACATATATGCAGAGGGAACAATGGAAACTGGACCGGTCCAGGCCCAAATGTAGGGCAGAGTGTTTTGCGAATCAGGCTAATGGGTAGAGGGGTTGAGCTGAAGGCCGACTAAGGGAGTCAGCGTTGGGTGGTAGGGTGGTTGCCATGGGTTGCAATGATCAAGTAGGGAAAAAAAGGACAGTAACTATGGTAGGTTTCAGGCACTGACTTGCCCATACAGAAGTAGTACTCTCAGTTACTGTGGACCACATGAACAAATCATATGCCATGATCAGACCAGAGTCGCACAACATTGACAGTATGGGGGTCAAAAGAAGATGGAACTATAGAAAATATAAGAAGAAAATGCTAGAAACAGCTTCTTTGGTCCAACAAGTCCACATTGACCATCAACCAACCATTTTACTTTATATCTATACTAATCGTTTAAAAAATTCTCACATCCTCTTCAACTCTCCCAGATTTGAGCACACGCACATATTAGGGGCAATTTACAGTGGCCGAACAAACCATTGGCGCGGGGAAAGGGGGGCAAATTCCCATAGTCACAATGTGCAAATTCCACACACACAGGACCCAAAGCCAGGAATGATTTCGGATCTCTGGCGGTGCAAGGCAGCGGCTAATCTGAAAATGTTTCAGATTAGTTTTGTTGAAGTCTTCTAATATTGTATATTTTTACCTGTTTTCAGTATTTGATTTAGATCATGTTTTCCGTTTTATTTCTTCTAATCATTCTTGGCTCTTCCATAGCAAGATTCGTTCCATAATATCATCATAACAAAGTTTGATACAGACTTCAATGTACCACATAATCGGAGCACAATAGACTGCAAGTAACTGATCTGTCCAGTGTATCACTGTGCTGCAACACTCTGCAAACTTATTTTAAGCATCAACTGTACAGTAGATATTTTTTCAAAGTAGCGGAGTAGACTACTTTTTTCAAAGTAGCAGAGCGGAGTAGCCAGTGGCTCTGGCTGAAGAGGAAAGACCCCATCTGGTCTCCCAAATAAGCCGGCTAGGCAGATGCAGAGGGGGGTGGTTCTGGGACGCCAGAATGCACTGCTGAGCCTACTGGAGACGTCGTGGGTCCAATCAGCGAAACGTCGATGAAAGTAGGTGCTCACTTGATAACCCCAATGACGTGTCTGCCTAGCCTTTCTCAACATCAGAGGAGTATAGGTGAGTGCATAAGCCTCCCATCACCACCGGGAGCAAGTTGACATTTGGCACTTTGGATTTCTAACATCTTGTCCTGTGTATTTGGAAACATTTCAAATTAAAAATCCAAAATACGCATTATACTCCCTGATAGATCCTATATTTTCAAACACCTATGAAATGTTATGCTTTTCTATTATTTAAAATTATTAGAAAAAACAACTCCACTTTCATTCGTCAGTCCAAGTTGTGCTGTCTGTTTGTTATCAATTCACGGGCCAGGTGGGGTACTCGTAAGCTTCCAACTGGGTAGTCAGTTATACACAATATATTCTGTATATAACTGGGTATTCATTAATTCACTCCATTCACTCTGCTGTCCTCTATCCAGGATAACTTTGTCCATTGGGTCATCACTTAGCATTGAGCAAGGGCTTGGCTATGAGCTAGAATATGTCAGAAACATTAAAATCTCAGCACAGTTCACTTTGTTCGTACATTCCACGGTCCAGTACATACCAGTGATATACACACTTGTGTTCTTCTGTTCTTCAACGTCAATCCAGCCTTTAAGAGAAATATTTACCCATACTGTTAAATGTATTACTGCATGATATACAGATAACATCTTAGAAATATTTTAACTACACAATAAACTTCCAAACAAGTGCAGTGATATAGCCCAGTGCTCAAAACATGTTGCATACTCAGCTCACTGTATCATGTATAAAAATTGTGTGGAAAAAATCTAAGCAATGTTATGAAACTGAAATGTTCAGTAGATCAATTAGAGGCAATCAAAAAGGAATAAGAACAGCAATACACTTCAGCTTTTCACATCAGTACTTTCAGATGACCAAATGCCATCTATTTAGGCAAAACAAAATATTGTGTTCAGTTAAATCTGCATCCGTGATCAGACAGATCCGTGATGCGTTCTGTGTTAAAATAAATTGTTATATTTGTATGCAAGTATGGTACAAATTCAAAAGATTCCTAGCTTTGTAGGTTTAATTTATCAGGACTGTCAACATGGTGATTATTGGAACAAACAGGACAAACCATCACAAGATAAAAAGCTTGGGATGTCCCAAGCGATTTATTACTTTTTGTGTAGTCACTGTGATATGGAAACACAACAATCACAGCAAGATCCCATAAGCAGCCAGGAAATAAGTAACCAGAAAGTGTTTTGTAGAGACAAAGTTTGCATTTATATAGAACATTTCATGACCATTTGTTCCAAAGCAGAGCCAACCTGCTTAGTCATTGGCGTAGAATCACAGACCACTGAAACAAGGCATTTGGCCCACCACGTCTAAACGCAACTCTACTGAACCCATTTTCCAGAATTAGGGGCACAGCCTTCCATGCCTTTGTAATTCAAGTCATTGCCGAGCTTCTTCATAAATGTAATGAAAATCTCTGCCTCCACTACTCACTTAGTACAGTAAAACTCTGATAAGTTGCTCACTGACCATTCACTATCTGGCCTCGGCAACTCAAGAATTGAACATTATGGTGCCCTGAAATGGGGGGACTATGTATAAACACTGCTGTAATTTCTACTTGGTGAAACCAAAATATATAAAAATGGCCTTTATTAAAATCTGACAATGTGCACTTTAACCACATGTGATTTTTTTTCTATTATAAATCTCAAAATGTGGAGTACAGAGGCAAATAAATCAATGATGGGTCTTTGCCCCAAACATTATGGAGGGGACTGTATACCCTTTGGCTTTTTGAGGGCGTGCAGCGTAGGTTTACTAGGTTAATTCCCGGATTGGCGGGATTATCATATGTTGAAAGACTGGAGCGACTAGGCTTGTATACACTGGAATTTAGAAGGATGAGAGGAGATCTTATCGAAACGTATAAGATTATTAAGGGGTTGGACACGTTAGAGGCAGGAAACATGTTCCCAATGTTGGGGGAGTCCAGAACAAGGGGCCACAGTTTAAGAATAAGGGGTAGGCCATTTAGAACTGAGATGAGGAAAAACTTTTTCAGTCAGAGTTGTGAATCTGTGGAATTCTCTGCCTCAGAAGGCAGTGGAGGCCAATTCTCTGAATGCGTTCGAGAGCTAGATAGAGCTCTTAAGGATAGCGGAGTCAGGGGGTATGGGGCGAAGGCAGGAACGGGGTACTGATTGAGAATGATCAGCCATGATCACATTGAATGGCGGTGCTGGCTCGAAGGGCCTCCTCCTGCACCTATTGTCTATTGACACCGATGCCACAAGCTTCCTACTATCTATCTCCCTTATAATTTTGTATACCTCAAGCATCCCCCCCCCCCCCTCAGCATCCTCTGAGAATAAGCAACCAATCCCTCCTCATAACTTCAATGTTCCATCTCGGTGAATTTCCTCTGTTTCCTCTCCAGTTCAATCATATCACCCCTGACCAAGAATAATTGATCTTTTCCTTCCTGCTCTATGCTACACGCCTTCTTTCCCACCTCATGCTGCAGACCTCTGGTATTCTTGGATGTTTACACCAAGATCCCCATTCCTCAAAACTTTCTTCACCTTACTAGTTATCCCAAAATACATCACCTCATTATTCTATAAAATAGATAAATCTGCAAATTTGGAACTTTGGTGGTGCTGGACTTGCATATTTTTTGGCTCTGCAACCCTCTTTTAATTCACATAATTAAATATGTAGTATAATTTTTTTTTTCAGTGTACCAGGTAAGTTAAAAGAGAGCATAGGAAACCACACCCATTATGTTCATAAGAAGATTGGGTAGCAAACCAGTAAATTGATATTGAGCAGAACGGGCCCCTGTGAATATACAAGGAGCATGGAAACCAGAGCCCACGAGTTAACAAGGAGCATTGTGACAGGGCCTCAGTGAGTTTATAAGAGACGTGGGAAACATCATCTGATGAGCCAATTGTTGAACCATAGGGATTTCCGAACATTCAAATAGCTATTTTATTTACGATACCAGCTGCATATTCCACCTGTCACTGAACATCAATATTGACCTTTTCCCAGCCAACACTTCACATGACACCATCACCATTTTTTGTGTCATCTACAAACCCACCAAGTGTAATGCTTACATTTACCTGCAACTCATTAATGTATATACCAAACAGCAAAGGTCTATGGTCCACCATATGTAAACATCCAAGAATACCAGAGGTCTGCAGCACGAGGTGGGAAAGAAGGCGTGTAGCATAGAGCAGGAAGGAAAAGATCAAATATCCTCCTATTATTCAGCCAATTTTGGATCTAATTTGCCAACGTCCTGGACCTCATCTGGGTCCTCTCCAAAAATCTTATGTAAATCCTCGTAGACAACATCACTACACTGTATATCTTCTTTAAAATGGGGGGCGCGGCTAGACACGCAATGTAGTAGATGCAACATTTGACAGCTCCGCATATAACCGATTTAAAACATAGTTTTTTTTTTCACTTTCCGACCTAAATTCTTTACACAATGGCTCCTAAATCTATAACCAAAAAGACTGAGAAAACAGCACCAACAGGGACAACAGCAGACTCCTGTTTGAACGAAGAAAAGTTTGGTGAGCTAGCTACAACCCACGAGGCTAATCCTGCAACCGTGGAGACGGTCTCTGCAGTGCCAGCAAACGAATCCTCGCCATCAGATCTGCTTCTTGCAATCACGAATTTGATTAAAAACCTGGAGGTCAAATTTGTCAATTTATCAACTCAAATTCTTTAAAATTACCCACTCTGCTTCCAATACTTTAATGTATCTAAATTATAATGAACCAACAACAACAGCTATTTTTGCTGAACTATTGATGATGTAGATACAGTAGAGAAAGATAGCCAGAAAAGACGATAAATGAGATTTCAAAAGAAAAATTTAAAAAATATTTAAAAGACACTTGGACAGGTACATAGATAGGAACGATTTAGCGAGATATGGACCACATGCAAGCTTAGACAGGACATCTTGGTTGGCATGGACAAGTTGGGCTGAAGGGCCTGTTTCAATGCATTACGCCTCTGTGACAAATAACTCTTGTGCAAACTTCCCAAAGTAAGCTCAGACAAATGATACTACAGAATTTATTACATCAACAGTAAAGTCTAACCCTGTGGCACCCTCATTCAGGTCACTCCCCCTCATCCTCATTCACACACTGTAGCAGGAAATGGACTGAAAATTAGCTAAAACAATGGCAATAAAAAACTTAATTACCCGCATCCACTTTCCTCTTTTCTCCTTTTGCGTCTTTCTGCGATGCACTGAGCCCCGAAGGCTTCTCTGTCACACCAGACTTCTTTGTGTTAGTGGTGCCACCTCCAGAATTAGCAGGGGTTTCTTCAATGAAGCCATAGTTTGCATGATAAGTTGCCAGAAATTCTTCAGTTATCTACAGTGTTAAGACATATTAGAAATGCATTATTTCCAGTCTAATTTGGGAGGGGTGTAGACACAACAGACTGCAGATGTTGGAACCTGGAGCAACTCAACAGGATAAGCGGGGTGAAAGGACTTGGGGCAAAAGGATGGGACAGGGAGGGGAGATGTGGTCGAGACTGTGGATGTCTCCTCTGCCTAGCATAGCTGGTCCTTACCCTCAACAACTTCTTCGGCTCCACCCACTTCCTCCAAATCCAAGGCGTAGCTATGGGCAGTCGCATGGGCCAAAGCTATGCCTGCCTCTTTGTAGGGTAGTCAAACAATCACTGTTCCAGGCATACAATGTGCTGCCTCCTGCATCCAGGCAAAACTCACTGACTTTGTCAACTATTTTCAATCCTGCACTCAAATTCACTTGGACCATCTTCGACATCTCCCTACCATTTCTGGATCTCACTGTCTCCATCACAGGAGACAGACTATTGACCGACATCTATTACAAACCCACTGACTCCCATAGCTATCTAGACTACACTTCTTCCCACCCTGCTTCCTGTAAAGACTCTATACCCTACTTCCAATTTCCCTGTCCACGCCTCATCTACGCCCAGATGAGGTTTTTCATACTAGATCATCGGAGATGTCCTCATTCTTTAGGAAACGAGGGTTCCCCTCTTCCATTATAGATGAGGCTCTCACCATGGTCTCCTTGATATCCCACAGCTCCGCTCTTGCTCCCCCTCCCCCCATTGGTAACAAGGACAGAGTCCCCCTTGTCCTCACCTCCCACCCCATCAGCCATCACATACAGCATATAACCCTCCAGCGCTTTCGTCACCTCCAACAGGATCCCACTACTGGCCACATCTTCCCATCTCCACCCCTTTCTGCTTTCCGTAGAGACCGATCCCTCTGCAACTCCCTGGTCAACTCATCCCGTCCCACCCAAACCACCCCCTCCCCAGATACTTTCCCCTGCAACCGCAGGAGATGCAACACCTGTCCCTTTACCTCCCACCTTGACTCCACCCCAGTCTTTTCAGGTGAGGCCGAGGTTCACTTGCACCTCCTCCAACCTCATCTACTGTATCCTCACTATTCCAGTTGTCAACTTCTGTACATCGGCGAGTCCAAGCGCAGGCTTGGCAATCGTTTTTCTAAACACCACCGTTCAGTCCGCCTTAACCTACCTGATCTCCCGGTTGCTCAGCACTTTAACTCCCCTCCTATTCCCAATCTGACCTTTCTGTCCTGGGCCTCCTCCATTGTCAAAGTGAGGCCCAGTGCAAATTGGAGGAACACCACGTCATATTTCGCTTGGGTAGCTTACACCTCAACGATATAAACATTGACTTCTCTAACTTTAAATAGCACTTGTTTTCCCTCTCTCTCCATCCCCTACCCAGTTCTCCCACCAGTCTTACTGTCTCTGACTACATTCTACCTCTGTCCCGCCCACTCCCCTGACATCAGTCTGAAGGGTCTCGACCCTAAACATTGCCCATTCCTTCTCTGCAGAGATGCTGCCTGTCCCGCTGAGTTACTCCAGCATTTTGCGTCTATCTTAAATTTAAACCAGCATCTGCAGTTCTTTCCTACACAATATTATGTTGCAGTCTGCGACAGACAACACCCAGGCAAATTAGAGTCAGACTCCCTGCCACTCAAAACTAGCCCCCAACCACCCACTCGGGGTTCAGCACCTACCCGCAGCACACCCCCCTCCTTTCATCTCTCCCGCCCACTCCCTCCCTCCCCTCTCCCCTCCCTGTCCCTCCTCCCCCTCCCGCACCATCTCCCTCTCGCGATCTTCCCCTCTTCCCCTTCCCCTCTCCTCACCCCCCATCATTTCCGCAACCCCTTCCCTCACTTCCTCAGCCTCCCCCTCACCTCAACCCCCCTCTCCTTCACCCTCTGCCCTTCCTCCCCCTCCCCCCCCCCCCCCCCCACCTCCTCCTCCCACTCACCTCCTCTCACTCACCCCCCCCCCCCTCACCTCCTATCCCTCTTTCTCTCCTCTCCCTCCCACCTTGGGGAACCAGGCCCTCTTCTCCTCGTCCCACTCGAACTCCGCGCCGTCCTCGTCCACCACCGTGCTGCTGCTGTGGTCGTCCCCCGCATGTCCGCCCCGCTCGTGTAGCTGCTGCAAGCGCAGCTGCTCGTAAAAGTCCGCGTTGGTCTGGTCGCCGCTCATCCCCGGGCCGCCGCTGCTCCACAGGCCGTGCCTCGCCCTCGCCTCCGCCCCGGGCCGCCGCTCAACTCCCTCCCGCGCTCACTTCCGGCGGCAACCGCGGCTTGGCCGGCCCCCGGTCCCCGTCTCCCCGTCTCCTTAGTTCCAACCCTCCCACCTCCCTAGTTCCAACCCTCCCCCTTCCCTAGTTCCAACCCTCCCCCTTCCCTAGTTCCAACCCTCCCACCTCCCTAGTTCCAACTCTCCCCCTTCCTAAACATTCCCAACCTGCCCTCCCCCACCTCTCTTCCTCACTTCACTACTTCTTATTCCCCTCTCCCCAACCCCTTTTCCTCAACCCCCTCCTCCCTCAAACCTCAACTCCCTCCTCCCTCAAACCACCTCCCTCAACCCCCTCCTCCCTCAAACCACCCTCCTCCCTCAAACCACCCTCCTCCCTCAAACCACCCTGCTCCCTCAACCACCCCCCAACTCTCTTCCTCACCCAATATGTCTAACTCCCCCACCTGCCTTCCTCATTTCAGTAGACAATAGACAATAGACAATAGACAATAGGTGCAGGAGTAGGCCATTCAGCCCTTCGAGCCAGCACCGCCATTCAATGCGATCATGGCTGATCACTATCAATCAGTACCCCGTTCCTGCCTTCTCCCCATACCCCCTCACTCCGCTATCCTTAAGAGCTCTATCCAGCTCTCTCTTGAAAGCATCCAACGAACTGGCCTCCACTGCCTTCTGAGGCAGAGAATTCCACACCTTCACCACCCTCTGACTGAAAAAGTTCTTCCTCATCTCCGTTCTAAATGGCCTACCCCTTATTCTCAAACTGTGGCCCCTTGTTCTGGACTCCCCCAACATTGGGAACATGTTATCTGCCTCTAATGTGTCCAATCCCCTAATTATCTTATATGTTTCAATAAGATCCCCCCTCATCCTTCTAAATTCCAGTGTATACAAGCCCAATCGCTCCAGCCTTTCAACATACGACAGTCCCGCCATTCCGGGAATTAATCTAGTGAACCTACGCTGCACGCCCTCCATAGCAAGAATATCCTTCCTCAAATTTGGAGACCAAAACTGCACACAGTACTCCAGGTGCGGTCTCACCAGGGCCCGGTACAACTGTAGAAGGACCTCTTTGCTCCTATACTCAACTCCTCTTGTTACGAAGGCCAACATTCCATTGGCTTTCTTCACTGCCTGCTGAACCTGCATGCTTCCTTTCATTGACTGATGCACTAGGACACCCAGATCTCGTTGAACTCCCCCTCCTCCTAACTTGACACCATTCAGATAATAATCTGCCTTTCTATTCTTACTTCCAAAGTGAATAACCTCACACTTATCTACATTAAACTGCATCTGCCATGTATCCGCCCACTCACACAACCTGTCCAGGTCACCCTGCAGCCTTATTGCATCTTCCTCACAATTCACACTACCCCCCAACTTAGTATCATCTGCAAATTTGCTAATGGTACTTTTAATCCCTTCGTCTAAGTCATTAATGTATATCGTAAATAGCTGGGGTCCCAGCACCGAACCTTGCGGTACCCCACTGGTCACTGCCTGCCATTCCGAAAGGGACCCATTTATCCCCACTCTTTGCTTTCTGTCTGTTAACCAATTTTCTATCCATGTCAGTACCCTACCCCCAATACCATGTGCCCTAATTTTGCCCACTAATCTCCTATGTGGGACCTTGTCGAAGGCTTTCTGAAAGTCGAGGTACACCACATCCACTGACTCTCCCTTGTCAATTTTCCTAGTTACATCCTCAAAAAATTCCAGTAGATTTGTCAAGCATGATTTCCCCTTCGTAAATCCATGCTGACTCGGAACGATCCCGTTACTGCTATCCAAATGCTCAGCAATTTCGTCTTTTATAATTGACTCCAGCATTTTCCCCACCACTGATGTCAGACTAACTGGTCTATAATTACCCGTTTTCTCTCTCCCTCCTTTCTTAAAAAGTGGGATAACATTTGCTATTCTCCAATCCACAGGAACTGATCCTGAATCTATAGAACATTGAAAAATGATCTCCAATGCTTCCACTATTTCTAGAGCCACCTCCTTAAGTACTCTGGGATGCAGACCATCAGGCCCTGGGGATTTATCAGCCTTCAGTCCCATCAGTCTACCCAAAACCATTTCCTGCCTAATGTGGATTTCCTTCAGTTCCTCCATCACCCTAGGTTCTCCAGCCCCTAGAACATTTGGGAGATTGTGTGTATCTTCCTCAGTGAAGACAGATCCAAAGTAACGGTTTAACTCGTCTGCCATTTCTTTGTTCCCCATAATAAATTCCCCTGCTTCTGTCTTCAAGGGACCCACATTTGCCTTGACTATTTTTTTCCTCTTCACGTACCTAAAAAAACTTTTGCTATCCTCCTTTATATTATTGGCTAGTTTACCCTCGTACCTCATCTTTTCTCCTCGTATTGCCTTTTTAGTTAACTTTTGTTGCTCTTTAAAAGAGTCCCAATCCTCTGTCTTCCCACTCTTCTTTGCTATGTTATACTTCCTCTCCTTAATTTTTATGCTGTCCCTGACTTCCCTTGTCAGCCACAGGTGTCTCTTACTCCCCTTAGAGTCTTTCCACCTCTTTGGAATAAATTGATCCTGCAACCTCTGCATTATTCCCAGGAATACCTGCCATTGCTGTTCTACCGTCTTCCCTGCTAGGGCCTCCTTCCAATCAATTTTGGCCAGCTCCCGCCTCATGCCTCTGTAATCCCCTTTGCTATACTGCAATACCGACACTTCCGATTTTCCCTTCTGCCTTTCCATTTGCAGAGTAAAACTTATCATGTTGTGATCACTGCCTCCTAATGGCTCTTTTACCTCTAGTCCCCTTACCAGATCAGGATCATTACACAACACTAAATCCAGAATTGCCTTCTCCCTGGTAGGCTCCAGTACAAGCTGTTCTAAGAATCCATCTCGAAGGCACTCTACAAACTCTCTTTCCTGGGGTCCATTTCCAACCTGATTTTCCCAGTCTACCTGCATGTTGAAATCTCCCATAACCACCGTAGCATTACATTTTTGACACGCCAATTTTATCTCCTGATTTAACTTGCACCCTAAGTCGAGGCTACTGTTTGGGGGCCTATAGATAACTCCCATTAGGGTCTTTTTACCCTTACAATTTCTCATTTCTATCCATACTGATTCAACATCTCCTGATTCTATGTCACCCCTTGCAAGGGAATGAATATCATTCCTTACCATCAGAGCAACCCCACCCCCTCTGCCCACCTGTCTGTCTTTTCTATACGTTGTGTACCCCTGAATATTCAGTTCCCAGCCCTGGTCCTCTTGTAGCCATGTCTCAGTGATCCCTACAACATCATACTTGCCCATGACTAACTGAGCCTCAAGCTCATCCACTTTATTTTTTATACTACGCGCATTTAAGTACAACACTTTAACTTCTGTATTTACCTCCCCTCTCACATCGTTCACAATTGGCCCTGCCCTTAATTTCTTTTCCGCTCTGGAACTTCTGTTCCCATTCTTCCTAGAGTCTTTTGCAATATCTCCTGTATTCCCTTTTACCTCATCTTCATATTCACAATTTGTTAACCCCTCCCCCCCACTACTTAGTTTAAAGCCACAGGTGTCACACTAGCAAACCTGCCTGCTTCTTACTCTCCTCCCCTCCTAACTACCTCGCATCCTCGTTGCCCTCTTCTGTGTTGACCAGGTTATGCCATACGTGAGTGCAATATTATCATATATTAAGTCAACTGGAGCAAAAAGAGCAAGGCAACAGTTCAGAATTAGTGTAACAGCTGAGGAAATAGTGCAAGGACCATATTAAGGAAAATTTCAAAATAAGCATTTCATCCTTAAATTATCAGGTCTGTTCAATAGTCTGATAACAGCAAATCTTGTGCCATGTGCTTTCAAGCCTTTGTATCTTCTGCCTGGCCAGAATGGAAGAGTGAATGACCAGGGTTTAAGTGGTCCTTGATCATGTTGGCTTCTTTTCCGATACAGCATAAAGTTAAATGGAGTTGATAGTCAGGTTTGCGTAATGATCTGGATTGCATCTACAACTCACTGCAATTTCTTGTGGATTTGAGAAGAATATTTGGTATATTGAAGCAGACAAGAGGTTTGTCGGTGTCTGGGAGGTGTGGACGTCTGCTCGGAGGACCAAGGGCAGACGACTGATGGAGGATGGAGACATAATTCTGTGGCATTGGCAGGTCAGTTCGTATGAGGGGCGTTCAGCTAGAGGCCTTTGTGTAGAACGTGGTTGTTTGTTGCATGGAAATCCTGGGAAGGAGGGCTATCATCGAGTGCCTGCTAGTCAATTCTTGGGCTTTCACTGCAGTACACGCAGAAGCTGAGTGTCTGAGAATCCTTGCGACCCTCCTGCCCGAGGGTCTGCCTATCAAGGATAGGATAACACAAAACGCTGGAGTAACTCAGCGGGACAGGCAGCATCTCTGGCGAGAAGGAATGGGTGACGCTTCGGGTTGAGACCCTTCTTCAGATCCAACCCGAAATGTCACCCATTCCTTCTCTCCAGAGATCCCAGTTATCCCAGTTTCGTGTCCTCTCCCTGCACACCAGGGACAATTTACAGCGGCCAATTAACCTGCATACTAGCACGTTTTGGGGATGTGGAGGAAACTGGAACACCCAAAGGAAATCCACGTGGTCACAGGGAGAACGTGCAAACTCTGCACCAACAGCACCCGAGGTCGGGATCGAATCCGGGTCTCTGGCGCTGGGGCAGCAGTTGTGCCACGGCTCACTCTCTACCAGCTGCACCACTGAAAGACATCTGGACAGTTATATTGATCAGATGGTTTCAGAGGGATACGGGTCAGATGCAGGCAAATGGGACCAGCCCAGAATGCCAACTTGGTTGGCAAAGATTATGTTGTCGAAGGGATTGTATTGTGCTGCATACTCTATGACTTCATGACACTCATGGAATTCTGAGCCCACGGCGCTAAAGCTAATCATTGCACTACCTTCAGTAACCCAGGAGTCATGAGAAATCTCCACCCACTCATCAGTCCCTTAGGATGACAGAAGATGATGGCATCTGGAGCCAAAATCAAACTACTGGAGGAACTTAGCGGATGCTGCCACTGAGTCTGAAGACAGGTGCCAACTGAAAATGTCTCCTGTCCATGTTTCCAGAGATACTGCTTGACCCGCTGACTAATTCCACACTGTACCTTTTTTCACTGAGATTTCACCAGCATTTTCTTTTGCGTTGTTCCCTTATCTTTTCACATCCACAAACAAGATTTATCAGGGGGATGGGTGAAACATCCTCTTCTTTTATCCCTGTTAGTCATTGAGCAAGGCACCTCACCTTGCAATGAAGACGGGTCAGAAGAAGGGTCTTGACCCGAAACATCGCAGCGGTAGAGTTGCTGCTTTACAGCGAATGCAGCACCGGAGACTCGGTTCGATCCTGACTACGGGCGCTGCACTGTAAGGAGTTTGTACGTTCTCCCCGTGACCTGCGTGGGTTTTCTCCGAGATCTTCGGTTTCCTCCCACACTCCAAAGACGTGCAGGTATGTAGGTTAATTAGCTGGGTAAATGTAAAAATTGTCCCTAGTGGGTGTAGGATAGTGTTAATGTACGGGGATCGCTGGGCGGCACGGACTTGGAGGGCCGAAAAGGCCTGTTTCCGGCTGTATATATATGATATGATATGATCACCCATTCCTTCTCTTCAGAGATGCTGCCTGTCCCACTGAGTGGGACTCCAGCTTTTTGTGTCAACCTTCAGCTTCAGAGTTTGCAGGCTGGAGCTGTGGCTGTAAATTCGCACATTGCCACTCTGTGGCAGTGTTGTGTAGGGCAAAATCTTCAACTTCACTAGCACACCACCGTCTCTCAGAACAATGTAATTAGCAGGATTATTTTAGCTCATGCACAGCTATACTGTCGGTTTATTTTTCTTCAACTGCACAGTAATGATTAATGGATCAGTTTTTCCACATATCAGGCGGATTATTTTAAGCACAATAAGGACCATTTTGACATAAGGCAGCACAGAGTGTTAACACTGACCCTGGGATATTCCAACCTAAGTAAACACACACTCAACTTCAATACTGCTGCTCCAGTTTGGGCAATTTGTCTTCAGTTTTAATAACCCTTCAAACTCTTACGGGTGTTGATCAGAACTCAGAGCAGCATTTGAAAGGTTTCCTGGCGTTGGATGCCTGTGCGAGGCCTGAACAAGCCCATTCATTCCTTATCTTTCATCTCCAATCGTGGTGCACACAACCCGTCATCATAATGACAGTCATTTGAGTCAAGCTCCATGTGCAACAAGTCTATAGCAGGCAAAGGCTTGCAGGCAAACAAGGACAAGGCCCCAAGTAACCTGGAGGCAAGGGGAGCAATGGGCCCCCACACAAAGAGACACAGGAAAGTTGTGCAGGCATGGGCACTCAGGAGTGCCTGTATGATTGCATGTATGTGTGTGTGTGCCTGTGTGTGAGTATGTGTGAGAGCTTGTCCATGTGCTTCAGATAAATATCCATGGAGCAACCACATTCCTCTATAGCTGCAGCCGTATTGGGAAAGCCCAGCTCACCAGGTGACCTCTCATCCAGTGACCCTGTGAATATCAGATAAGGATTGACCAACCGGGTGGCACAGATGGTCGAGCCGCTGACTCGCAGCGCCAGAGACCTGGGTTTGATCCTGACCTCATGCGCTATCTGCGTTGAGCTTGCACGTTTTCCCTGTGACCATGTGGAGTTTCCCCATGTGGCCCATATTCCTCCAAATCTTCCCTATCTGTGTATCTGCCCAATTATCTTTTAGATATTGTTATTGTACTTGTTTCTACCATCTCCGTGGCAGCACTTTCCATATTCATGCCACCCTCGGTGTGACAAACGTGCCTGTCATGTCCCTTTTAAATCTCACCCCTCGGTTTTTAAACCAATACCCTCGTGTTTTAGACTCCTCTACTCTGATGATAAGACTGTGCCCATTCACCTTATCTGTGCCCCCTCATGATGATTTTATAAACCTCTATAAAGTCACCCACAGCCTCCTACACCTCAGGGAAAGAAGTCCTTGTCTATCCAGCCCTCCAACTCAAACCCTCCAGTCCTGGTAACATCATCATAAATCTTTTTACACCCTTTCCATTTTAAACAATCCTTCCTTTCTCTTGCTGTCCAAGAGGAGCTTTTAATGCTTCAAGCTGAATAGAAATAAATAGTTGATGATCAACATGGGCTTGGAGGGCCTAAACACTTGTTTCCTTGCAGTTTCTATGACAATTTGACTCTGCGGACTAAAGTGGCAGAAATTGTTAATTAGTATTACAGTCTGTCGGAGATGCTGTCTTTCAGTTGAGATTTTAAGATCTTTACGTAAGAGCTCATCTACACACCAAGTGAGATGTAAAGATCCATTGCAATCCATTGAAATAGAGCTCTGTACAGTCACCTGACAGGCATTCAACAAGCAGAAACAACCAAATCAACAGTGTAGTTGATAGTGAGATCGGCTTGGCTTCAGAATGATCAGCTGGTAAAATCGGCAAAGCTATGGCAGATGTAGGTGATGCAGCTTGGATGGTCTAATAAAGGCCTGATATACACCATGAATGGTAGGACCTTCATAGGTTTTGAAGAACAGACAGATCTTGGTATATAAGTCCAATGATCTCAGAACATAGCAACATGGATAGATAAGCTTATGAAGAAGGCATATGGATATTTGCCTTTATTCATTGCAACAGAGTTTACAAGCAATAGGAAGAACATGATTACATTGGAGAGGGTGCAGTGGAGGTTAATCAGGATGGAATGTTTCAGTTGGGATGGAATGTTTCAGTTATGAAGAATTAGCAGATAGGCTTGGTTTGTTTTCCTTGAGCAAAAAATAAATAATTGGAAGAACTCAGCATCTCGAACACAATGCTTGAGTAGGTGGTGGAGACAAGTATCACAATTATAAGAAGTATCCAGATGGGCAATTGAAAAGTCAAGGCTTAGAAGCTTACTGACCAAGTGCTGATAAATTGGATAATGTTTAGTTTAATTTAGTTTAGAGATATAGCAAGGAAACATGCCTTTCGTCCCACCGAGTCCACGCCATCTATTGATCATCCATTCACACTAGTTCCATGTTATCCCACTTTCACATCCAATCCCGACACACTAAGGGCAATTTACAGAGGTCAATTAACCTACAAACCCACATGCCCTTGGGATGTGGAAGGAAGCCAGAGCACCCAGAGGAAACCCATGTGGTCACAGGGAGAACGTGCAAACTCCACACAGACAGCAGCCGAAGTCAGGATCAAATCCGGGTCTCTGGCGCTGTGAGGCAGCAGCTCTACAAGCTGTACCACTGTGCCACCCCTGATAATGGATAGATACTTGATGGTCCACAAGGACAGAGTGGGCTGAGAGTCCTGTTTCTGCGCATTATGACTTTATTGATTATCTAAACAGAGTTCATCATTGTTATTTGTTGGATCTTATTTTGTGCAAAATTTGTGGTATTTACATTGAAAAATAACTATAACTAATTAAAAAATACTGACCTTGCTGTGAAGTGATTTTGTACATCCCGAAATGGTAAAGATGATGCATCATTTTGTTTTATCCACTGAAAGGGTCAGACACTGAATGGATGGCCATTTATAGGTCAAGGAAAATATCTTCTACCATCCCTTGCACCGATAGATGGCTAAAATGTGATTTCTCTACTTCTGCCGACTGTCAGCAGTACTAATCCCAAAGCCGACTCTCTGATCCTCAAGAGGTCATCCATGCCATTTGTTTCTTTAGTGGGATACTTTCACCTTCTCCGCGATTAACCACACTACTTTCATTACACTTTCACACCCAAAATCCTCAATGTGGCATTCATTCATTTACCTCAACTGAACAACAAAGGGACACTCCTGAGGAGACCAAGGGAAATACTTGGTGAAATGAGTTTCCTCCCTTGCCCATTCACATCAAGCAATACATCAATCCCATAAACATCAGTGAGGCACTTACAATGGAGGTTTTTCCAACAGGCCAAAGCTCATAGTGAAATCTATTATAATAATACATTTCACGGCACTCTAGTGGATGGTTGTGGTAACTGGGTAAGTTATTAAGAAGTATTCAGGGACTTGAATTGGTGTTCTAAAAACACAAGTCCAAATCCCACCATGCAAGCTGGTTACATTTCAATTCTAAAAATTATATTATTTTGGAATTAAGTAAAATACGGTCACCATCTAGATTGTATTAAGATCCATCTTCCTCAATCACATCTTTCAAGGAGGGAAATCTATCGTTGTAACCTGGTCCATAGGAGTCTAGGTTCACACCTGGCAAATGGCAACAGGTAGAGCCACTTCCATCCAGTGTCAGAACGCCCATGTTCAATCCGGGCCTCTGGTGCTGCCTGTATGGAGTTTGCACATTCCTCTTGTGACCACATGGGTTTCCTCCTCATGCTCCAATTTCCCCCCACACCCCAAAGGTGTGCAGGTTGCTAGGTTAATTGGCAATTGTAAATTGCTCTTAGCGTGTACGTGAGGGGTAGATTCGAGGAGGAGATGATGGGAATGTGGAGAGAATAAAATGGGATCAGTGTAGGCTGATGAGTCAGTGGGCTGGGTTCTGTTTCCTATCTCTCTATGATTCTGGACCCACAGACCGGTTTTGGTAACTGTTCCATGGGGCGTAGAGTATGTACTTCCAAGTATGTACACTATACTCAGGCAGCGCAGACTACGGTGGCTGGGCCATGTCCACCGCATGGAGGATGGCCGTATTCCAAAAGACATCCTCTATGGAGAGCTGAAATCTGGGAGGAGAACCATCGGCCGCCCCCAGCTGCATTACAAGGATGTCTGCAAGAGAGATTTGAAGGCACTCGACATCGATGTGGAGTCCTGGGAGAGCCTTGCAGCTGACCGTACGAGGTGGAGAGGTACCCTGAACCAACATCTCAAAACGGGGGAAGAGAAACTGATGAACGCAGTGGGAGACAAGCGGGCACGCAGAAAGGAGCGCAGCAACTTCAACAGACCAGAGTCCACACACAAATGTGACCTTTGCGGCAGAGACTGTCACTCCTGCATTGGTCTCTTCAGCCACAAGCGACACTGCTCTAACTGAAGTTTGGAGCAAGCAGCCAACTAGGATGCATCACCCATGGTCAGCCATGACTGAGAGGGGCCTAAGAAGAACTGGACTGTGTCTGAAGTTAAACTTCGATGGGTGATTCCTGCATCTTATTAGTGACAATGTCGCAATCATTAATTCTCAAGATCCATTATTAGATTCACCCTGTGGCTGCAAGGTCTGGCTATACACACGATTAAATGCCACAAACTCTAGGTGGTCACTCGTGTGGAGGGCAAACCATCACAAAGTTGCATTTGAATGATAATTAATATAAGAGCATCTTCCCTTTTATTTGTAATAAAAAGGAACTGCAGGTATTTGTTCACGTGGCAAAACGATTTTCCAAAATAATGTCTCCTTAACAGTCTCACATTCTAGAAGAACAGGAAGCCAAAACCTTAGAGCGGAAGGAAGGGAATAAACAGGTCAGATGTGGAACTGGAGAAGAGAGTGCCCACCAACAGCTTATTCCCCTCTGGAACTAATGTTCTGGACTGAACCTTTCCCTCGCCGCTCTCATTTTACAGATGAGTTACTGTTTCTTCATCAACTAGGGAAACGTTTCTGCATTCCTGCATTGGAATGGTAATTTCAGGGAACTCCAGTGAGGATCTGGCCTTGATCACTTCCAGACATAAACAGCAGGTGGCGCTCTCGCACCTTCATATTTTCACGATGTTTCTCTTGTCAAAGTACAAACAACTCCTTATTTCTTAAACTCTAAATTAAATTCCATGGAGAAGTTATCCTGATTTGTGATACCCCAATGTTCTCAGTCAGTAGATGGGCCCTAGTGTTGCAAAAGTATACATAAGTATATTTATCAACTTTGTTCCCTGCATACATGTGGTAATTGAAATGTGTAGAAAGGAACTGCAGATGCTGGTTTAAACCGAAAATAGACACAAAATGCTGGAGAAACTCAGAGAAACAGGCAGCAACTCTGGAGTGAAGGACTATCTCTCCACATCACCGTCTATATCTCTCGTTTCCCTATCTCCTGAATTAGTCTGAAGAAGGGTCTCCATCCGAAACGTCACTCCCTGTCCCACTGAGTTTCTCCAGCATTTTGTGTCTATCTACATGTGGTAATTGGTTGCTTTCTAACAACGAAATGCAAAATGCTGATCATTCTTTATAAACTGATGACCATTCCAATGAGGAATACAAAATGATGACCAGCAGCCTTTGGTTTCATAATCAAGCATCTGCTGTGGCTTTTTAGATTTTGCTATATCTACACTAAAAAATAAATTGCATTGTGGAAAATACATTTATGTGGCATTTCATCACTGCTTTCCAACATCTGCAATGAGTTGTACTGAAATGCAGCGACTGTTCTGTAGCTATCAAACATTCAACACACAGTTTGATCTCAGAAACAACATCAGTGTCAAGTTAACTTGCTTTCGTGGCTTTTGACTGAAGAAAAATTAAGAGCAGGAATAAAAATAGAAAATGCTGGAAACACTCAGTGGGCCAGTGAGCATCTATGGAGAAAGATACAGAGTTTCAGATCAGGGCGACTTCGTCAGAACTAGGACGCAGAGAGAAAACAAGTTAACATTACGCAGCAGGGAGGGATAGATAGAACAGGGGGAATATCTCCTGCCTAGGGAGGCCAGGATTGGATTGCTGAGGGGATAAACCAGGTCATCTGGTTGATGGGTTAGTGGGGGAAGATAGGGAGTTAGGGAGGGAGATAAAAGCTATGAAATGAGGGCAGTTAGGGACTACAGACAGGAATGTCGAGGTGAAAGGCAGGACTACAGAATGTGCCCTGTGGGTCAGGTTGTGCTCATGGTTAGAGAAGTACAGACCCAATATCATGAGATGGATCAATTGCCCCATTCTAATAAAGAGAGAGATAGTGAGTTATAAAAGTCAATATTGAGTCCTGCAGGTTGCAACCTGCCCAGACGAGAGCGTACTATTACTCAAGCTTAAGTTGGGCCTCACTGTAACAGTACAAGAGGTCACAGACCAATAGTCCGAGTGGGAATGGGATGAAGAATTGAAGCGGCGGAAACAGGAAGCACAGGGTCACCCCTGCAGACTGGATGCTGGTGTTCTGCAAAACGATCACCCAATCTCTGTTTAGTTTGTAGAGGAGCCACCCTGTGAACTCCGAGTCCAATGTCAGGTAACCAGAGTTCAGTTCTGACCTCCTGCACTGTCCATGTAAAGCTTACAAGTTATTTCTGTGACCACATGGGTCTCCTCCAGATGCTCTGGATTCCTTCCACATCTCCAGGGTTTGGTATGTTAATTGGCAGCTGTTAATTGCCTCTAATATGATATTCTTGGGGGAGTTGATGGTTATATGGGAAGAACAAAGTAGGATTGATGGACTTGGTGGCCGAAGGGCCTGTCCCTGTACTGTACGATTCTGTGACGCACGGGGGTTTTGGGGAGAGTGGTGGGAAGAAAGCTAGAAGGGTAGGACAAAGCCTGGCAGGTAATAGATGGATACAAGTGAGGGAGATTTTTCATAGGCAGATGGTTAGACAAAGGCCAAGGTATGAAATAAAAGAGTTGTGAATTGTGAACCTGGAGGAAGGAAAGTAGGAGAAGGGGAGTGTGAATTCTTATTTGAAGCAGCACAACAGGTTTGTAAACACAGTACTCAATAGGTAACATAATAAACAAAGAGAAGATAGACACAAAAAGCTGGAGTAACTCAGCGAAACAGGCAGCATCTCTGGAGAGAGGGAATGGGTGACATTTTGGGTCAAGACCCTCCTTCAGGCTGATCATGGGAAAGGGACACGAGAGATATAGACGATGATGTAGAGAGATAAAGAACTGAATGAAAGATATGCAAACAAAGTAACGATGATAAAGAAAACAGGCCATTGTTAGCTGTTTGTTAGGTGAAAACGAGAAGCTGGTGCGACTTGGGTGGGGGAGGCATGGAGAGAGAGGGAATGCTTGAAATGAGAGAAATCAATATTGACACCACTGTAAGCTGCCCAAGCGAAATATGAGATGCTGTTCCTCCAGTTTGCATGAAACAAAGCGGTTTAATAAATTTTAAAAAACCCAATATTGTGCAAAACAAAACAAAGCCTGAAGTCCTTAGTGCCGATTCAGGTAAATGGGCTGCTGCAACTGACTCGCCATCCACTCCCTGGAGCAAGTGTCTGTACACTGCGGACAGCTCGATTGTAACTATGTATGGTCTTTCCATTGACTGGTTAGCACGCAACAAAAGCTTTTCACACAACCTCGGTACACGTGACAATAAACTAAACTAAAGTGTGAAAACAAGTCTTTCATTCCTAATCATTATCCAGTGACCTATTGGAATGAAGTTTTGTGTGCACATAATAGAGTCATACAGCACAAAAACAGACCCTTCAACCCACCATGCCCATGCCAACCTTATTTCCCCATCTATACCAATCCTATCCTGACCGTATCCTGTGCCCTTCTATTTAAGTGTCAGTCTAAATGCCTCTTAAACATAACAGTTGTAACTGATTCCACTACCTCCTCTGGCAGAACATTCCAGATATCAACCACTCTCCATCAAAGAAAACACCTACCCCTCAGGTCCCATTTAAAACTAATTCTTTGCACCTTAATCCTGTGCCCTCTTGTTTTAGATACGCCTTTAGAAAAAGATTCCAACTATCTACTCTATCCAAGCCTCTTATATCATACGGTATTGAAATTATTTCTGATGCTAGCCAGCATTGCCAATAAAACTAACTACTCTGTTCCTTCCTGGAATTTTCCCTCCTTGGATGTGACAAGCAGCAATCAATCCTGAAATGCTGCCACTCGCTCTGGAACTACAGTTATACTGAAACAAATTGTGTTTTGTCCAGACCAAGAAGCAATTGGCGGTTTCATTTTACAAGATAAATTACTATAGAATCAGGCTTTGTCCTTCAATATTTAATCAACATAATTCTGACAATAATGAGACTGTGTATAGTAAAACTTGTGTGGTATCTCTACTTCTGGTCTTCAACACAGCCCCTGCACTTGATGTAAAATGGCAGTAAATTGGACACCTCTGTCAGAGCATTTCAATAACTTGCACAAAAGAAAAATCTGCAAAATGCCCTTAACAAACTCATGGGGCTCTCCCCCTACATCAGTGCTTGGCAACTGCACAGAAAGCAATAAGAAATATGAGAGGGGTTTTGTTCTGTAGAGACAAACCAGTAACTAAAGCAGATGGAGAGTTTGAGAGTAATGTATTTGTTTAATGTAATACCCTCATCTAACAGACTCAAGCAGTGACCTTCTCTAGCAGGGTTGTTCCAACAGTCCATCGGCTGGTCAGCCAAGCTCCTGGCCACACACGCTCCAGCTCAGCCCTGTCTCTATGACTGAGCATCATGTGTGGTCAGTCCTGTGAACCACCATCCACATCACAGCTGACCTCCACTGGCTACTGAGCGCTCTGATCACTAAACCCTCTTGTGTATTTAGAAATACTTCTGCGCCTTTGGTCCTCCTACCTCCTCCGACAAACAAGATGCCAGATTGTCTTCCCCATCTTTTGCATTTCCTTATTTGCTCCACTCTTACATATGCCCCGCATTGTTGACTGCGGTTTTAGTCACCTTCATTAACTGTCCATTTCTTGTTATTGGTTCATTTGTAAACTATTTTAAGGTCATAACAATGTAAGGAATACAAGCAGGGAGAGACCGTTTGGCCCCTTGGGTCTGCCATGCTGTCAGATAGCAGCTAGCTGATCTTAACCTCAATTCCTCTTTCCATTCTGATCCCCATAATCCTTGATTCCTATGCCTGGCTTCACTCTGAACACACTCAGTAACTCCGCTACACTGTTCCCTGGAAAAGGGAATTCCACTGTTTCCTGACCCTCGGAGAGAAAGTTCCCCCTCAACACCATCTTAAATGAGTGTCTCTTTATCCTGCAGCTATGTGCCTATCTTCACCCCCAAGAGGGGTTGCAATATCCTCACAGCATCAACCCTGTCAATCCATCCCTTAATCTTACATATTCCAAAGACTACCTCAGGAGCCTGAATATCGTTACTTCAAGATCAAGAACAGTTTCAGCCCATCAACCATCAAGCTCTTGAAGTGCCCTACACAGTCCTAACCACGTTGAATTTTGTAGTACTAAAATTCCACTACGTACTTTGGCTTGCACTATTATGGACTAGTTTACCTAGTATAACTGATAATTTATTAAATGTTTATTTGTTATGATGTTTAGTTTAGTTTAGTCTTTTCAGTTTAGTTTATATATTATCACGTGTACACGGAGAAGCTTTTGTTGCGTGCGCTATCCAGTCAGTAGAAAAACAATACACGATTACAATCGAGCCATTTACAGTCTATAGATACATGATAAGGAAATAACGTTTAGTGCAAGGTAAAGCCAGCAAAGTCCGATCAAGGATAGACCGAGGGTCACCAAAGCAGTAGGTAGTAGTTCAGCCCTGCTCTTTGGTTGTGGTAGGATGATTCAGTTGCCTGATAACAGCTTGGGGGAAAAACTGTCCCTGAATCTGGAGGTGTGTGTTTTCACACTTCTATACCTTTCACCTGATGGGAGAGGGGAGAAGACGGTCAGGGTGCAACTCGTCCTTGATTATGCTGCAGGCCTTGTCGAGGCAGCTTGTTGTTGCTTTTAACGTGCCTGCAAACAATGAGCCAGTAAGAATTTCATTTTTTTCGGTCCCTCTGCCTATGGCAATTCCACACTCTTGACTCTTGACCCCTCATTTTTCAGCTCAAGATTGTATTTGGCAGTTAACTCGTCCTTTCCTCATGAGACAGTCCCTCAGTCCAGAAATCACTTCTGCTGTGTTAAAGGTGCAATGTAAAGTTAGACAAGTTTTCTGTCATAGTTTATGGCAACCCTGAAAGCAATCATTTAAAAGATGAGATGAAGCTGTGTTTTTTCTAGATCTGGGATTTACAAGCAGATGTGATATTCACTTAGCAGCTTTTGCCTCACGATGTGCCAATTTAGTCATCATCTTGATAGACTCAACCTGTGGCTGTAAAGTGACAAACCGCGTTAAAGGCAGCTGTG
Organism: Rhinoraja longicauda; assembly: GCF_053455715.1. Lineage (NCBI taxonomy): Eukaryota > Metazoa > Chordata > Chondrichthyes > Rajiformes > Arhynchobatidae > Rhinoraja > Rhinoraja longicauda. The sequence continues at coordinate 18,412,283 of NC_135972.1, read as the reverse complement.
TCTTAGCAGCTGAGCACAGCAATCATGATCCAAGTCCCAAACTCTTTGTGAACAATGTATCAAGAGATTATATTATGCAACCTAGTTGTTTTCAAATATATCTCAACATGTGAGGCAAGATTTCTTCTTTCACTCATAATTATCGTAAGATGAATGTGACTCCAGTGTTAGACCACACTCAGCTTTGTAGGAGATGCAAGATCAGACTCGAGAACTGACGATAAAAGATGGTCTTGTTTCTCCCGCTCATAAAGGACCTTTCATCAAAATGGAAGCAGACACCAGCTGAGAGTAAACACGCAGAGCAAGCAGGACTCCAGAATAGTTGGCTCTATGGAGCCAATGGGTTGGGGCAGGTTCAGGGAGAGCAAAGTAGCTTGGACCTTTGAAGATGGGAATTTGAAACTTGTTCTCAGGGCATAACATGGGGTGCTGGCTGTGCATCGCACAATAAGTCTGCATGAAATCACGCCTGCTTCTGGATCACCGCCATCCAAGGATGATGGATTTCTGCAGCACCTGGCAATCAATTCATGCAGTTACTTTGTGCCTCCCTTAACCTTCTCTATTGAGATCAATACCAGCTTCTGGTCAGTTTTTTGGTTAATTTCAGACTCATTTCACACTTTACATGGATTTTATTCCGCATAATGAAAATACATTTTACCTGCTGTATGCAGCAGTTCAATCATTTCTCACTCTGCTTGACTGCTGGAGGTAGGGTTACCAGCCAAATATTGATCAGTGGCATTCATCTCCTCATCACAGCAACAACCCGGCTTTCCAATTTTAATGATTTGAAGTGCTTTGCTTTTGCTGCAGTGGGAACGTGGATTCCAGGAATGCACTGTGGCCACGTGGGTTTTCTCCAAGTGCTCTGGTTTCCTCCCACACTCCAAAGACGTGCAGGTTTGTAAGTTAATTGGCTTCTGTAAGTTGCCCCTAGAGTGTAGGATAGAACTATTGTATAGGTGATCGTTGGTCGGCATGGACTCAGTGGGTCGAAGGGCCTGTTTCCACGCTGTATCTCTAAAACTGAAACTAAGATGTGAGGGACAGATACCAACATTGACTTTCAAAAGCTGAAATCTTTTTTTATCATGTTGGATTCACTTTAGTATTTTTACCCCACTCTACCTTCCACAGCCAGCTTTCATTTGAATAATTACAATCCTCTTGATGATTGATACAAGACCATTATGCAGACTTTGTATGCCATTTTCCCGCTAGTTTGACGTTTTGGATGGATAGTTTAACGTTCTAGTTGCTAGGAGACATAAGAGACCGCGGATGCTGGAAGAAGGGTCCTGGCTGAATCGCCGTCCGACCATTTTGCTCCACAGATGCTGCCTGACCCATTGAGATTCTCCAGCAGTTTGTATTTTGTTTTATTTGCTTTACTGGATGGGATTCTGTGTTAACTTTATGTTAGTGGGGCTCTAAGTAATAAGAGTAGACAATTCAGCCCCTTGGGCTGATTGTTCTGCCCTACTCCCTCTTGACTGACTTGTACTCCGTTCAAGCACTTTTACTTTATATCCCATGGCAGCCTTATTTGGCAAAAAAATTAATCGTCTTAGTATTGAAAACTTCAATTGTTCCTGTTCCCAAAGGCTTTTGAACCGTCTGGAAAATGTATATTGTGATTTTACTGCTAAATACCTTACTTTCTATTTATAATTCTACTGTAAGAAGAAATAATTTCTCTCTATCCAGCAAGTCCCTTTTTCATTTCAGAACATTTGATTAGATCAGCACTCAATCTTCAAAACTCCAAAGAGCAGGAGGAAAGTTAATGCAACCTGACCTCATGATTTAATCCTTTGAATCTGCATCCATGCTTTTGAATCGGCAGTAACTCCTTCCAATCCAATATACTTGCTGGAGGATCAGTGGCCAAGCTGATGGGAAGATGGGGGTTCAAATATGAGAATCATTGATGTGGTGGACAGAATATTTTTCCCAGAGTGGAAATGCCAAAGATTAGGAGGGCATAGCTTTAAGGTGAGACATGAGAAATTTAAACGGGATTTGTGGGCATGTGTTTTGGTGGGTGCCTGGAATACGCTGGGTGGTGGTGGAAGTAGATACAACGGTAGGGCGGCACGGTAGCGCAGCGGTAGAGTTGCTGCTTTACAGCGAATGCAGCGCCGGAGACTCAGGTTCGATCCTGACTACGGGTGCTGCACTGTAAGGAGTTTGTACGTTCTCCCCGTGACCTGCGTGGGTTTTCTCCGAGATCTTCGGTTTCCTCCCACACTCCAAAGACGTACAGGTATGTAGGTTAATTGGCTGGGTAAATGTAAAAATTGTCCCTAGTGGGTGTAGGATAGTGTTAATGTACGGGGATCGCTGGGCGGCACGGACTTGGAGGGCCGAAAAGGCCTGTTTCCGGCTGTATATATATGATGATGATGATGATGATAAAGGCTTTTAGATAGGCACATGAATATGCAGGGCATGGAGAGATACGGACTATGTGCAGGCAGATGGGATTAGTTTAATTTGGCATCATGCTCGGCACAGACATTGTGTGCTGCAGGGCCTGTTTCTGTGCAACACTGTTCAACTAATTACATTCTGGAATTAGACCACTATCAATGAATAGGAAGTTGTAAAGCAACACTAAAAGCTAAGTAAGTGTTAAAAACTGGTAGATGCTCAATGTAAGAAAATGTGGGACTCTCCACTTTGGATCAAGGAAATTGCAACAGTGATTTTTTATAAACTCTGAGGAGCTAGGATTTGTGGACTCTGGAAACCAAGCATGGAGGTCATCTTCATCTTTGGGCACCCAGTGCGTAGCAGAGTGGGTAAAACAGAAGATGTCCTGGTTGGTTTGCTCCTGGCCATTCATGGATCACGGCGCCAGGCAGAAGAGGGCTCCACCCAAGTCAACTGCCTGCCCCTTTTCCAGGGTTAGGTCCATGCCCAGGTGTCCCTTGAGAAAGAACACGCGATGTCCATGGGCACCATGGAGGATTTTTGGGACCGATGGGCACCACGGGGTGGGGGGGGGGGGGGGGGTTAACTGTATCCTGGATCAGGATTGTAACATCGACAGTTGAGTAATAAGAATATTTGGCAATTTTTGGTGGTGGGTGCATTTTTCTATTTTTGTAAATATTTTTATTGTAAATAATTGAATAAGTTTAGTTTTGATTAAAAAAAGAGATCACTGAAACCTGGTAAACAAATTTGTAAACTGTGACCAAAATGGCTAAAGGACATGATTTTTACAACAGGTTGGAAGGTAGAAGCAATGTGTGCACATTCTGCATCCTGGTTAGACCCAATATGAGCGCTCTACAGTATACACTCCGCGTTATGGAGCAGTTGCGTTAAAAACAAAACTGCCTGTGTCGTGATTTTTTGTAAGCCAAGCCTTTGACAAAAATTGACAACATTTGGTGTTTCTTCAGCTCTTTGTGTTGTTTAATAATTTTTCTCTCACATAACTTCTGTGAGAGCAAATTTTTATTCCACATCTCTGAATGTTTAATAGTGACTTGTGAATTCATTAACAGCAAATTTCTGTTACATGAAGAGCCGTAATGCAGGGGATTACAGTATTTGGCTTTGGCCATCCTTGTGTTGGACAGATTGTGTTTAGTTTACAGAAACTTCCAGTCTCTTTATGTTAACTTGCTGCCATGAGGTATAAAAATAAGGGAAGTAGAAGTAGCATCAGAGGCATCAAGGTACTCCCTAGGAGGGTGGGGATGGGAGTGGGGGGGGGGGGGGGTTGGTGGTGAGGGGGGGGTTGGTGGTGAGGGGGGGGGGGGTTGGTGGTGAGGGGGAGGGGGAGGGGGAGGGGGAGGGGGGCGGAATTAGTTTCAATGCGTTACAACTTCAGCTGAAAGTATTGGTGAGAGGTAAAGAGAGAACTCACATTTGTACATCCCAGACAACTTCATAACCAATTAGAACTGCTGGGGAATACGCAGCAGCCATTATGCAAACACCAAGAACTTATTCAAAGTAACAAATTAAAGAACAAGGTAGACACAAAATGCTGGAGTAACTCAGCGGGTCAGGCAGCATCTCGGGAGAGAAGGAACGGGTGACGTTTCGGGTCGAGACCCTTCTTTTTATTGAAGAAATTAAATAACCAGGTCATCTTTATTAAATGTTGGTTGAAGAATCAACACTGACCAAAACACAGGGGGAAAATTCCCAGCTCTTTACAATGAAGCCACTAAATCCTTTATGTCAACACGTAACATGTTAGACGACAGTGCAGCACTCCCACAGTACCCGACAGGCAGCTGTAAACTTAGAGAGACACACCAGGCTGCAGATGCTGGAATCTTTAGCCAAAAGAAAACTGTTAGTGGAACTCAGCAGGTCAGTCAGCATCTGTGCAGACCTAATTCAGTGCGAAGGTAGCTCAGGGGATTAGATCCATCATCTTGGTTTCAGCTGAGGAGACGTGGAAGTGCAGGAAAGCCCCCCAGAAGACAAGTAATGGAACTGTCTCCTGATCATAATCGTAATCATAATCATGCTTTAATAGCCAAGTATGTTTTGCAACATACAATTTGCCATTCAGTCATACCAATAAAAAGCAACAAAACACACAAAATACATTTTAACATAAACATCCACCACAGTGACTCCTCCACATTCCTCACTGTGATGGAAGGTGGAAAAAAAGTTCAATCTCTTCCCTTCTTTGTTCTCCTGTGGTTGGGGGCTTCAAGCCTTCCGTTGACGGGGCGATCTTGGCTCCCGTAGCTGGCAGTCGAGCCCTCCGCGTTGGGGCGATCAAGCTCCCGCATTGGGTAGATCTCAGCTCCCCGCGCCGGGCGATCAGATCCTGGGTCGGGGCTAGTCGAACCTCCTGCGACTTTGGAGCTTCCCAACATCAGTCTCTACCCGAGACTGGAGCTCCTCGATGTTGGAATCTGCAGGCCGCGGTTGGAGCGTCGATCCCAGGCAAAGGATCGCAGGCTCCGATGGTAAGTTCATGGCCCGGCGGAAGGGCTCAAAGTCAGTCTCGAGCAAGGCCGCCAGCTCCATGATGTTAGGCCACAGAGCGACCGGAGATATGATCGGGGGAAAAAAAGCATCTCCGGCAAGGTAAGAGATTGAAAAAAAAAAATCCCCCAACCCCCTCCCCCCCTCCCCTCACATAAAACAAACCAGAGAACATTGACACAAACTTTTAAAAACACATTAAAAATAACAAAAAAGGCGAAAAGACAGACCGTTGGTGAGGCTGACGGAGCCACCCGTTGATTTATTCAATGTGTCAGGTGAAGAGCCAATCGGTTCGAATTTGGTAGATACGATGTTGTGGGCTTTGCAGAGATGTGGCTGAAAGAAGATCAGAGCTTGGAGCTGGTGTTGTGTAGCAAAGTGGATTTGATTAGTGTGTTTAATGAAAGGGAAACAATAAGAGGTAGTGATCATAACATGATAAAATTCAACCTGCAATTTGAGACGGGGAAGATGACATCAGTTGTGTTGGTGTTGCTGTTGTGTAAAGGGGCATGAGGTAAGAGCTGCGAAAGATGATTGGAAAGGGACTCTAGCAGGAATGACAGTCGAGTAGCAATAGCAGGAGTTTCTTGGAGTAATTCAGAAGACACAGGATCTTTTCATCCCAAAGAGGAAGAAAGATTCTGAGGTGACTGTGGCTGACAAAGGAAGTCAAAGGCAGCATAAAACTAAAAGAGAAAGCATATAATATTGCAAATATTAGCGGGAAGCAAGGGGTTTGGGAAGCTTTTTAAAAACCAACAGAAGGTAACTAAAAAGGCAATAATGGGAGAAAAGATGAAATATGAAGGTAAACTAACCAATAATATAAAAGAGGATAGCAAAAGTTTCTTCAGATATATGAAGAATAAAAGAAAGGCAAGAATGGACTGGACTGCTGGAAAATTATGCTGGAGAAGTAGTAATGGGGAATAAAGAAATGAAAGATGAAATTAATAAGTTTTTTACATTAGTCTTCGCAGCGGAAGACACCAGCAACGTGTCAGAAATTCAAAAGAGTCAGGGGGCAGAAGTTAGTGGAGTTGTTATTACTAAGAAGTAGGTGCTTGGGAAGCTGAAAGGTCTGAAGGTGGATAAGTCACCTGGATCATCTGAATCAGGGTTCTGAAAGAAATAGCTTTAGAGATTGTGGAGGCATTAGTAGTGATGTTTCGAGAATCACTAATCAGGTGGGGTTCCAGTGGATTGAAAAATTGCAAATACTTAGAAGTACATGAAAAACTTGTTCAAAATCAGCATTGTTTTGGGAGGGGAGATCTTGCCGACAAATCTGTTGGAATTCTTTGAGGAAGTTAATTGCAGGATAGACAGATGAAAGTCAATGGATGTTGTTTACATGGATTTTCAGAAGGCTTTTGATAAGGTGCCGCACATGAGGCCGCTAAACAAGATGAGAGCCCATGGTATCAGAGAGAAGATACTAGCATGGATAGAAGGTTGACTGAATGGCAGAAAGCAAAGACTGGCAATAAAGGGGGCTTTTTCTGGTCGGCTGCCTGTGATTAGTTGTGTTCTGCAGTAGTCCTATTGGGTCCGCTACTCTTCACGTTGTATATCAATGATCTGGAAGAAGGAATTGATGGCTTTCTGGCCAAGTATGTGGTTGATACCAAGATAGATGGAGAGCTTTGTTAGGCAATGGTCAGACCGCATTTGGAGTTTTGTGAGCAGATTTGAGCCCCATATCTAATCGATGCGTTGCTGTTGAAGAGGGTAGATGTTTACGAGAATGATCCCTGGGATGATTGGGTAAACACATGATGAACGTTTGATGGCACTGGGCCTGTACTCGCTGGAGATAAGAAGGATGAGAGGGAATTCATTAAAACTTACAAAATAATGAAAGGTCTGGAAAGAGTCATAGAGTCATAGAGTCCTACAGCACAGAAAGAGGCCCTTCGGCCCATCGTGTCCGCACCGCCCGTTACCAACACAGTCTAATTTTAATCCCATATTCCCGCATTTGGACCGTAGCCCTGAATGTTGTAGCATTTCAAGTGCCCATCCAAATGCCTCTTAAACGTTGTGAGTGTTCCCGCCTCCACCACCACCCCAGGCAGTGAGTTCCAGACTCCAACCACCCTCTGGGTGAAAAAGTTCTTTCTCACATCCCCCCGAAACCTCCCTCCCCTTACCCTGTATCTATGTCCCCTCGTTGTTGAACCTTCCACCAGTGGAAGAAGTTCCCCGCCATCTACCTTATCTATGCCCCTCATGATCTTGTACACCTCGATCATGTCCCCTCTCAGCCTTCTCTGCTCCAGGGAAAACAACCCCAGTCTGCTCAGTCTCTCCTCATAGCCGAGGCCCTTCATCCCTGGCAGCATCCTGGTGAATCTCCTCTGCACCCTCTCCAAAGCTATCACATCCTTTCTATAATGTGGTGACCAGAACTGTACACAATACTCCAGCTGTGGCCTCACCAGTGTTCTGTACAATTCCATCATTACCCCCCTACTTTTATATTCGATGCCCCGGCTAATGAAGGCCAGTAACCCATATGCCTTTTTGACCACCCTGTCCACCTGTCCTGCTGCCTTCAAGGACTTGTGTACCTGTACTCCAAGGTCCCTCTGTACCCCTGTCTTCCCTAGGGTCCTTCCATTCATGGTGTATGCCCTCTCCAAGTTATTTCTGCCAAAGTGCATCACCTCGCACTTTTCAGGATTAAATTCCATCTGCCACTGCTCCGCCCATCTGACCATCTCATCTATATCTTCCTGCAGCTTGCAGATCCCTTCCTCACTATTCACCACCCCCCCTACCTTTGTGTCATCTGCAAACTTGCTGATCATGCCCTGTACGTTGACATCCAGATCATTTATGTAGATTACAAACAGTAAGGGACCCAACACCGATCCCTGCGGCATCCCACTGGACACCGGCCTCCAGTCACAGAAGCACCCTTCTACCATCACCCTCTGCCTTCTGTCACTAAGCCAGTTTTTTATCCATTTTGCCAAGGTGCCCTGGATCCCTGGAAAGAGTGGATGTGGAGAGGATATTTCCACTAGTGGGAGAGTCTAGGACAAGAGGGCACAGCCTTAGAATAAAAAGCCTTAGAATATTAAAAAGGAGATGAGGAGGAATTTCTTTAGTCAGGGTGTGGCGAATCTGCGGAATTCATTACCACAGACGGCTGTGGAGGCTAAGTCATTGGGGATTTTTAAAGCGGAGATTGACAGGGTCTTGACTAGTACGGGTGCGAGAGGTTATGGGGAGAAGGGGGTTGAGAAGGAAAGATAGATCAGCCATGATTGAATGGCGGAGTGGTCTCGATGGGCCAAATGGCCTAATTCTGCTCCTATGATTTATGAACTTATGAACACAGTAAAAACAGATCACCTAACCTGACATCTGCACCAGTGGAGTATTTCCAGCTACTTTGACATCATGCCCGGGGTATGTTATATTACAATTTGATTCAATAGAATAAAAAAGAGCAGCAGAGACAGTATTCCAATGTTGTGCATGCCTGGTTTTCTGTTTTGTTGCTTTGGGAGACGTTTCTCAGGATTTATACAGGAATTCCCTTGGGCACTTACTGAGCTTTCTTTTCAGGAAAGGACAGACTGCACACACCCACATCTGTTTGATGAATTAATAGTTCACATCGGCATTACCGATTCCAACTCCAGACTCAGTGACTCATCACACGCCAATCTGCAACGAGCGCCTGTAAATCTTCCTGAAAATACTACTGTGATCTGCATACTTAGTGGTCAAATAACTATTTAATACTGTCCCTGTGAAATCTATTGCTTAGCAATTGCATGGAACTGGTTTATTTATTGGATCTGGTCATTGCAGGCAAGGTCAGTGTTTATTGTCCATCCCTAGTTACCCTTCAGACGATTGCGGTGGATTGTATGCCCGAACCTCTGCAATCCCTTCTCGAAGGTGATCCCGCAATGCTGTTAGAGAGCGCCTGCCAGGGCTTATCAATGAAGGAGAAAAACCATATCAGGATGGTATGTGACTTGAAGGGGAACCTATCCAGGCAATAGTGTTCCCATCAAAGATAGCCACAAAATGCTGGAGTAACTTAACGGGACAGGCAGCATCTCTGGAGAGCAGGAATGGGTGACGTTTTGAGTCGAGACCCTTCTTCAGACTTACGAAGAGTCTCACCCCAAAACGTCACCCATTCCTTTTATCCAGAGATGATGCCTACCCTGCTGAGTTACTCCAGCACTTTGTGTCTATCTTTGGTGTAAACCAGCACCTGCAGTTCCTTCCTACACAGATAGTGTTCCCATGTTCCCACTGTACGATTTAACATTTACTCTGAGGATCTGGTCATAGCTGGCAAGATCAGCTTTTATTGCCTAACTTAATTGCCTCTCTGGAGGTGAGTTCTTGAAGCGCCACTATCTTTCCGGTGAAGTTATTCTCTTTCATGCCATTATACTACTCCCAATCCTATATTTTCAAAATATTTACACAAACCTCTTATGTGGGGATACAGTTGCACAGAATCCTCTGATTTTTCCAGATCTCTTTAACCACTTACATCCTCAAAAAACATTTGTAAATTTGTTGCAAATGATTTTCTTTCGTAAACACTCGTTGACTTTGTCATATCCAATCAATGCTTTCCGAGTGTTCTCTTTTTGCCTCTTTTATAATAGACTCCATATCTTCCACGCTGCCGATGTTCAGCTACAGCTGGGCTGCAATGGCCTCTCCTACTCATTTATTAAAATAGTGCTGTCATATTGCCTCCCTTCAATGAGTAGGGATGGTTCCAGAGTCTTAACAATATTGAAAGATAACCATAAGAATATCAATTAGCTCTGGAGGCACTTCGTTCAGTACTCTGGGATGTGGATTATCAGGCCCATGGGATTTGTTATCATTTAGTCCCTTTAATTTCCTTATTCCTGTACTGACTGATTTCCTTCAGTTCCTCTGTCTCCCTAGATCCTGCCTTCCCTGACATTCCTGGTAGATTATTTGAGTCCTCCTTTTGTGAAGACGGAACCAAACTCTGTAAACACAAGAGACTGCTGATGCTGGAATCTTGAGCAAACATTCTCATGCCTCCCCCTGTTCATGACCCATACTGACAAATACCAAGCCACCATCTCCCAACCCATCCCTGATCTTATTACCTCTGGTGATTTCCCCTCCATAACCCCCAACTTTATCACACCCCAATCCAACAATCCCGTTTCTTTCTCCTTCCCAAAATCCACAAGCAAGACTGCCCTGGCAAACCCATTGTTTCTGGAGTTCCTGCCCCACCAAACTCATCACCAAGTGTCTCAGTTCTATATTAGTTCTCCCTATTATCTCTTCTGACCTACATCTGAGACACCTCACAATATAAATCAGCTCTTCACCAACTCAATAACTTTCAATTCCTACATCCCCATCACCTCATCTTTCCCATGGGCATCCATGCCCATTGCACCTCTACTCCCCCTCAGAGCCCTCCAGTTCCTCTTTGAACACAGAACCAATCAGTTCCTAACAACTAACACTCTCCACCACCTGATGGAACTTGTCCTCGCTCTAAACAACTTCTCTTTTGACTCTTCTCACTTTCGTCAAGTCAAAGATGTAGCTATGGGCACTCGAATGGCCACCAGCTATGACTGTTATTGGTTACCTTGAACACACCTGGTTCCAAACGTACCGTGGCACCATTCCCCAACTCTTTTTCCACTCCAGTGTTGGTGGGCAAACCTTTTGGGACCAGCGATCACTTTTCTATTAGCTTTAAGATAGTTATGGATAAAGGCAGGGTGGGGCCCACGAGTTAAAGTTCTGAATTGGGACAAGGCCAACCTTGATGTTATTAGACAGGAACTTGCTCAAGTTGATTGGAGTAGATTGTTTGCAGGCAAAGGAATGTCCAGAAAGTGGGATGCTTTTAAAAGTATCGTGACGAGAGTTCAGGGGCATGCACATTCCTATTAGAGTGAAGGGCAAGTCAGGTGGGAGTCAGGAAGCTTGGATGACGAGATAAATTGAGGCATGGGACAGATACAGGAAGCTGTGATCAAGCGTATCCCTGGAGCAGGTTTGGGAACAGAAGAGCAAACTTAAGAAGGAAATCAGAAGGGCAAAAATGGGGCAGGAGATAATATTAAGGGAAATACAAAGCGATTTTATGTATATTAAGGGAAGAGGTTGATGAGAATGGATAGGGCACCTTAGAATCCAAAGGAGGCATCTCTGTGTGTAGCTGAAGGAGATGAGCAAGGTCCTAATTGAGTATTTCTCCTCTGTGTTTACTGTGCAGAAAGATGTGAAGAATGAGGAACTTGAGAGAGTTAATAGAAGTGTCATGAGGACAGTCGATATTACAATCGGGGAAGTGCTGAACATCTTAAGGCTTATGAAAGTTGATAACTCTCCTGGGCCTGATGAAGGACACTATGGGAAGCTGGAGATACAGATGAGGTGCCAGAAGGTTGAAGGGTGGCTAATGTTGTGCCTCTATTTAAAAAGGGCTGCAAGGAAAAGCCTGGAATCTATAGACTAATGAGCCTAACCTCTGTGGTGGGCAAGTTACTGGAGAGTAATTTGGATTACTGGACAGATGAGAAATATCTGCATTTGGATAAAGAGGGGCTGATTCGGGAAAGCCAGCATGTGTGTGAGAGATCATTTCTCACGAATCCGATTGTTTTTTGAAGAAGTAACTAAAAAGATTGATGAAGGCAAAACCATAGACATTACCTATATGGACTTCAACGAGAAAAACTCAGCACGTCAGGCAACATCTGTGGAGAACCTGGATAGGTGTAGTTTCAGGTCGGAACCATTCTTCAGAGATTCCTTACTCTCAAATTCTCAGTCTCTACCATGCTTGCTCCCAAGATGAGACTTTCCACTCCAGGACATTGAGATGTCCTCTTTCTTTAGTAAATACTCGCTAACACTTGCCAGGCTTTGCGCTAACCTTGCCTCTCTTTTCTAGGTTTCTACCCCTACTCCATCAGTCTGAAGAAGGCTCACGACCCTAAACATTATCTGTCCATTTTTGAACCAAACTTTGTGTTGAATTGTTCAGTTATATCCAGGGAGCATTGGGTGATAGTGGGATGGATCTTCAGGAGCTATCGATTGCTCTTGATCATCTGCCACTTTGAAGGATAGACACCTTCATGTGAATATCGGAGTCTTCAATACACACTTGGTGTCGTGCCCTGCATCCATGATTTTTCCCAACAGACATTCGGTTGCATCAGTAAAACACACTCAGCACCCAAATAACACCGACACTGGTGAAGTACGACAGATATTCAAGAATGATTTGAGCCAGTCTAGAACTAATTATCAGGCAAGGCTTGGAAAGGTATCATCCTAATTACTGTGGATGGGCAAAAAGGTCAGCATGGTCTTGCTGGGCTGATCAGTACTACACAACTCTATTAGTTCGTACTGATAGTTGAGATGGAGATAGAGAATCGTTCAAGACTAGTATAGAAACTAGAGCTGAGAGAGAGATAAAGAATCGTTCAAGACTAGTATAGAGTCTGCAGAATTAATTCTGTTCAAATGCAATCAGACTGAAAATGTTCCTCATCATGTGTTCCAGGTCACTACTTGTGGCTCATTTGGAACCATGCTGATCAGAAATGGACAGGAGCGTAGCGATCAGTTTCTCAGTTCTCTTTATTGCTGCTAAAGGGACTGCTGGAAAATTCACAGCATGCTGCCTCAACACCCCGGTGCTATTTTTGCCCACTTCAAGTCTGAATGTTATATCTGCACCAGGGAAACATCAGAAAATGCAGGTCAAACCGTCAGGAGAGGACAAGAGCATAGTGACCCTTCTCTCTTTGGTAATGCCCCAGAAATGTGTTAGTAAACTGACAATCTCAGGAAAACCGGCTTTGCCCAAGCAGTCAGAGTTCTTCGAACTGATGACGCTTTAACTTCATTCCCTTTGTCCTTTTTTCACACCTTCACACTTCCTTATCTCCCTCTCCCCTGACGGCAGTCTAAAGAAGGGTCTCAACCCGAAATGTGACCCATTCCTTCTCTCCAGAGATGCAGCCTGTCCCGCTGAGTTACTCCAGCATTTTGTGTCTATCTTAGGCTTTACTCTGAGACTTCTCATTTACTTCAGCATTTTTTGTCTATCTTCACTTAAGTGATGAGCCAGATATTTTCCAGGTCCAGTCTATTTACTCAGAGCTGTTTATCAACAATGCTTTCTCAGACAGCTTGATAATATATATTTTTAATTGAAGTGGATGTGGATTGTAACAGAGGCCCTGCTGATTTCTGCGTAAACCAATTTGAAAGGATGTTTGTGCCTGCATGTGGATTTTAAATAACGAGGCCATAAATAGCCAGCTTGTAAATCTTGATGCATCAACCCAAGGAACATTCAGGTAGGCCCATGCTTTCAGGGAGTATGAAGGAAGCAATCCTCATCGCACCTCATGTAGGATCTATGTTGAGGGGTGCTCCCTTCACTAAATAGATCAGGTCCTACAGCCACAATTAGAGAAGGGTGTGGACAACATTGGCTGAGGGTGTCAAAATGATCCTGGCTTGCTCCTTCTTCCCTGCTGCTGCAGGAGACAGAAGCAATATCTGATGGTTTTTAGGACATGACTACATGAAGGACTTTACTAAGATCCCTTGCAACGTCAGGCTCCCTGGCACCAATAACCCAGCCAACAGTGATATCCAGCACAACCCTGTGAACAGTGGGTGGGACACCACAACAACAACTCAGCTAGGCATGGACTCGGAGGTAAAGAAAATGGACATTGCACCCGATGATCTCTGGGTTAGGTTTAAGTTTGGTTTTAGGTTTATTATTCTTGTCACATGTACCGAGGCACAATGAAAAGTTTTGTTTTGCATGCTATCCAAACAAATCAGGTAATACTATACATGAATACAATCAAGTCAAACTCAAATACACTGGTCAAGAGAGTCAAAAATGTTTAATTGTCATTTAAACAGAAAATCTTTCTTGTAGCAGCACAATAGGTTTGTAAATGTCGTACTCAATAGATAACATAATAAACAAACGAAAAAGTCCAATAAGTAAAAAATCCCAATATAGTGCAAACCACAAGCCCAAATTCCCCAGTGCAACCGAGAGAGTTCATAGTTTGAAGTTTAGATAGAGCAAAGAGGAAGCTACAGGGTGCAGAATCCAGTTCTCTGCATTGTAGCACGTCAGATCCATTGATAAAGTCCAATGTCACAATGGGGTAGAGGTGAATTGAACAGTAGCCTAGCTTATGATAGGGTGTTCTGAAGCTTGCTAGAAACATGAAAACATAGAAAAATAGAAAACAGGTGCCGGAGTAGGCCATTCGGCCCTTCGAGCTAGCACTGCCATGGCTGATCATCCAAAATCAGTACCCCGTTCCTGCTTTCTCCCCATATTCCTTGATTCCATTAGCCCTAAGAGCTATATCGAACTCTCTCTTGAAAGCATCCAGTGAATTGGCCTCCACTGCCTTCTGTGGCAGAGAATTCCACAGATTCACAACTCTGGGTGAAAAAGTTTTTCCTCATCTCAGCCCTAAATGGCCTACTCCTTATTCTTAAACAGTGACCCCTGGTTCTGGATAAGAGAGGGGAAGAAGCTGTTCCTGAGTCTGGTGGTGCACGCTTTCAAGCTTCTGTATCTCCTGCCGGATAGGAGCAGGAAGAGGAAATGACCGGGGTGGGACGTCTTTGATTATGGTGGTTGCCTTTGCAAGGCAGCATGAAGCGTAGATAAAGTTTGGTCTGTGTGATGGACTGAGCAACACCTGCCACTCCCTGCAAATTTCTTACGGTCTAGGGCAGCGCTATTCCCAAACCAGGCTGTGATGCAACATGAGTAGGAAGGAACTGCAGATGCTGGTTTAAATAGAAGATCAACACAAAATGCTAGAGTAACAGCGCGACAGGCAACATCTCCTGAGAGAAGGAATGGGTGATATTTCGGGTCAAGATCTGAAGAAGGGTCTCGACCCGAAAGGTCACCCCTTCCTTCTCTCCAGAGATGCTGCCTGTCCCGCTGAGTTACTCCAGCGTTTTGTGTCTATCTGTGATGCAACTTGACAGATTGTAAAGGTTATTGTAAACAGGCTAAATCTCCTCTGTCTCCTCAGGAAATAGGTGTGCCATCTTGGCTGTCACGTCAATGTGGTTGGTCCACGACGTTTGTTGTTAATATTAATATCGAGAAACTTGAAGCTCTCAACCATTTCTACTTCAGCACCATTGATGTTGATTGAGGCATGTACTCCATTTTCTTCCTGAAGTAGATAAATAGCTCCTTGGTCTCGTTGACACTGAGGGAGACGTTAATGTCCATCTGACTAAGTTCTCCATCTTCTTCCTGTACTCCGTCTCATCATTGATCGGGATCCGGCCCACCACAATGGTGCCATCTGCAAACCTGTAGATGGAGGTAGAGCCAAATGTAACTGTACAGTCCTAAGTGCCATGTCTCTGTATCTCCGACCCTCTGAAGCTACGTGTTGGATCTGGCAGTGAATTAAAGCTCATTGGAAAGATCAATCTTAGACTTAACTTTCCCATCAGTGTAGCTGTTCTGGCAGATATTTAGTATGTAGGAAGAAACCACTGAGAGTTATCTTCACTCCATCTGCTTCATTGATGTTTTATCACAATGGCAGGAAAGCTCAACAGATAGAAGATGAGTCTACCATTATGCCAGGGGAAATTCTTGCCACAGGACTCAATGGAACTGTGGACAACCTCAACTGCAACTTCAACAAACCACAGTGGGTAATGTTTACTTGGGTGCCAGGCTGATTTACTGAGCCTGGTTCTGCCAAAGTAGCTGGAAAAGTCAAAGACTAGAGGGCACATGTTTAAGGTGAGAAGAGGAAAATTTAAAGGAGATAGGCAAGGCAGGTTTTAGATGCAAAGAGTGATGGGTGCCTGGAACGCACTGGCAGAGCTGGTGGTTGAGGTAGATACGTTAGTGGCATGGAAGATTCTTTCAGGTAGGTCCATGGAAATGTAGGGAATGGAGGGGCATGAAGCACAGATAGAGGAGATTAGTTTAATCTGGCATCATACACAGACATTGTGGGCAAAAGAGCCTGTTCGTCTGCTGTACTAAACATAGGACATATCACAAGAATGGGCTCCTCGGCCCACAATGTCTGTTCCAAGATGATGCCAAGACCATCTTTTATCTACCCGAGAATAATCCATATCCCTCCATTCCTTGCATATCCATATGCCTATCCGAAAGCCTCATCCATGCCACTATTGTATCAACCACCAACCCTGTTAGCACGTTCCAGCCACTCACTCTATCCATTTCTATAGCTGATGTGCATCCACTGTATACCTTGACAGCCCACCTCACAGTCCATGACCCCAGTTATCGTGTTGTTATCTGCAAACTTATGAACAAACCCGTCTATGCTTATGTCCATATACATATATTCAATGAATCCAGTGATACTTTATTGTCATCTGTACGTAGGTACAGTGAAATACTTTGTTTTCAATTGAACAATACGACACTGACCATTAATCAACTGTTTTTACACTAATTCAAACAGTAATGTAATGAACAACAGATGTCTATGTTCTACGTTCATGTTCCCTGTGAGTTACTTCTACTGTATATAGCCACTATCATCATTGTAAATATCTGCTTGATGCATGTTGAAATCTTAGATGTGCAAAGAATCGAGGGATAAATATATGATAAAACACGCAGAGGAAGTCCACACTTTCTCAGCTCCCTGCCTGTGCAATATATCTTTTACAGTTCAACCGATGATTGATTTTGTGATTTACTGGTCTGTATACAAGGCATGCACAACCATCAGAATTCTGGGTTCAATCCTGAGCTCTGTGCAGAGTTTTCACTCTGTAATTTCACAGGTTTCTCCCACACGCTCCAGTTTAGTTTAGTTTTGTGTTTAGTTTCGTTTAGTTTAGTTTCGAGATACAGCGTGGATACAGGCCCGCCGAGTCTGCACCGACCAGCGATCCCCACACATTAACACAAGCCTACATGCACTAGGGACAATTTGCACTATACCAAGTATACAAACCCAAGCCAATTAAACTACAAATCTGTACGTCTTTGGAGTATGGGAGGAAACTAAACCCACGTGGTCATGGGGAGAACGTACAAACTCCGTACAGACAGCACCTATAGTCGGGATCAAACCCGGGTCTCCGACATTGCAAGCATTGTAAGGCAGCAACGCCTTCGCTGCGCCACCATGCCATCCTATCACATCTCGAAGACCTGCAGATTAATGGCCCACTGCAGATTTCCGCTGAGTGTGAGAGGTAAAATCTGGAAATGATTGATGGGAATATGGTGAGAATAAATTTGGTTAGGTTCGAATTAGTACAAAAATGGATTAATAGTCAGTGTGGTCTTGGTGGAAAGAAGGACATGTTTATGTACTGTGATGAAAACCCATCCAATTACATGAGTAATTTTATTAACAATATTTTCATGAGAAAAGAAAATCAAGATGTTTCAGAAAACCTAAGAAGCATTGCTGGGCACTGTGGTTCAGAATTATACTGATGTGTCGGAAGGAACTGCAGATGCTGGTTTATACTGAAGATAGACACAAAATGCTGGAGTAACACAGCCGGATAGGCAGCATCTCTGGGTAGAAGGAATGGGTGACGTTTCGGGTCAGACAAGAAGGGTCTCGAGCCGAAACATCACCCAGTCCTTCTCTCCGGACATGCTGCCTATCCCACTGAGTTACTCCAGCATTTTGTGAATGATGTTGATCACTTCTTCACAGATATACACTTTGATTGGCGATCTTTCTAGCATGGGCATTCCAATTAAAATGTACAGATTATAGACAATAGACAATAGACAATAGGTGCAGGAGTAGGCCATTCAGCCCTTCGAGCCAGCACCGCCATTCAATGCGATCATGGCTGTCACCCCTGCTGAATCTCTCTTGATCTAACCCTTTAAAACAGGTAACGGAGGATCTTTCCTGCTCGCAAACCTCTGTGCAGGTTCTGTCCTCCAGCTGTGTATTGTTGCTCACATTGTGGCCACAGTTCCATTCCAGGAATTCACATCACACAGCACTGCCTTTCAGCAGTCCAGGTGGTATGAGAATTTAAAACATTTTTGACCACAGCTGTATGAGAGACAACAAAATGAGCACTACTCAAAAGACAGTTTTGTCAGATTTATGTTCTTGAAACAATAAATATGAGCCTATAGTTAAAGAATACATCATTGTGGTTAATCATTTGATGTCACATGCAGAAGTTATTTTCCCAATATCCGCCTGCTTCCAGAAGACTAGACATAGTATAAGAGGTAATTTATAGCTAAACATCTGTTAGGATCAGTCTGTAGGAGCCACTTTCCTGCAGCAATTGGGAAAACTATGAAGGTTAACTCCTTTTTACCTTCCTGCTTTCCATTCTGGATTTTCCTACCTAATGCTGAAAGGTAATAACAAAGGAAAGTTACAGTGAAATGAGGAACACAAATGAGAAAACCAGTCATCCCAACTTGCACATTAAATGCCACTGGTTTAACAAGTAATATTCATCTATCTTAAAGCAACTTGGTGGCAGTAATTATTAATCAGAAGGTAAATCTTAACCATGCTTTCAGGTAATCTTAATCATGCTTTCTGATTTTTCTTCTGCCACTTTAAAAAGTTGCATAAATTAGTATATTTTTAAAATAATTTCGGTAACCTTAATATTATATTTTCTTTCCCAAGACCAATACAGCTTTCTCTGACCCAGTCCTGGGCAATTCCTAGCCCCTTCCCATTTGTCATTTAGACTTTGTTACTCTGCAACATCAATCCAAATGATACATAGGGCATGGAGTGGTAAAGTTAGGACATTGTGGCGGCTCCCAAGGGTCGGGCCATACTACTACCGACCCCTCGACACGGGAATGGACCAGTCCAGGGAGGCGGTCCGGTACCATCTATATAAGGACAAGGTTTTGGGCGCTAAGCCATTCCGGCAGACTCGACCCGTCTGATAACCGAGGTATAATAAAACATAACGTCCCCGAGATACCTGGCTCCTTGCCTTTATTTCGGGCCTCTATCGACGCGCCACATTGGTGTCCCCAACGTGATCCACGGGCTGGCTCACCCATCCATCCGGGCGACGATCGCATTGGTAGCTGCGCGGTTCATGTGGCATGGTTTGCGCAAGCAGGTTGGCCACTGGGCCCGCACCTCCATTCCATGCCAGACGGCAAAAATTCAACGCAACGTCCGGGTGCCACTCCAAGGGATCGGTCTACCCTGCCGCCGTTTCGACCACCTGCACGTGGACATTGTGGGCCCGCTCCCGCCGTCCCGGGGCATCACCCACCTCCTCACGGTGGTGGACCTCTTCACGCGGTGGCCGGAGGCCATACCACTGGCTGATACGTCTACAGCCACATGCGCTTGTGCGTTGGCCGCGCACTGGATTGCTCGCTTTGAGGTGCCGGTGGTCATCTCATCGGACCGGGGGCCACAGTTCACCTCCGAGCTGTGGTCGGCCATGGCCCACCTGTTGGGCGTGCGGCTGCACCACACCACGGCCTATCACCCGCAGGCAAACGGCCTGGTGGAGAGGTTCCACCGGCAGCTGAAGACAGCGCTGAAGACGCGTCTCTCCGGCCCCGACTGGATGGACGAGCTACCATGGGTCTTGTTGGGGATCCGGACTGCGCCCAAGGAAGACCTGGCTTCATCCTCAGCGGAGCTCGTCTACGGGTCCCTGCTCACGGTGCCTGGGGAGTTCGTGCCCTCGTTGCCGGGGCGAGAGGAACCGCCCTCATCCACCCTACAGCGCCTCCGAGAGCGAGTTGGCAAGCTTGCACCCGTGCCGACGTCCCGCCATGGGACATTCCGCCCTTACATGCCATCAGCCCTCCGGGACTGCGCCTTTGTGTTCCTGCGCCGTGACGCCCACCGGACGCCACTCCAGAGGCCGTATGAGGGCCCGTACCGGGTGCCGGAGCACGGACAGACAACCTTTGTCTTGGACATGGGGGGACGGCCGGAGTCCGTGTCAATTGACCGCCTGAAGCTGGCCCACTTAGACATCGACCAACCGGTGCGGGTTGCCCAGCCTCGGCCACGAGGTCGCCCACCCTTCCGGGACCCACCACCTGTCCCTCCAACTGTGCCTCCGCCGGCCCCTCTGTCGACCGATTACCGTACGCGGTCCGGTCGGGTTGTGCGACCACCCGTGTGTTTCGTGCCTCCGGTTCTGGGGGGGGGGATCCTGTGGCGGCTCCCAAGGGTCGGGCCATACTACTACGGACCCCTCGGCACGGGAATGGACCAGTCCAGGGAGGCGGTCCGGTGCCATGTATATAAGGACAAGGTTTTGGGCGCGAAGCCATTCCGGCAGACTCGACCCGTCTGATAACCGAGGTATAATAAAACATAACGTCCCCGAGATACCTGGCTCCTTGCCTTTATTTCGGGCCTCTATCGACGCACCACAACATCATGTTACAACTGTACAAGATGTTGGTCTGCAGCCTCCAGCCACCCAAACAGCTTTGACCCACTGGAATTTGCCGACCACTGCAACAGGTCCATGGCAGCCAATCTCTCCCTGGCTTTACCCTCACCGCTGGAACATCTGAATAACAAGAAGACCTACGGTAAACTCCAATTCATTGACTACATCAATGTGTTCAACACCAGAATAACAAACAAACTCATCTCCAGACTCCTGAACCTAGGATTCAGCTACCATCACGGTAACTAGATCCTTGACTTCCTGACCTAGAGACCATAATCAATAAGGATAGGCACAACACCTTCTCCACAAAGCTGCATTCATAGCCCCTTACTATACTCCCTCTACATCTAACTCTACATGTATCTTATAATTTGAAGATGACACCATTGTTGTGGAATGGATCACAAACATTGGCAAGATGGAGTACAAGGAGAAGATAGAGAACTTATTAACAT
Source organism: Rhinoraja longicauda (assembly GCF_053455715.1). Classification (NCBI taxonomy): domain Eukaryota; kingdom Metazoa; phylum Chordata; class Chondrichthyes; order Rajiformes; family Arhynchobatidae; genus Rhinoraja; species Rhinoraja longicauda. The sequence goes on along the minus strand of NC_135972.1, from coordinate 18,391,365 downwards.
GATGTCAGGCCAAGCACTCCCTTGATGTCAGAGATAGTTATTGAGTTCAGAAAGTGTGGTGGAGTGCATGCCCCAATCAGCATCAATGGTGCTGAAGTGGAAATGGTTGAGAGCTTCACGTTCCTTGGCGTAGATATTACTGACAATCTGTGGTGAACAGACCACATTGAAGCAATAGGCTAGAAGGCAAATTACTTTACTTCCTCGGGAGTCTGAGAAAATTCAACATGTCTCCATTGGCTCTTACAGACGTATACAGAAGCACTGTAGAAAGCATACTGAAGATAGACACAAAAAGCTGTGGTAACTCAGCGGGATAGGCAGAATCTCTGGTCAGAAGGAATGGGTGACGTTTCGGGACGAGACCCTTCTACAGACTAGTTAGGGAAAAGAGAAATGAGAGATATAGATGATGATGTAGAGAGATAAAAACAATGAATGAAAGCTATCCAAAAAAAGCAATGATGACAACACAGGCCATTGTTAGCTGTTTGTTGGGTGAAAATGGGAAGCTGGTGCGACTTGGGTGGGGGAGGGATTGAGAGAGAGGGAATGCCGGGGTTACTTGAAGTTAGAGAAATCAATATTCATACCACTGGGCTGTAAGCTGCCCAAGCGAAATATGAGATGCTGTTCCTCCAATTTGCGTTTAACCTCACTCTGATAATGGAGGAGACCTGGGACAGAAAGGTCAGTGTGGGAATGGGAAGGAGAATTAAAGTGTTTAGCAACTGGGAGATCAGCATACTGTCGGGTTGCATCACAGCTTGGTTCGGGAACAGCTCTGTCCAAGATGACAAGAGTTTGCAGAGACTTGTGGATGGGCCTAGTTCATCACACATACCAGACTTCCCACCATTGACACTTCATGCTGCCTCCAGAAAGTAGCCAACATAATCAATTTCCCACCCCGGCCATTTTTTCTTCTTCAAGCTCCTGTCAGGCAGAAAATACAGAAGCCTGAAAGGGCGCACCATCAGATTCAGAAACAGTTTCTTCCCCTCTGTTATCAGGGTTCTAAATGCTTCTTCCATAAGCTAAAATACAGTCCAATTCTCCTCAACCTCATTGCGGACATTGGATTTTGTCTCCGGAACTGTTACGATACAATGCTGAGAACTACATTCTACACGGATTGTACTCGTGTATGGTATGACCTTCCATAAGATCATGAGGGGCATAGACGAAAAGGCCTGTTTCCGGCTGTATATATATGATATGATATGATATGATAAGGTGAATTGTCACATATTTTTTCCCAAGGCAGGGAAGTCTAAAACTGGAGAGTGTAGATTAAAGAAAGAGGGGAAAGATTTAAAGGGGACTTGAGGGATCTCTTTGTCACACAGATGGTGATATTATGTGGAACGAGTTGCCACAGGAAGTGATAAATGCAGTTGCTACATTGAAAAGACATTTGGAGAGGTAAATGGATAAGAATGGTTTTGAGGGATATGGTCCAAACACAGGCAAAGGGAACTAGCTCAGGTAAACAACTTGATCGACATGAACAAGTTGGACCATAGGGCCTTTCTCTGTGCTATATAGCTCTATGATTCTAAGACCTTGACCACCTGTCCTTCAGTTCTGTTTCTCTCTTCACAGGTACTGCCTGGCATCCACATATCTCCAGCCTGCTCTACTTTTATTTCTGATCTTACTGCATCACTCTGCACATATTCACCAGCTCGGAATTACTTCCACTCCAGTCCTACAGTTCCATGTGTACAGTACAGCCACTGTGCTCAAGGACTTTATGCCTCTCTGCCAACCCAGCATCAAGCTAGCTTTCACTTATATCAACTTACCCTATGCTCTCTGCCTTCCTGTTTATGAATATTCCTTTCTAGCTACTTAACTGAACACCCTCGTGTTTTCCCTCATCTGGCCAAGTCTTTTAATAATAATAATAATAATAATAATAATAATAATAATAATAATAATAATAATAATAATAATAATAATAATAATAATAATAATAATATTCATTTATTGTCATTGCAACGAGTACAACGAAATTAAAAAATAGCCAATCCTGACGGTGCGTACAAACATATATGCAATAAATGCAAAAACAAATAAATACATAAATACAATTAAATACAATTATAGGACCGATTTTTTAACGGTGTTGCCTAGTGCAAGGTAGTGTTCAGTTCTCGTATGGCCCTGGGGTAAAAACTGTTCTTAAGTCTGTTTGTTCGGGATTTGATCGACCTGAAACGTCGACCAGAGGGCAGATGAACAAACAGACGGTGGCCGGGGTGGGATGGATCTTTTATTATTTTGCCTGCTCTACTGAGGCAGCGTAGGCTGAACAGGTGCTCCAGGGAGGGCAGTGAGCAGCCGATGATTTTCTGGGCCGTCGTGATGACCCTCTGAAGGGCCTTCCTGTCCTTTTCTGAGCAGCTGGCATACCATGTGGTTATACAGTATGCCAGCACACTCTCGATGGAGCAGCGATAGAAGGACAACATGAGCTTCTCCTGCAGGTTGGTTTTCCTGAGGATCCTCAGGAAGTGGAGTCTCTGCTGTGCCTTCTTTACTGTGGTGATGGTGTTGGTAGACCAGGTGAGATCCTCTGCGATGTGCGTACCCAGGAACCTGAAAGCTGGTACCCTTTCCACACAGACCCCATTGATGTAGAGTGGGTCGTAATCTCCACTGGTTTTTCTAAAGTCAATTATAAGTTCCTTTGTTTTGGAGGAGTTCAGGACCAGATTGTTCACTGAACACCATGCTGCCAGCCTTTGGATTTCATCCCTATAGGCTGTCTCATCTCCTTCTGAGATGAGTCCAACCACAGTCGTGTCATCCGCGAACTTGATGATGGTGTTGGTGGGATGGGTGGGGGCGCAGTCGTGAGTGTAGAGGGAGTAAAGGATGGGGCTCAACACACAGCCCTGTGGTGAGCCGGTGCTCAGTGTAATGGTGGAGGAGAGGTGAGGGCCTATTTTGACTGTCTGGGGGCGGTTGGTCAGGAAGTCCTTGATCCATTGGCAGATGGTTTGGGAAAATCCAAGGTCGGAAAGTTTGGTGACCAGTCTGCTCGGGATGACCGTGTTAAAGGCAGAGCTGAAGTCGAGGAAGAGCATCCTCACATAGCTCCCCTGGTGTTCAAGGTGGGTCAGTGCAGTGTGAAGAGCAGTGTCGATGGCATCCCCTGTAGACCTATTTGCTCTGTAGGCAAACTGGTGTGGGTCGAAGGTGGGTGGGAGGCTGGCTTTGATGTGCTGCAGGACCAGTCTCTCTTATGTTGTAACATTTCTTATCATTCTTTCCAAATGAAACTCCACCAAACACCAAACTCGTAATCTCACCCAGCCTTAGAAACATTTTCTGCATGTACATACATGACACCTTCCTCACTGATCATATATTGAAGAAGTCCTCATCCATCTCTTGCTTTGACCTGGTCTGAAGCCTTTATTTTGATAAACATTAGCTAGAGATGCACAAACAAACTGTACAGTACACGGGGCCATGCAATAAACTGCAAATTGTTCACAGATCCTTCTCACTTTCCCTTGGCCAGTGGCCCATCTACTTAAGGTTTAGGTTTAGGTTTACCGAGACATCCATGACATCCAATCACATCAGATAATATTATACATAAATACAATCAAGTCAAACCCAAGTACAATAGGGTAGAGCAGTGAGGAAGATACAGAGTGCAGAATATAGTTGGCAGCATTGTGTCTCTCCAGTTCCTGAGAGTCAATGTCCACAAAGGGGTAGAGATGAATCAGACAGTGCCTTAGCTAATAGAAGAACTGGTCAGAAGCCTGATAAGAGAGGGGAAGAAGCTCTTACTGAATCGGGTGGTACATGCTTTCAAACGTTTGTGTCTTCTGCCCGACAGGAGAGGGAAGAGGAAGGAATGAATAGGTGGGACAAGTCTTTGTTTGGCTGCTTTGCCAAGACAGCATGAAGTGTAGATGGAGTCAATAGTTTGTGTGATGAACTGGGCTAGATCCACAACTCTCCCCAATTTCTTGCGATCTTGGGCAGAGCTGTTCCCAAACCCAGCTGTGATGAACACAACAGTACGTTCTCTATGATGCATCTGTGCTGAAGTTGTTGAAGGTATCCTACCTCCTCTCCAATCTGACTTGGTTCTGCAGCTGTGATTTTCTGATGATGGTACACATTTCACTCTGACCTAATGTCTTCAGATCATCCACGAGATCACCAACGCTCTGCATGCAGAGTTCCCAACTACCCGCCACCACATGGTAACATCTACTTCCAGTTCTTCATTACCTTCCGTAGTATCATTTATTTTAAAAAATGGACTAATCCCTTTCTCCAATTCACTTTTGAGTTAGTTTCTTTAGATGTTATTTCCTTCTAATTTCATGATCCCTTCCTTGATCATGTTTTGTTATAAACTCTTGACAACGTAAATGAATTCTGGTCTGAATGAAAGCACTTTTATTATGGGTTTTACAAGCAATTGCAACAAATCCAAATCCTTCTTTCTTCAACCCCGTGTTTGGTCCTGGTACCTACGCCTCATTATTGTGGTCTTTGTTTTAAATTTGTAGTGTTTAGGGGTGTGCCAGTTTGACACAAAGATTTACACCTGTTTTCTATCAATATGTTCAGATTATGCCACACACCGCGACTGTTCAATCACTAAGCTATTGTAAATAACTCACTGTGCAGCCAAGAAAACCTAATGTATTGCATACTGTGATATTCTAACATTACAAATTTACTTCTAATCTTCCAAACTGAACATTAAGTGGCATAAACAACACATATTCAATTAAGTACATATCATAAGTAAATAGTGTAATGCATATTCCTTTTATGTGTGAATAATGTAGCACAAAATGCAACACAGATAAAAACAGCCAGCGGTGTATAAAGTCAACACTGAATTTGGTGCACATAATGAATATGAAAAGGTTGGTCTCATTTATATAATGTCAAAGAGACAAGTAAAAAAAATTAAACTTGAAGGCTGCAAACTGCAATACAGTAAACTCTTGTTTTAATGGACTTCTTTATAATAGATTTTGGTTATTGCGGACAGACCTGCCAACAACCACCCATGCCGCCCCCAGCTCGCGCTGCCTCCCTGGCCCCGCACAATACTGGCTGCCCCCGCGCCATCTCCCTGTAGCCACCACCGCTGGCCCACACAGCTTCCTCGGCCGACCCTTATCTACACTCCGGCCGCGTGTGGGCCTTGACCATTGACACCTGTGATCGTCACCTCTTCCCCATCCGCCAGCAGGTCAGGCCCATCAACTCACCTGGATACCAGGCCCACTCCCGGACTGAAAGTCTGAAGAAGGATCTCCACCCAAAACATCACCTGTCCATGTTCTCCATGAGATGCTACCTGAGCTGCTGAGTTAATTTAGTTTAGTTTAGAGATACAGCGCGGAAACAGGCCCTTCGGCCCACCGGGTCCGCGCTGACCAGCGATCCCTGCACATTAACACTATCCTACACACACTAAGGACAATTTTTACATTTACCAAGCCAATTAACCTACAAACCTGTACATCTTTGGAGCGTGGGAGGAAACCGAAGATCTCGGAGAAAACCCATGCTGGTCACGGGGAGAACGTACAAACTTCGTACAGATAGCACCCGTAGTCGGGATCAAACCTAGTTCTCTGATGCTGCATTCGCTGCCACCCTAAAGTTATTCCAGCACTTTGTGTCCTTTTATGTTTTTAACCAGAAACTGTAGTTGTTTGTTTCTATTACTTATACGATGATAATACCGTACTCAGTTATAGTGGACAATTGGCAATAACAGACACTATTCTCCCCCCCCCACTTCTGCGATTTCCTCTCGCTTCCCACAATGTCCTAGGATATATCTGATCAGGCCCAAGATATTTATCTACGTTCATACACCTTAAGATGTTCAGCTGTAATACTGACTGTCCGCAAGACACTTCCATTAATTGTTCCAAGTTCCCCAGTCTTCATCTCTTTCTCCGTAGTAAACACAGAGAACAAATACTCATTGAGGACCTTGCCCATCTCCTGCAGCTCCACACAGACTTGACCACTTTGGTTTTTAAGGGGCCCTATTCCCTCTCTAGTCACCGTCTTTCCCTTAATGTACAGAAGATCTCTTTGGATTTCCTTTAATATTATCTGCCAAAGCTATCTCCTGCCCCTTTTTGCCCTTCCGATTTTCATCTTGTGTGTCCTCTCTAAGCGCAGCTGTGACATTCTCTCTAATCAGTAATGCAACTCTCCCACTTTCGTAAATCTCTGTCATGTCTGAAACATCTGAATCAGAGAACATTGGGCTAACAGCCCTGCCTTCTCTCAACCAAGTTTCTGGAATGGCCATATCATAGTTCCATATTCTAATCCAGGCTTTAATCCTATTAGCTTTACCTGTAATACTCCTTACATTGAAATAAATAAATTTCAGATCATTAGTCCTGTTCTGTTCATTATCCTGACCCTACCTGTTGTTATTAGACTTACGTGACTTAATTTCTATCTTCTCACTCACTCTACCTGCTGAACTACTATGGTTCCACCTCCCTCCATACTTGTTTAAACCCGCCCGATTAACACTACCAACCCTCCCTGTAAGGATCTTTGTGCCCATCCGGCTTAGCAACCCGTCCTTCCAGGGCTGGAAGAGATCCCAATGGCGCAGGCATCTGAGTCCCTCCAGTGTACACCAGCTGACATATCCAACTGCACTATCTGTCTATATCTGGCCTCGCTAACAAGTGACATGGGGAGAATTGTGAGATCACAACTCAAGAGGATCTGCTTTTTAACTTTCTACCTAATCCCTAAAATTCTCCATGTAGGACTCATTTCTCTAACTGTCTATGTTGTTATTACTAATATTGAACATGACCATTGCATTTCAGAGTGTCTTGTACCAAATCAGAGACATCCTTTTCTCTGACACCCACCAGAGAGGCAACCCACCATCCTGTGGACAGCTTCACAACCACAGAAATGCCTACCTGTGCCCTTGACCAGAGTCCCCATCACTACATCCTGCCAAGACTTCAACTTTCCCTGCAGTGCAAAAGAGCCATTCATGGTGCCAGTGATCTAGCTGCTGTTGTTTCTTTCCCCTTAGAAGCCATTCCACTCCCAACAACCCCAACAATTTCCCAAACAGTATACCTGTTAGCACAACCACAGGAAGCTCTTGCACTACATGCCTGCCCTTTCAGACGGTTATCCATCTGAAGATAGACACAAAATGCTGGAGTAACTCAGAGGGACAGGCAGCATCTGTGGAGGGAAGGAATGGGTGATGCTTCGGGTCAAGATCCTTCTTCAGACGGTTATCCATCTGATTGTCCATGTGGTGTGAACAACTCCCTGAAATGCCTGCCCATGATACTTTCATCCCCCAGTATGGTCCTCAGTGAGCCAAACCTCTCCAGCCGATCCACCCAGTCTGAGAGGAGCTGCAACTGGACACACCTTCTGCAGGCATAGTCTTCAGCCTCTCGTAAAATGCTTCAGTCCATTGCTTACAGAAAACTGAGTGTGTTGTTTAATTTGATATAACTAAGCCGACAAATCAAAAGACTAAATATAACCAAGCAAATAAGCAATGAGAGGTACAACACGATTGCCAATGAGACGGATTTTCAAAGTTGCTGGAACAAAGACTGACAACTCTCAGATTCCTCTATTTTTCTAAGTTCAGCCCGTCACCGAATGGTCAACGAGATTTATTGTCCGTGTTCCATCGCCACGCTTAGGCTGGTGAATGTTTTCAGTTAACGGGGGCCTCTGCTGGGGGGGGGGGACTGTAGAATTATGCCATCAGTGGCAAACAATTTATAGAGAATTGATCCAGCTGCGTAATTTCACTCAGCACCTCCAAATTCCTGCAAACTAAGCAATAGAATTGCAATGAATGATTTGTGGACATGAAGACAGAAATCGCCGCGGAGAGGATTGACTGAATTTAGGCGCAACTCCTTCTCGGATTTCTCCCATCGAGACTTTCCACACAAGTCTCAGACTTCCATGAAAATCAACAGCGCCTGTTTTGAATCTTCTTAAGCAGGTTGCCAAGATTATTTGCAGACCAGATGCAGTTGTATTCATGCGTACAGTAATTGATTCATTTTGTGGGTTACGACAGATTGAACAAAACAGGAGAGGTGAAAGGTCAATCTGCTGGCTTGGAACTAGCTTGGAACTAGCTTGGAACTAGCTTGGAACTAGCTCGCTCACCAAATCCACCCAAAACTTCATCCTCAATACTGATGGTCTCCCAGTATCCACCTCCCCTCACATCCGGAATCTTGGAATCATCTTTGATCAAACCCTCTCCTTCGACAAACACATCAAACACATCACAAAGACAGCCTTCTTCCACCTCAAAAACATTGCCCGTCTCCGTCCATGCCTCTCCTCCACAGCTGCAGAAACCCTCATCCACGCCTTCATCACCTCCCGTCTGGACTACTGCAACAGCCTCCTCTATGGCGCACCCTCAAAAATCATCAGTAAACTTCAATACATTCAAAACTCCGCTGCCCGTCTACTCACCCACACCCCGATCCGTGACCATATCACCCCCGTCCTTTACAAACTCCACCGGCTCCCCATCCCCCAGAGAATCCAGTACAAAATCCTCCTCATGACTTACAAAGCCCTCCATAACCTGGCCCCATCCTACCTGACCGACCTCCTCCACAGGCACACTCCCACCTGCACCCTCCGCTCTGCTGCTGCCAATCTCCTATCCCCCCACATCCGGACCAAACTCAGATCCTGGGGGGACAGGGCTTTCTCCATCGCTGCTCCCACCCTATGGAACTCACTACCTCAAACCGTCAGAGACTCCTCCACACTCACCACATTCAAAACATCACTGAAGTCTCACCTGTTCAGTACTGCCTTCAACCACTGAAGGTCACCCCATCTTCTGTCTCCTTTCTCTGTTCGTTTACTTATTTATCTATTTATTCACTTCCCTATGTTCTCTAAACCCCTGTAAAGCGTCTTTGAGTATATGAAAAGCGCTATATAAATGTAATGTATTATTATTATTATTATTATTTTCAGAGCAATCCAAGATTGAATTTATGTTCTTGTTGGGTTTAGGTTCTTCACAAGGAACTCACAATGAGTTCCAGTGGCACGAAGCAGTGTACATCCTTTGTACCGTTCAAATGGTTGGAAATTGTAACACAACAATTCTTGGACTAGCGGGACTGGCAGCATCTCTGGAGAGAAGGAATGGGTGATATTTCGGGTCGAGACCCTTCTTCAGACTGAAAGTCACGGGCAGGGGGAGCAAGAGATAGAGACGATGATGTAGAGAGTCTATATCTGTCGTTCCCCTTTCCTGTGACTTTCAGTCTGAAGAAGGGTCTCAACCCAAGAAGTCACCCATTCCTTCTCTCCAGAGAAGCTGCCAGTCCTGCTGAGTTACTCCAGAATTTGTGTCTTTCTTTGGTTTAAACCAGCATCTGCAGTTCTTTCCTACACTATTCTTAGACCAGATTGCATATTAATAGTGCTAATAAAGAAGTTATAGCCACTGTTATTTTTATTATGAAATTTAATCCAAAGTGTGTTATTTCAGATGCTACAGGAGGCCAATAGGATGATGTCATGGATGTTGTTAGAAAAAGAAAAGTGATATCTACAACAATTTCACAGCAAAGAAAGTTGGGGGCAGGGTGCAAGTCATCAGTTTAACTGTGAAACTGAAGGAGATTAACACCAATCTAAAATAACCTATAACAATTCAGAGGGTTGGTGGAGGATGAAATACTTTGCCCAAGTGAAGAGAGGAAACCTTTTTTAAAATTTTAAAATTGAAACATATTTGAAGCATATAATGCAGTGAGCTGAAGTCTACAGAATTGGGATCCAGGAAACATTGGTAGGAAAGCAGAGAGTGATATGACTAGCAAAGTCATTGAGAATGATCAGCCATGATCACATTGAATGGCGGTGCTGGCTCGAAGGGCCGAATGGCCTACTCCTGCACTTATTGTCTATTGTCTATTGTCAAAGGTCACACTGTTGAATTACAAGAGTCAAAGGCCATTACAATAATGCCAGCAGTCATATCTCTGACATAGTACTTGGAAACAGAACTATAAACTTAGTTATTCACTAACGTAATAAGAAGGAACTGCAGATAATGGTTTATACCAAAGATAGGCACAAAATGCTGGAGTAACTCAGCATGGCAGGCAGCACCTGTGGAGAAAATGGATAGGTGACGCTTTGATGAAGTTTAATGAAGTGACCCAAAACTTCACCTGTCCAATTTCTCCAGGGATGTTGGCTGACCTGCTGAGTTACTCCGACAATTTATGTAAATCTTAGTTAGTCTTTGGTGGGAATAAATAGGAATATCAACATACTTCAAGATCAGTTAACGCACAAGAGGATCCATTTTGAAATTAGTTGTACACCTGACTGAATGCTTTCCAATAACATTAAAGAGTTTGAACAGCAGTTAGCTCATGTATTTAAAGCAGGAGGCAGGAGTTTCCAAGGCAATGCATTTTAGGAGACAGGACACAGAGGATGGCGGCTGATTAAAGTTGATGTTCCCTGACGGAATATTTGTAACTCTGTTAGTCTAAACATCTTAAAACTGCAATGAAATAAAGATGTCAACTTGTTTCTATTTTTCTGAACCACTTGGAGGAAAATGTAATGCAAACTGACCAAAATATCAGCTTGCTGAAAGTTTCGGCAAAGAAAATTTTAGGCAATTATATTAACTGAGCTTGATTGTTGGAAGAAATCCCCTGTGAGGGAACCAATGCTCTTAAACAAAGATGAAAACGACATCATAAAGGACAATCAACTTTGAAAATGGAAACTTCTCTTTCCTTCCAAGTGGGCTTATTGTGGATTTTTTAAGAAACAGTTTTCACTGATTATCTGAAACAAGGCCACACAGGATTGCAATTATCTCTGTAGGAAAAGAAGCCAACAAATGTTGCCATTAATATCAAAGATTTTCACACAGTTCTATGAAGCAGCTGGGTTTCACAAAAATTCAACAGCCGTAGCAGTGTTAATGAAACGCTAAGGGTGCTCAGTTAGGGAACACTCCTGATGCGGCAAGGCAGATATTCCAGCAGAAACACGTAATATATGATAATAATGGGCAAGAGGGTTTTGAACCACTCTCTCCCCCATCCAACTCCCCATCCAAGCAAACTGCTTAGATCAAGTATGAAAATATTTATTTTTGAGGGAACTGAGTACCAACTCTGCCATTTAATAGAAATTAAGACATCGGGATGATGTTATTTTGCAAGGGAGCTGATCATTTCTTCGCCACTGGACAATATTTATCCCCAAACAACAACATTTAAACAGAATCTTTGGTGATTATCACGTTACTATTTATGGAACTTCCTACATTGCAATGGTAGAAACAGTTCAAAAGGTAAATTGTTTGGGAAGAACATTCAGATGTCTTGAGATTGTGAAAAATGCTGTGCTAATGCAACAGGTTATTTTTTTTCTGTCAAATTGTTATCGTTTCCAGTGTATCAGAGCCACATCATAAGCAACAGGACATTCTGCCCCAGAGTTTTCTTTGCAACAACTTTTTACTAAATTTGCTTTATTTTTGAGTTGAACGAGTCCAAGCTATTTTTTCCATGGAGCCAACGACTGCACATATAATTCATTAAAATGTCCTACTATCTTGCAGGTGTTGTTCCCCATTCAAACCAAAAGGCCTGCTGTCATCTGCATTGTTCATTAGGTCAACTAACAACCTCTGCCTCCAAATGCCGGTTACAATTTCTCGTTCATCCCCTTAGCTATTTCTTATTTATCTATAACCATGTTCAGATTTTCTTTGGTTTATCCAGGGCAGCACAGTGGCGCAGTGGTGGAGTGCTGCCTTAGAGCATCTGGGACCCGAATTCGATCCTGACTAGGGGAGCTGTCTGTACGGAGTTTGTACATTCTCTCTGTGACCATGTGGGGTTTCTCCGGGTGTTCCAGTTTCCTCCCACACTCCAAAGAGTACAGGTTTGTAGATTATTTGGCTTCAGTAAAATTGTCCCTGGTGTGTAGGATAGTGCTAGTGTACGGGGTGATCGCTGGTTGGCGTAGACCGAAGGGTGTTTCTGCGCTGTATCTTTTTAAATTATACAGTCTCAAGTAAATCTGCTTTGCTCTCTTTAATTTCAGATCTATGCGATAGATTATGTTTATTGTAAATAAAAAAAGATTCATGTAACCTATCTTTTATTCAATGTTCTCTTTGAGCCTCAGACCAGCATCCCCATGTGAGGTGAACCTCAGAAACTGCTGCTAGATAACATTTTGGTGGCTACGTTCCAACTTAGTGCCTACAATTGGGCCACACTCTGGAAACACTGCTGTTCCCTCAAACTACTGCTGAATTAGATTTAAAGGTACTGATCCAGACTCAATGGAGCTTGTGAAGTCCAGACCATCATCTCACATAAAACGTAAGTCATAACAGGAAAGCAGATCAAAAGCTGTGGTTGTACAGATGTCGTGACATTCTTTACTCTGCTCGATTCATGAGCAATTTGAGGAAAATTTACACTGTAATTATGAAGAATTTTTATAATTGATAAACCTTTATCTTTGCAAATCCTTTTAACCGGGCATGATAAAATTATACATGTAAAGGAAAATCTCTTCATGCATCATAATTTGTGTGTTAGCGTTTAATAGGAAAATAGTTGTTGAATAATGGAAAGGTGGAATCAAAGTCTTTGTGTCATAAACCAGAACAGACCTCTAGTGATTAAAACAATCTCTCAATCCAGAGATCAGATTGCTGCTTGTTAAACTATCTACATTAAACTGGAGGCACGTTTTACAGGAAATCTAATTTCTGAGACAATTACCAAGGTACAGATTGTGGCATTCAAAGATAAACTTAACATCTAGCTGGAACTGCATCAAGCAAAGGAATCAGAATAGGAGAAAAACTTGGTAAATTGATGCAAAACAAACATCAATTCCGTCTGGTAGGATTTATAACTCACACGACGCTGACCAGTGAAAAACCTATTTGCTATTTAATTTTTCATCAATCACAGTCTAATCGTGGAAAATTGGATATTAAATTTAACCTCAAGAAAGTTTTGGTTTTGCTTGCACAGGTAGAGCTTTAATTATAAGCAGTCACTTGTTTCATCGATGCTCAACCTACTGTACTAATATCTCCACAATGTGGTGCAGCAGGTCTGTGTGGAATTTGCACGTTCTCTTCCTGTGGGTTTCTCCCAGGTACTCCTGTTTCCTCCCACACCACAAAGACGTGGGAAGGAATGTGCTGTAGAGCTACATGTAGAGGCGTAAGAGGGTTGATGGGTTTGCTCTGCTGGGAGCCAGTATGGACTGAATGTACTGAATGGCCTTCTTCTGTTCGATTTCCCTTCTTTGGTTGATATATTTGCAATGGAATGTAGTGTGGATACCTTGTATAAACTATGGAGATCCACGACACAGAACAGGCCCCTTGATCCATTAGGTGTTTCTCTCAATTTCCGTCACCTTGCCTAATCTCAGTCTCTTGCTTGCTCCACTCACTTTAATATTTCTGTTCATATGTATTGATGACTTATGCTACAACAATGGCTAAGAGGTCCACATTCAAAGGTGTGCTTCTTTAAACTTCAGGACATCTCGTAATTTTCTTGTTTTATTCTTCTCACTTTTCTGTCTGGCAATGAACTGCAAAGGACAAATTAAAACTGTGCTTTGCACAACCTGAGGTTACCCTAAAGCACTGGTGTACATCCTGGGACAACTTGTTCTCTCCCAAACAAACATGGAATGGATAGTCAGGACATCATTCTATTCCAGATGGACTATTGAAAGCCTGTCCATATCCAATGTCCATAATAGTTAGGGTTGTGCAAGGTGGCTCAAGAGCTTGGTGGTTGATGTGAAGAAGCTGTTCTTCAACCAGGAGGTTGCAGTTCTCAGGGTCTTGATTCTTATTTCATTTAGAACTGAGATGAGGAAAAAAAACAAGAAAAAAAAAAACTTTTTCAGTCAGAGAGTTGTGAATCTGTGGAATTCTCTGCCTCAGAAGGCAGTGGAGGCCAATTCTCTGAATGCATTCAAGAGAGAGCTAGATAGAGCTCTTAAGGATAGCGGAGTCAGGGGGTATGGGGAGAAGGCAGGAACGGGGTACTGATTGAGAATGATCAGCCATGATCACATTGAATGGCGGTGCTGGCTCGAAGGGCCGAATGGCCTCCTCCTGCACCTATTGTCTATTGTCTATTGTCTATTTCTATTGGCAACATCAGGAAGAGAGCATGGCCAGGTTGGTGGGGATCTTTAATAATATTAGCGGCCTTCTGGAGGAGGTTCCACCTAGATGTCCCTTCAATGGTGGTGAGGTCAAACCGGTGTTGGATCAGGCTTTGACCACCGCTTTCTGCAACCTCTTTTGTTTTTGGGTATAGTAATTTCAGGATCAGGCCGTGATGCAACCACACAATCTGCTCTGTTTCTCTGTGGAAGTTAGAAGGTGACAAAGAAATGTAAACTGCTGAAAGGCCTGTTTCCGTGCTATATGTCTCTATGACTAGGTGCGGCAGCGAGCAGGTCAAGGTGTGCAGATAGAGAGGGAGAAACATAAAAGCATCAACAAGTAAAATTATACCAATGGCAAACAGCAGAAAGAGGATCCTGAAATGGTGGCTGTCCTTTTCCTTCCACAGATGTGTTGCCTGCTGATTTCCTCCAGCACTCTGCTTATCAGTAGCTAGTTCTAACATAAACAGAGAAAGCGCGTGATAAGAAAGGGAGAACTTATTATTGAGCCCAGAAGGCTGCAAAATGCCCACACAAAGATGAGGCACTGTTCTTCAAACTTGTGTTGTGCCTCATTATTACTGTGCAGGAGGTGACAGATGACTACATCTATGTGGGAATGGGATAATGAATCAAAGTGGCAGGCACTGGGGAAACTCAGGAACACTCTGTGGATGAAGTACAGAATCTCTAATGTACAAGGGGACATGGTGTGAACACTGAATGCAGTACATCGGGTTGTTGAAATGAATCACCGCTTCATCTGGAAAGACTGTTGTGCCTCTGGATGGTGGGAAGGGTGGAGGTAAACGGAAAGGAAAGGAAAGGTATAGGTACCTCCTTCATGGTTGCATTTGCTCTAAAGGCAAGACTTTCTATGTTTCTATGTTTCCACAGAGATGCCACTGAAATATCTTCTTTCTGAATTGTGGTTTCTTCCCTGCTATTGTTTTTACATCCCTTGACCTCACCTCCTCTAATTCCTGCAAATCTCCTCTCATCCCCATGGCAACACTAACCTCAACCTATCTCATCCACATCATTTCCTTCTCTGCAACTTAAACTTTTTTTCTCCTTTCTTGTTTGACAGAAAGCCTTTGACCTGAAGCATTAACTCTGCTTCTCTTTCCATAGTTGCTGTCTGACCTGCAGAGTGTTTACAGCATTATCTGTTTTTTGGTTGCAGATTTACAATATCTGTATTTTTTAAATTTCCATGCAAGGTGATATCAGGATTTGCATTTCAACACAATTGGGTGAAATATAATTCAACTGTTTACGGATGTCATTAAGAAATCCAAGGTTTCCATAGAATCTACAAATTCTTTTGAAAGATATCAAAGTGCAGTAAGAACAGGAAAGGGTGTGGCTGTTAAATTATAGGTGCACCCGAATATTATTAAACTTTCCACTCTTTAATTTAATTAATGACTTTTCTGAAAATAAACTTCTTCAGAGGGTTTGAAGTAGTGAGTTGATGCATGTCCAAATGGTCAGGCTCACAGATGTTATCTGCACTGACATTTCTTCTGAATAATATTACCAATCATCGACTTTACAATCTTCTTGACAGCCATCATGCAACAGTCTACAAAAATCAGAAAAAATGAATTTATTCCTCACATTTCATGGTGATAGCCAAGAAATACCTTAAAGAATAGATGCTGCTGAACTGTCAGCAAACACACCACAGGTTTTCACAAACTAGAGTGAATTGGGAAATGTGGAAGAGACCTTGTTTCAGTTCCATGCTGTCAACTCTTTCAGCAGTAAAAGACAAACTGCTGGAGGAATTCAACGGGTCTAACTGAGAAAGGCTGCATGCCTGACCTGCTAAGTTCCTCCAGCAGTTTGTTTTTTACTCAAGATTCCAGAATCTGCAGTATCTTATCTCTTCACGTTTCTCTTTTTGCAGCATGTTGATGCTTCCTACAATTGAACTAAACTTAACTTCTACTGTCGTTCCACTGTGCTCTCACATTCTCCTGCTGCATCTCTGACTTTCCCACTCCTTTTCTCTACTTTTCTACTTCCATCTCAGGCTATATCCATTAGACAGACTCACCAGGCCCATCATGGGCACAGCCATCTAAAGCATTAAAAGCATTTACATGAAACGCTGCCTCAAGGTGGCAGCATCTATCATCAGAGATCCCCACCATCTTTTTTTAGTTTAGTTTAGAGATACAGTGCAAACAGGCCCTTCGGCCCACCGAGTCCGCGCTGACCAGTGATCCCCGCACACTGACATTATCCTACACACACTAGGGATAATTTAAAATTCTACCAAGCCAATTAGCCTACAAACCTGTAAGTCTTTGGAGCGTGAGAGGAAACTGGAGATGTGGAGAAAAACAGCAAGTCACGGGGAGAAGGTACAAACTCCGTACAGACAAGCACTTGTAGCCAGGATCGAACTTGGGTCTCCACCATACTGTCCATCTGGGTCATGCACTCTTCTCACTACTGCCATTGGGCAGCAGGAGAGAAACCTGAAGCCCCACATCACCATATTCCACAGCTACTTTCCTACAACCATCAGGTTATTGAAGTGACCTGCACAAATCTAATTCTATCTCAGCAATGGAACACTAATGACCACCTCTTGCAAAATCATCGACTTGTTTAATAATTATACTGTATGTTCTGTGCTAAGGTCTTTATTTTTCCATGGTTATTTCATTTTTACTGTCTTGCAGAATTTATGTGCAATTTATGTTTTTGAACATTGTTTGAGTCTATGTTATTGTGATGATGCTGCAAATAGATTTAGATTTTCAGATTTAGATTTAGAGATACAGCGCGGAAACAGGCCCTTTGGCCCACCGACCCAGCGATCCCCGCACACTAACACTATCCTACACACACTAGGGACAATTTTTACATTTGCCCAGCCAATTAACCTACATACCTGTATGTCTTTGGAGTGTGGGAGGAAACCGAAGATCTCGGAGAAAACCCACGCAGGTCACGGGGAGAACGTACAAACTCCGTACAGACGACGCCCGTAGTCAGGATCGAACCTGAGTCTCCGGCGCTGCATTCGCTGTAAGGCAGCAACTCTACCGCTGCGCCACCGCTGGCCTACTCCTGCACCTATTGTCTATTGTCTATTGTCTATTGTCTACACTTGTGTATGTGACAATAAACTCACCTTGACTTGACGATATTTGAGAACTCTGCCTTTATCCTTGACTGTGACTGCCCTTCTTTTATAATTGACCGGGATCCCAACCGTGTCTTTTTAATTTCCCGAGTTTCTGCTCTGGTGCACTCTTCTCCTGGCTAGAACAGATCCCAGTTCCGACAAAAGACCCCTCGATCTGAAACTTTAACTCTTTCTCTCTCCGCAGATGCTGTCTGACCTGCTGTTCTCTGTTTTTAGAAGGATTGAATTGCCCAGTCCTCAGCTTCAAATGAGACTCCACAATGCCTTCCCCTCTCCCCCACCCTTCAATTCTTCGCTCCACGGCTCCCTGGTTCACACTTTTACTTCCACCAGTGCACTTCCATTCTCACAGTAACTTTCTCACAGTAAACACAGAAGGAATGGATGACGTTTCGGGTCGAGACCCTTCTTCAGACTGATCCGTCATCAGTCTGAAGAAGAGTCTCGACCCGAAAAGTCACCCATTCCTTCTCTCCTGAGATGCTGTCTGACCTGCTGAGTTACTCCAGCATTTTGTGAATAAATGCGCTTCTTACTCGCATGTTTAATGAGAATATCCTTAATGAACTTCAGACTTTTCACACCTTTCTTCACTGGGGTTTAGGTGCAACTGTTCCTCGAGTCCTCTAAGGTAAATCTATTCCTGCTCCTCTCTCTTCCACAGTCCTTCTCCCAGTTCTGTCGTGCTGGCTGCTAATTGCACCCATGTCTCGAGCAACTGAGGCTGAAGACTTGAAATCAGCAAAAAGTCTTCAAGCACCAGACCCTGCCAACTTTTGCAATCTATAAAATAGAGCAAGATAAAATTCATGAAGTTGATGGGGCGGGACAGTAGACATAGTCTATAAGGACTTCAGGAAGGCTTTTGATAAGGTTCCACGTGATAGCCTGCTCTGGAAGATAAAATCGCATCGGATCCAAGATACAGAATTGGCTTCATGGGTAGGAAACAGAGGGTGACGGTGAATGGTTGTTTTTCAAACTGGAGACCTCTAATTAGTGGTGTGTGTCAGGCGTCAGTGATGGGCCCATAGCTATTTATGGTTTATATTAACAATTTAAATGAAAATGTGCAAGGCATAATACAAGTTTACAGATGACACCAAAATAGATGGTGAAGATTGTTGCAAAAATTACAACGGGATCTTGAGCATTTAGATGATGGGCCCTGGAATGGCAAATGGCATTTAATTCAGATTGTGTCAGGGGTCATGTTTTTGGGAAGTTAAACCAGGGCAGGATCTTCACAGTGAACAGTAGGGCTCTGGGGAGTTTTATGGAGCAGAGGGATCTAGGAGTAAAAGTACATAGTTACTCAAAGTGGTATCACAGGTAGACAGGCTGGTGAAGAAGGCTTTTGAACACTGGCCTTCATCAGTCACGGAACTGAGTATGAAAGTTGGGACATTGTGTTAGTCTAGTTTTGAGTCTGAAGAAGGGTCTCGACCCAAAACTTCACCCACTCCTTTTCTCCTGAGATGCTGCCTGTCCTGCTGAGTAACTCCAGCTTTTTGTGTCCATCTTCGGTTTAAACTAGCATCTGCAGTTCCTTCTTACACATTATGTTACAGTTATACAGTACATCAGCGAGGCTGTACTTGGAGTACTATGTTCAGTTTTGGTCAACCTATTAGAGGAAGTATACCATTAAGCTGGAAAAATACAGATGCGTTTTACGAGGATGTTGCCAGAACGTGAGGGTGTGAGGGAAGAGGTTGGGCAGATTCAGACTATTCCATGGAGCACGAGAGGCTGAGGGGTGATCTTATAGAGGTGTATAAAATCATGAGGAGCACAGAGAGGGTGAATGCACATACCCTCTTCTCAGGGTAGGAGAATCAAGAAGGGAAAATGTAATAGGAACCTGAGGGGCAACCTTTTCACACAGAAGGTAGTGGGTCCTTGGAACAACATGCCGGTGGACGTAGGGAGGCAGGTACAAAACAACATGTGAAAATCATTTCGACATGTGCATGGATAGGAAAGATTTAGAGGGGCATGGGACAAATACAGGCAAATGGGACTAGCTTAGATGGGACATCTTGGTCAGCACGATTGAGTTGGGCCAAAGGGCCAGTTTCCATGCTATATGGCTCTATGACCCAAAGTCCCAGCCAGCGGGAATCAATGCATGTATGGTGTTTACTCTGTGAGCTTCATGTGAACTAGGAATGTGATTGTACTCTGATGCATTGTCAAGGAACTAATCTGAATCCGAGCTGCGGCTCCTTCTTGCTGTGAAGTGTGCTCTTGTGTGTGGTTAAGAATTTCAAAAGAAGCATCGGATCTATGATTCACACTAACGGACCTCGTGGTGAAATGTTTTCCCTTCCCCTTAGGTTCCTGCTGTACTCCTGGAGAGAAGGGAGGCAAGGTCACTGACGGCATGTAGTCTTCTTCTTCTTCTGTCGTATGTCTTTTAGACCTGCAGTGCTCCGTTGAGGCGAGCCAGGCCAACGTGTCATCATCCAGGTCAATCAGACCTCATTCACCATTCGGTGGCCGGTATTTGGGGCAACTGGTGACGATGTGCTCCACTGTCTGTGTTGGGTCCCCTCACTCGCAGAAGGCACTGTCCACGAGATCCCACCTCTTCATCGCTACTCCATAGCGTCCGACACCTGTCCTCAAGCGATTGAGGGTTATCCACTGTTTTCGGGGCAGGTCCTGGCCAGGGACATCCATGGGGTCACCGATGTAGCGGTGTAGCCTAGATGGTTCCGCTGACTTCCACTGGTCTCTCCATCTCGTCTTGACCCAGGTGGCCTTGGAAGTGTCAACCGGTGTTGTACAGAGCAGCTCGTGGGCTTGCATGGCAAAGGGGCGCTGTGACTTGAGGCGCACATGTCATGGTGTCTCTGTGACGATCTGATGGAAAAGGTGGAAACGATGGAGAAGACGGCATGTAGTCAATTAGTGCAAGTTTCTCCAGGACCTCTCCATTAGGCGGCACGGTAGCGCAGCGGTAGAGTTGCTGCTTTACAGCGAATGCAGCGCCGGAGACTCAGGTTCGATCCTGACTACGGGTGCTGCACTGTAAGGAGTTTGTTCGTTCTCCCCGTGACCTGCGTGGGTTTTCTCCGAGATCTTCGGTTTCCTCCCACACTCCAAAGACGTACAGGTATGTAGGTTAATTGGCTGGGTAAAATGTAAAAAAAATAAAAAAAATTGTCCCTAGTGGGTGTAGGATAGTGTTAATGTACGGGGATCGCTGGGCGGCACGGACTTGGTGGGCCGAAAAGGCCTGTTTCCGGCTGTATATATATGATATGATGATATGATTAACCCACATCAAGAGTGGTGCCAAGAAATCCTCGCACCCTGACAGAGCTCTAGGCAGCAAAAGATCCAGAGGTGCGGAGAGGAATCAAATACTGAGGAAGAATGTGAGAGCAGGATTAAAGAAGGTGATTACAAATAAAGAAGAGTTTCTGAGCAGACTTTTGAAAGTGGAGTGTGATGCAGAATTGAAGAGAACTTTAGAAAGGCAACTTCAAAGAGCTGTCACAAATGGTAAAGTAGAGATATGGTTGAGCAAGAGGTCGAGTCCATGAACAGTGGATAGGGCAAGCAAAAGTAGTGGTTGCAGCAAAGCCTCACAAAGAAGCTGATAGGCCTAGACCCAAAAAGAGTCTGAAGAAGGGTCTCAACCCGAAACATCACGCATTCCTTCTCTCCAGAGATGCTGCATGTCCCGCTGAGTTACTCCAGCATTTTGTGTCTATCTTCAGTTTAAACCAGCACCTGCAATTCCTTCCTACACATTAAGATGATTTTAAGATCCTCTTGTGCAGGAAAGAACTGCAGATGCTGGCTTAAATCGAAGGTAGACACAAAATGCTGGAGTAACTGCACATGGAAAGATTCCAGAAAGCTGTTCAAGAACTGAATAAAACAAACCTCTGATGCATTTCAGATGAAGGATCTCAAACCAAAACGTCATCAGTCCTTTTCCCTCTACAGATGCTGCCCGACCCATTGAGCTCCTCCTGATTTAGCTTATTCCAGAAATTCTCATTTTCAATTAAAAATTCCACGACTGACCATATACAATATATGAACTTCATTAGATTCCCTTTGAAGTTTTGCAGGAAGTACAGCACATTTAAACTAATGGTAAACACTGTGGTTTCCTTAATAGGTCAGCCTACCACAGGATTTTAAATACAATTCCAGTCCTTCATGAGCTGCTCTGAGTGATGCGATTATGATCTGTAATATACATTAATGAATCTCCTGCTTACTGTTACATTACGAAGTCAGAGATTATGGTAATATCTCCCACCTGGGAGATGGTTTCAGTTAGTTTCTGGAACAGTATTTGGATTTCACCAGTTGGAGTCCCTTGCTTTCCCGAGGATGACACGAAAAAACACCACTGGTGCTACACACACAAACTCCAACATACTTGACCCTTTGATTTCAGATTTTACCTTAGTAACTAGGTGGCAGAGATCTTTACTCCATCTGTCTGACACGGAATCAAGAGGGACACAAAATGCTGGAGTAACTCAGCGGGTACAGGCAGCATCTCTGGATAGAAGGAATGGGTGAAGTTTTGAGTCTTGAGACCATTCTTCAGACCATACTTCTTCTGAAGAAGGGTCTCGACCGGAAACATCACCCATTCCTTCTCTCCGGAGATACAGCCTGCCCCGCTGAGTTAGTCCAGCATTTTGTGTTTCTCTTCAGTGTAAACCAGCATCTGGAGTTCCTTCCTACAGAATCAAGAGAGTCTGTTCTCTTGGTCAGGCGGTGATTTCCCTGGCTCACCACGCCACCCCAGTTCCCAACCTCATTTTCTGTTTGCTTTTCTTAGCTACACATAAAGCAATTTCCTTCAGCAAACAGTGGCCTCTATTTAACACTGAGTGTGGCTGAGTACTGTCTGTGTGTCTTGTTCTTACACCAGGAAACAGGAGTTGTTAAAGGCCTGTGTGATTTTTGTCTAAAAGCCCATAAAGTTGCTGTTGTTTTACGACTTGGGGTTCTGCAAAAGTCTGAAAGATTAAATCAGAGGTAATTCAGCTGGGCTGTTGAAACGCACTGAATGGAGTGCTATACTATTTATCAGCCTGGTTTACATTTGAGCAAATCCTTAAAACTAAACAAAAGAAACCCTAAGTAAATTCTCTATCCATAAATTCCCACTTGATTGAGCCTCTGTTTTGTATCTGTCGCTTTTAATTACTGTTACCTGCAAACTGGAGTCTTGAACGGTTTTCAAATAGGCATGGTGTGGAATTTCCCTGAATGTTATCATGTTTCATTCATCTGCTCACGGGCAGCTTTTGCACAGCTGATATGTGCGCGCAAGATATTCCAACTCCTGGTGCTGACCATTTGTCTGCGTGTGATTCTATAAGGGGGCTGGTGATTCAGGGAGCTGGTTCAGCCACTCAGGCAACAGTAGACACAAAGTGCTGGAGTAACTCAGTGGGACAGGCAGCATCTCTGGGTAGAAGGAATGGGGGACGTTTCGGGACGACACCCTTCTTCAGACTGTGCGTCCTGGGGAAACTTGAACGAATTGACTACATGCCATCAGTGAGCTTGCCTCCCTTCTCACCAGGAGCACAGCAGAAATCAGGGGAAGGGAAAATATTTAAATGTGAGGTCAGTTCGTCTGATGCTCCTTTTGGAGTTCTTAACCACACACGAGAGAACAGTTCAGATTCAGATTAGTTTTTTTGTCACTACATCAAAGTACAATCATATTCAGTTCTGAAGAATAGTCTCGACCCAAAATGTCACCAGCTTCTCTCTAGAGATGCTGCCTGTCCCGCTGAGTTACTCCAAGATTTTGTGTCTATCTTGAGTATAAATCAGCATCTGTAGTTCTTGGTTCTTGGTTCTTGATCCACCAAAATATTCCAAATGGAATTTAAACTGGAAGTGGAGTTCCTTCCTACATATTTATTCTTTATATATCAGTACGGAACTTCATTTCTTCAGGTTGTAATTGTCGAATGCTTTAAATTTACATTCAATGTTATAAATCATTTCAGTGTTGTGTGATTTGTTTTCTTATTCATTTTCCCTCATCCTCATCATTCCCCCCAGAATCTGCCGCTCACCCCCACCCTTGCGGCAATTTACAGCGACCAAATAAACAACCAACCTGTGCCTCCTTGGATATTGGCAGGTTACCGGAGAATCCAAAGAAAACCACACGATCATAGGGGGGGATAGTTTAAACTCTATACAGGCAGCGGCCGAGGTCAGCATTGAACACCTAGGGCTGCAGTTCTATTGGTTCTGCCTCTATATCAGTCTGGTACTGGAGATATATTTTTCACTTAAGAGAAAAAAACTATCAACTATTTCTTTTGCTAAACCGGTGAACTGCTGCCACTGAGAAATGCTTCAAAATAAAAAAGAAAACTAGCTTGGACCACGGTTTAAAAACAAACGGTGTTTAACATGATTCAGACCATGCCCATTTTTAGATCAAAAACATCAACATCCATGCCTGTTGTAAAATACCAGAAAATGTACCATGACTTTCTCCAGGAAGGTGCATCTCTCATCTGATGAAACCCGTTGAACCTTCACATATGTGCTTCAGGCTTTGGATCTATGTGTAATTATGGGTGTTTTATTGCTCCAGAGAAGAATCTTTGTTACGCCTCCAGTTTAAGATGTAAAGGCCCAAGTCACCTCTTGTTTTGTGAGTATGAAATCATGGATATCAATTAATTTGGAGACCTGATTTGAAGCCAATGGTCAGGCAGCTGGCAGCTTTCCAAGGTTACGGTTCTACTTCTGGAATCACTCTAAGTTAGAAACTCCCTTTGTTCCATGCATCATATTGAACGCATCATTTTTATGTAATCTGGCAATCAATGTCATTTCAATATTCTTCCAAAATATGTTCCATTGGCAAACAATATTTCTCCTGATGCAACCACATCTAATGTCCATGCATGCCAAAAGGCTTTGATCCTCCTGGCCTATGCCACTACTTTGGAAACGATTGCTTCCTCTGAATATTATCCTTGAAATTTGGGATAAGTTCTGTTGAGCATCAGTACTTACTGCAAAACTCAGTATAGATGAAAGCTCCCTCCTGGGATCCATTACCTTCTTGTACCATATGCTTTAGTTGCTCAGCCAGATGCTCTAGACATTCTGCTTCTGACATGGTAACTCATGAGTGCTACATGCTACATGGCTAAAAAGGTAAAAGCAATCTCATGACAGCGAGCTCTGTTTAAAAGGCCTGGTTGAGTAAGAAGGAACTGCAGATGATGGTTTAAACTGAAGATAGACAAAAAGCTGGCGTAACTCAGCGGGACAGGCAGCATCTCTGGAGAGAAGGAATGGGTGCCATTTCGGGTCAAGACACTTCTTCAGACCTGGTATAACTAATAATTTATTGTATTATTATTTTTTGTTTACTTATTTGTTGTGCTGTTGGAGTAATGTACCCAAAAGCTGCAGCAAGTAAGAATTTAATTATTCTGGTCCCTATGGATATGACAATTAAACAATCTTGACTTGAAATTATATCTCATTCAGCAATTGCCATTAACATTGAACTCTATTGACAATATTTTTAAACTTTGAACCTCAAAGCGCTGTGGCAGTTCAGGCAGTTGAAGCAGATCTACACAAAAGTGTGTTATGAGAGATACGACCATAATGGTGGCTATAGCATTTCAATTGAGAAAATAGTCAACTAAAGTAGCATGAAAAGGCACAAATTGCTGGAGTAACTCATTGGGTCAGGCAGCATCCTGGATAGGTGAACATGGATACGTGACGTTTTGGGTCGAGACCCTTCATCAGACACCATGCTAAAGAAGCATGGGAATTTTTTCAGACTAAATGTAATATGGGGGAGAAAGCTGGAAAGGAGGTGGGGAGGGGACAAAATCTGGCAAGTGGTAGTTAAATACACGTGAGTGGGGTTTTGATTAGCAAATGAGTAGATAAAAGCTAGAGATGATGTGGAAAATATAGAAAAGATTCCCCAGGATGTTGCCTGGGATAGAGGGCTGTTGATTGAACAGGCTGGGTTTATTTTCAATGGGATGCAAGGGGCTGATGGGGGACTTTATAGAGGTACATAAAATTATGGGGGCCATAGATACGATAAAAAGTCTTCTTCCCAGGGCTGGGGAGTCTTGAACTACAAGGCACAGGTTTAAGGGAGAAATTTAAGGGAGATCTGAATGGCAGGTTTTTTCGCACAGAAGGTGATAGTTATCTGGAACAAGCTGCAACGGTAAGTGGTGGAGACAGATACAATTACAATGCTTAAAATGCATTTGGACAGAGAGTTGGATAGGAAAGGCATAGAGGGATGCAAGTCTAATGCTGGCAAATATGATCAGTAAACGTAGACATCACAAGATACAAAGTAAGACACAAAGTAAGATACAGCGAGACAGGCTGCATCTCTGGATTGGAGGAATGGGTCATGACCCTTCTTCAGACACCGGTCTCGACCCGAAACGTCACCCATTCCTACTATCCGGAAATGCTGCTTGTCCCGCTGAGTTACTCCAGCACTTTGTGTTTATCTTTGGTGTAAACCAGCATCTGCAGTTCCTTCCTACACAACATACAAGCTGCTGGAGTAACTGAATAATGGGTCAGGCAGCACGAGTCACTCCAGCACTTTGTGTCTTCTTGTGTAAACCAGCATCTGAAGTTCCTTGTTTCTAGATAGATAGGTCGGCTTACATGAGGAGGGCTGTGAGAGCCCCTTCGTTGCCATAGTTTTCTCGGAGTCCTTCCTTTCTGTGTAGATTTGGTTCTTTGATCTTGCCAATAAACATGTGACCTTGAAGCTCTCAATTCTGTGTAACTCTCTATTTCACCTAAACACTAGCATTATGACAGTTAGTTAGTCTGTGCTATAAACAATTTACCCACCCGCTGCTAAATAAAATGTCTGCTCTATGACCAAGCAATTGCCGGTAATGCAAATGTTATGTGACTCGGGTCAGGACGCTGGAGGGACAAACTGACATTTTGAACAATTTTTTGTTTCTACATCTTCAGTTTTCTACTTTCAAAAACTAACTTAAAATGAACATTGAAGTGGGGGGTAAAACTAATAACCTTTTGTTCATTCAATTAGTCTGCCGTGCCAGTAATGCTCTTAAAATGTTGTTCATCGAAGCTTGCGTTGCACAGGGTGGTCACTTTTCATCAGCACTGCGCAAGATTAGATCTGCATGTCCCTTGTCATTTGCCAGCGTCAAAGTTGCATTAATTTATCCTGAATGGTTCTCCCTGACAAGAAAGTAAATTTAAAAACAGGGAAGCATCTCCCCCCTGCTGCACTTCAGAAATGATTTTTCCCAATGGCTGAACCATTATTCTTCCTTTAAAAGTATTCCCAGTTTTACGACAGTAAAACTGGGAATACTTTTAAAGGAAGAATAATGGTTCAGCCATTGGAAAAATCATTTCTGAAGTGCAGCAGGGGGGAAGAGCTTCCCTGTTTTTCAATTTTACTGTAGTAAAACTGCTCACAGATGAGTTTGGTTTCAGATTCAGACACAGGACACATAAATCACCAGTTGGACATCACGTGCTGAAAGGGCTTTTGCCACCTTTTTCCAATCAATGACTTTCCATTGCACAATAGACCTTGCTGCAGCCAGTACTCCTGTGGAACAGATCAGAATGACTGCCGCGTGCCTTGGAATCACGATGGCGCCGCATCAAGCTTGCCAACTCTGGCCAAGGATCTCCAACCCTTCAGGACTACACTAAACCTTTAAGCATAATGCTTCGTCTAAGCATTGAATGCAAAATTAGAAAGCAAGTACTTAGTGGCGTTATTGACAGGGCTGGTACACATTTCGTACTGTAGGCGGCACAGTGGCAAGGCTAGCTTGAGGGTCTTCTCTGGTGTTGCGGAGACACAGCGGAGATGATTTGGGAGGATGTTGAGAACTGCCTTGAGCTCCAAGGAGAAAATGTTTTAGGCACAATAGTCCAACTGAAGGACATCCGTTGCCATACCACATATCTCAGCCTTAGATAGCCTGCGTCTGAGAACGCATTATTCCCCAGGTAGGTCAAAGGAACATCTGATGTCACTGAGGATTCCCTGGGAGCAATGAGGGTGACATGAAAGCTTCCATGTCCCCGAATTCCCAGACCCACCCAGCGTGCCCAGACATCAACAAACCAAAGTCTCCAGCGATGGAATGCTGCCATGGCACCCAAAGAGTAAACACCTAAGTAGGTGTTAAGATCACAAACGGGCTGATGCATGGAGCATGAATTTGGCTGCAAATGATGCATGCTGGGGAGTACTGGCACCAGTCCTACGCTAGCATCTCTGGGAACGCCCACTCATCAACGTAATGAGACATTCACTGAGTAATAGTGGATCTGTTTTGATCACCAGTTGGGCTGCGTCTGCTGAGTGAACAGCAACTGGGCTAGAAACCGTATTCGATAATTATCTGAGATGGTCTGTTGCTGGAACCCTTGCAGAATTCCTAATATACAAATGAACAATCATGTCTCCTGCCATACTTGTTAGAACTGGTTAGTGGATCAGGGGTTCACTGTGGTTAACCTATCGGGGCAATGGCCTCTCATCAGTACCTACTTATTGGTGCCAAAGGTGAATCAGATTTAGACTTTTGAGCTTTAGACTTTAGAGATACGATGTGGAAACAGGCCCTTCTTTTACCGAATCCGCGCCGACCAGCAATCACCACATACATTAGCACAGTCCTACACACTAGGCACAATGTTCAATTCTACCGTAGTGAATTAACATCTAAACCTAAACCTCTTTGGAGTGTCGGAGGAAATCCATGCGGTCACAGGAAGAACATGCAAACTCCGTACAGACAGCACCCGTAGTCAGGATCGAACCCAGGCTCTCTGGCGCTGTAAGGCAGCAACTCGACCACTGCGCCACTGTGCCACCACTAAATCAGAATTGCCAGCATTTTTGAGACTTGAAGTTTGAAGCGGGGAGCAAAGTGCAAGTCCACTGGAGTTTCAAAACTTACAATGGTTATTTTCAAACCAATGCTAATGGAAAAGACAGTTAGAGCATGTTTATTTATTCCTAAGGTAACACTAATTCCTTCTTTTGGTTTATTAATACTGTCTCCCAGTCTTGTGTTGGGAAATGTGCCAATTACTTGGAACTCTTATGTTTGACGTGGAACATAAATGTATATGCATTTGGATCCAGAGCAGACTCCCACGTGCAAGCAAAACGCCACAGCTGTGTATTGTATACTGTATCTATTGCAGTTGAACTTGCTCAAGGCCAAGATGGAAACCAATGCAAAGAGGTATTGGAGGCAACACCCAAAGAATGAGAACACATTACTCCATTAATCCCTCTTCGTTCACTTCACAAACTATTTGACAGAACAGAAGCGCTCCTAGTTTCCAAGACTGCCCAGTCTCTGGCCTGAAGACGCTCCAGGATGCCCAGAGTAAACCAATTATTCATGGCTGTTTTAAAATAGTCGCTCCTCTGTAGTCAAGACTGGTGGAAGGGAAGTTTATGGGGCCAGCATGACATCAAATTGATATTCTTACATAATACATCGTTTTGATCTATTACTGGTCATTTTAATCGGGAACATGGCCTCGGTTTCGAGTGCAAGTCCAACCTGTATAATGAACTAGTTGTGTATAATGGTTGGCAGTGAAATGACTGATCTTAAATTACAAAGCAATGATGAATGAAATATTCCCAGCGTAACAATCTGTCTGAAATCGCACAGAAATCCAATTGCAATGGATCTCTGGAAGAATTGGCCAGTTTTGTTGTGAAGTGCTGAGGGTCCTGAACCTTCACAATAAAACAGATAAACAGGCAGTGGGATGAAAGGTTGGATTTCTTAGATGCTAATAAACAGTGCTGAAATGGTCACATTCATCTCATTCCCTGCTGGGTTCTTGGTGGGACACAATGATAAGACCAGGGGACTGAGGTACATAGTAATATGTTTCAGTGGAAGAGCATTTTGAGGTTAGAAATCACAACTCCATAATTTCCAAGAATGTTTTGGATCGGGATAAATTTGGACTTGCGGGAAGTTACAAATTAGAGTAAGGCAGATTACAACATTATTAAGCAGGAGTCAGGGAGAGTAAATTGGGAGCAGTTGTTACTGGCTGTGGGAGACATGTGGGAGTCATTGAAAGGCTAGTTGATCAATGTTCAGGGACAGCATGTTCCAGTGGGAAGAGAGATAAGGACGACGAGGTAAGTGAACCTTGGATGACCAAAGAGGTTGAACATTTGGTCAAAACAAAGATTAGTATATGTAAAGTCTAAGCAAATGAAACTAGACCAGACCTTTGAGGAATAGAAAGCAAGTATGGAAGAACTCAAGTGAGCAATTTGTCAAAAAAGGGACATTGGTGAGTCAGATTAAAGTACATATGTACATTAAAGACAAAAAGGTAACCAGGGAGAAGAGTAAAGAATAAATCAAAGAATTTGTACTTGGAATCAGAGGATGTAGGTGAGGTACTAAACAAGTGTTTTTATGCGTATTCACAAAGCAAAAGGGCATGGAGGACATTGAGATCAGTTTGGAGAACACTAAGATGCAAGGGCCGTTTGAGATTAAGAAGGAGGTGGTGTTGGGCCTCTTGAGAAGCATTAAGGGGGATAAATCCCCAGGGGCTGATGATATCTATCGCAAATTATTGCGAGAGGCAAGCGATGAGATTGCTCAGACCTTGACAAAGACCTTTGCATCAGGCGAGGTCCCAGAGGACTGGAGAGTAGTTAAAATTGTTCTTTTGTTTAAGAAGGAAAGTAGAAGAAGCCAGAAAATTGTAGGACAATCAATGGTAGAGTGGACCTTTTAGGATTGAATTTACTCCCTTTTTGTAGGGAATCGGCTAAATAGGCACAATCAGCATGGCTTAGTATATGGCAGGTCATGTCTTACTCACTTGATCAAATTTTTTAAGGAGGTGACAAAGGTGATTGATGGGGGTAGGGTGGTAGATGTGGTCTATGTGGATTTTAGTAAGGCATGTGATAAAGTCCCCCATTGATCCAGAAGATTAAGATGTACAGGATTCATGGCGACTTGGTGGGAAACAGGATTAGCTTACTAATGGAATACAGAGGGTCTTGGTGGAAAGCTGTCATTTTGGCTGGAGGTCTGTGATTATTGGGTTTCCACAGCGATCTGTGCTGGGATGTCCAGTGTGTGTGTGTGTGTGTGTGTGTGTGTGTGTGTGTGTGCGCGCGTGTGTGTATGTGTGTGTGTGTGTGTGTGTGTGTAGGAAGGAACTGCAGATGATGCTTTAAACCAAAGATAGACACAAAATGCAGGAGTAACTCAGCGGGACAGGCAGCAGCTCTGGAGAGAAGGAATGAGACATTTTGGGTCGAGACCCTTCGGTATATATATATATATGTATATATATACATATGAACATGTGAACATAAATGTAGATGGAGTTTCAGAGAGTGAGAACGGTTGTCAAAGGTTTTAGCATGATATGGATCCTATTTTATTCTCACCACATTCCCATCAACCTCTGCACATTCCACCATTCAGCTATCTGTTGGGACAATTTACAGTGACCAATTTACAGCTGGGATGTGGGAGGAAACGGGAGCATCTGGAAGAACCTCACATGGTCACAGGGTTAACGTGTAAACTCCACACAGACAGCACTGGGGCTCTGGATTGAACCCGTGTGCCTCTACCAGCCGTGCCACTGCTCCACCCTAGCCTTGTCCCTGTTACATTCACCATTGCACTTACAGCTCACTTCAAAAATTAAATTTCTTTTCATTAACAACTCTGACCTCTTCAGATATAAAACAACCTGAAATACTTATCAGGTCACGCAGCATCTGTGGAGAAGGACTAAAGTTAGGCAATAACTGGAAAAGTAATTGCAGACGCTAGAAAAAACAGAACTGCCAGAAACTCTCTCCTACACAGAGAGAGAAGCAGGAATTGTTTTCGTCAAGTGGCCTGACTTGCTCCTTGTTAACTCTGAAGGCATTTTATCCAAAAAGCATTGGTTCTCCCATCCCATAATAGAATTTTTCATTATCATTCCTTCAGGTAAAAATGAATTTGACAAAATGCTTTTGCCACAGAGGACAGTGGAGGCAAATTCACTGGATGTATTCAAGAGAGGGTTAGATATAGCTCTTAGGGCTAACAGAATCAAGGGATATGTGGAACGGGGTATTGATTTTGGATGATTAGCCATGATCATGTTGAATGGCAGTGCTGGCTCGAAGGGCCAAATGGTCTACTTCTGCACCAATTTTCCATGTTTCTATGCTTTCAAACTAGCTCCTTGAAAGGGCAATTCTATTAATCCTGCTGTCCTCTTTCCCCTTGGCTCTGCACAATGTACGTGGCTGGTAACCTTCACAGCAGTCCCGCCCCCCTGACATCAGTCTGAAGAAGGGTCTCGACCCGAAACGTCACCCATTCCTTCTCTCCTGAGATGCTGCCTGACCTGCTGAGTTACTCCAGCATTTTGTGAAAAAAAGTCCCGCCCCCCTGACATCAGTCTGAAGAAGGGTCTCGACCCGAAACGTCACCCATTCCTTCTCTCCTGAGATGCTGCCTGACCTGCTGAGTTACTCCAGCATTTTGTGAATAAATACCTAACAGCAGAAGAGTCGCTGTTCAGTTCCAACTACCGGAAATGGAGGCTCGATGTAAGATGCCATCTTTCCTCCTTTCCCTGTCTTTCATCCAGTGACTAGTTGCAACGTTTGAATGTTTATAGAGGGAGCTTGGAATGAATGCTAAGAATTTCATCCTGGAGAGAGGGCGACTAGATTTATTTCCAACTTACAATGCTCTTCCTATTTTGCTCTTGGGCAGGGCGGGGAGTAGCCACAATGAACTGGAAGTTAAAATAATGTATTGATGTTGAATTTAAAACTAAAACGTCTTGCAGTTCATTGCAATGTTACCTAAAGCCTATTTTATAGCAAAGTAATGGGGAAAAATGTGTAGCTTTACCCACCAGGAAGTGTTGGTCGCGGTGGGCCCCTGGACCACCAAGTATTCTGACAATTTATGAGCTCCTTTAATAAGCACAATATTAAATAAACAGTTTTTTCAAAACATTGCATGGGCGAGTATTTTACATGGAAATGGTTAGCCCACAAATATTATTTGCCCTGGAAGTTCACAGGCTGTTTGGTTTAAAGCATTTTAAGAAACTATACCCCATCAGACAACGAGCAGAAATCAGCTCTTCAAGTGCATGCTTCTTAAGGAAGAGGTTATTCTTAGATCCTTTTGTAAAGTTCAGCTGCTTCAAAGAATCTGTACTATCATAAAATGTCCTGGTTGCTTCTAGTGCATTCATACAACCATGCGATGAAAGACACTCGCATGTCTTTGTGTAAAGGGTGGAATCTCTTTGCATGTTTTACATTTTGCAACTGCATAGCATTGACTTTATTCCAAAGCAATGTAAGGTATTCTGACAAATGATGCACAGCTGAACTTCTCAATCCCACTTTGTGTGACCACGTTTATTTCGTTATTATTTCATACACTAAATGAATCAACATCTTGAATGACTAATCGTGGCAGGAAAGGAGCAGGTGAACTATGTGGACCCCACCAAGTGTTTGATACCGAGACTTTCACATTAATTAGTTTCTCTCCCTTGTGTAACAAAAGCTGAGTAGGGAGATAAGAATTTTCCAAAACTATGAAAGGATTGACATGGTACAAAGTTTGCACATTCTCTCTGTGACCATGTGGGTCACATTCCCATGGGTGTTCTGGTTTGCTTCCACATCCCAAAGATATGAAGGTTGGTAGGTTGACTGACACTATAAAGTGTCCCTAGTGAGTGGGTAAGTGGAAAATCTGGGGGAATTTGATGATGGTAATGTGGGGGAATAAAATGGGATAAACTGAGTGACTAGAACTAGCGGGAACGAGCAGGGTCACGGGTCTCGGGGAAGGTGCTTTCAGGACATGAGCATAAGAAACATGGTGATCAATATTGTACAGTCAGGGCCGTCTTAACACATGGGCCTGATGGGCACTTGCCCGGGGGCCCACGAGCATAGGGGCCCCATGCTGATCTGTGTATGTTAAGTGACTTGCAATAAATAAATACTACTTTAAAAATGTAGGTTCAATAAGTGCTTTTTTCGCAACATTTTCGGTCACTAAGTGCTTCTCACAGCGATCTGTAAGTGCTTTTCGCAACAATGTAGCACCCTAAGTCAATCGCTAAGTGCTTTTCGGTAAGTGCTTTTCGCCGGCATGACAGGGGGGGCTGGTAGGGAAAGGGGGGTGGGGGAGAGTAACGGTAGGGGCCCCAGTACACTGCTTTGCCCGGGGGCCCATAATGCTGTAAAAACGGCCCTGTGTACAGTACTACAGATGCTGTCTCACCAATGCCCTACACAACTGCAGCATGACCTCCAATGCCCTTCAGTACACAGAGGAGGATCTTCACATAAGCTGCTCTTTTCAAACACAACAAAGGAACCTGGACTCTACACCCGGTAGTCTTGAATACAACATATTCTCGAGCAAGGCTTTCAAGATCTGGCATTCATACTGCACTTCATGAACTAATGGTGCACCATAAAAGCCCCATCAATTGGACCAAATCCGGACCAAATATTGGACCAAACCTGAATCCTTTCTCGATGTGGTCCTTCCTAGCATTCACCCGGTGGGCGATCTCTGACGGAGAACTGGAGGCAGGGTGTTTCCGCAATCACAGGGAATGTTGTGATAAAATCAGAATAATTATTGGGGGCAGTCAATCTGTTCCTCCTACTCGGGCTTTCCTTGTCTTCCTAACATGTGCTCCCAAGTTAGAAGTTCACTTCCAAATTCCACAAGCTCTGACAATCTGGAAATAAATCCCCAACCCCCCATTCCCACTCCTGTCCCAAGAAGAATTTTCCCACCTAGCAGTTGCAGATTTTCTATTATTTAACCTAGATTGGCTCTTACTCAGGTGATGAGGGAAAGAAGATAAGGGGTATCCTTATCAATTCTGCAACAAATACACTGCAAAGATAAGGATGTTTGTGCATCATGATAAAAGGCACAGCTTTTGGATTAAGTCTGGCAAGTGATCCATAAAAGGATTAACATTTCTACGCAGAACCATCCACTTAACATCAGTTTGTACAAAATAGGCATGGATAATTGCCACCTCCAAAACTTCCAAAAGCTTTTCATTGTATCTCGGAGTCCCGGTGAATGCTCTAGAGTGTGAAAATTACACAGTAGACACAAGGAACTGCAGATGCTGGAATCTTGCGCAGAACACAAAGCGCTGAAGTAACTCAGTGGGTTAGGTGGCATCACTGGATAGACGATGTTGTGGGTCAGAACCCTCCTTCAGGCTGATTGTGGTGGGGAGAGAAAGCTGGAAAAGAGGTGGGAGTGGGACAAGTGATGGATGGATACAATTAACGGGTTTTTTTTAATTGGCAGATGGGTGGACATTGGCTAGAGATGAAAAGGAGACAACAGGGGACTAAGGGAGACAAGGAGACAAAAGAGTGATGATAAGAAAAGAGGATTTAAAGAGGGGTGAAACATAGAGCCTGAGGGAGGGAGAGATATAGGTGAAAGGGGATGGGTGGGGGCTGACAATGGGAGAATGTGTGCACACCAGTAATGCAACTGGTCGAGCTGCTATCTCACTGCACCAAAGACCCAGGTTCGATCCTGGCCTCAGGTACAGCCAATGTGGAGTTCTCCTTGTGACCATGTGGGTTTCTTCCAGGTGCTCCGGTTTACTTCCACGTCAAAGATGTACGTGTTTGTAGGTTAATTGTCCTCTGTAAACAGTCCCTGATGTGTAGAGAGTAGATGAGAAAATGGGATAACATTGCAACTAGTGTGAACAAGTGATGGTCATCATAGGCTCGATGGGCCAAAGGGCCTGTTTCCATACTGAATCTCTGAACTATACCAAACTAAACCAGGATCTGGAAAGAGGGAGGGAAAAGGGGAAAAGACGAAGAGAGAAAAAATGGGATGGAGAATTCAATATTCATATCGTTGGGTTGTAAACTACCCAAGCGGAATATGAGTTGCTGTTCTTCCAGTTTGTGTGCGACCACTCAGGCAATGGAGGAGGCCCAGGACAGAAAGGTCAGCATGGGAATGGGAGGGGAGTTAAAATGGTTAACAACCAAGGAGATCCAGCAGGCCTACGCGGACTCAGCACGTGCTCAGCGAAATGTTCACCTAGTCTGCACTTGGTCTCACCGATGTAAAGTAGCCCACAACAGGAGCACCAAATGTAGTAGAAGATGAGGTTGAAGGCAGTGCATGTGAATCTCTGTCTCATCTGGACGGGCTGGGCTTCCTGGGAGGAGGTGAGGGTGGAGGCGTGGAGGTAGGTGTTACATCCCCTGCGGTTGCAGGGGCAAATACCTGGGGAGGAGTGGTTTCGGTGGGAAAGGATGAAGGCGTTGCAGTGGGAGTGTTGTCTACGGAATTGGGAAAGTCTCATCCCGGTCACTCCCTCATCTCCCCTCTCCCATCAGGCAAGAGATACAGAAATTTGAAAAGGCATATCTCCAAATTTAGGAACAGTTTCTTCCCAGCTGTTATCAGGCAACCGAACTGTCCTCTCGTCAGCTTGAGTTTAGTCCTGACATCCCATTTACCTAATTGGAGACCTTTGAACTATCTTTAATTGGACATCAACAGACTTCAATGTTACTGACTTCAATCTTGCACTGAACGTTGTACCCATTATCCTTTATCTGTGCACTGAGGATGGCTTTGTTGTATTCATGCACAGTCTTTTCGTTGACTGGATACCACGCACACAAAAGCTTTTCACTGTACCTCGATACACGTGACAATAATAAACCAAACTAAACTAGACTAAAGGAGTGGGGATGGGAAGATGTGACCAGGTTTGAGATCATTTTGAAGGTGATGAAAATGTCAGAGAATGATGTGCTATTTGCGGATGGTGATAGGGGTAAATGATAGAGACCAGGGGAGCTCTATCCTTGTTCTGCTTAGGGGGAGGTAGAGCGAGAGTGGAACAGCGGGACACTGAGGTAACATGGGTGAGTGATCCATTCTCGACAGCAGGGGGGAATCCATGTTTACCAAAGAAAGAGAACCTCTCGGATGTCCTCGAGAGGAAAGCCTCAGCTTGGGAGCAGATGTGGCAGAGACAGAGAGTAAGGAATGGCGGCCTTGCAAGTGGTAGGGTTGGAGGAGGTGCAATCAAGGTAACCGTGGGAGTCAGTGAGTTTATAGTAGATGTCAGTTGGAAGTGTGTCCCCTGTGATGAAGAAAGGGTGATCATGAAAGGGGAGAGAGATGTTAGAGATGGACCAGGTGCATTTGAGGGCAGGATGGTAGTTAGCGGTGAAGTTAATGAAATCCCTGAGTTCCGCACGGGTGCAGTCGGCAAAGCAGTGGAGAAAGAGTTGAGGAATGATGCCAGTGTACGTTTGGATCAAGGACTGCTCAACTTTACCAACAAAAAGACAGGCATAGCAGGGGCCGCAGTGAGTGCCCATGCCTACACCTATGAATGGAAGAAGGTGAGACGAGTCAAACGAGAAGTTGTTGAGGGTGAGGGCAAGATGTTTTGGGGAGATTCCAGGTGCCACTTAGCCTCATCGGTGATTCAGGCAGAGCAGTCAACCCCCCAACACTGCTTCAGAGTGGATGATGGTCTGGTTTACAGCAGTTATTGAATGATCTTCTGGAGATAATGCACCTGGACTCTCACAGCCTTGTGAAATAATAAATATAATCACTATGGGTGTTGCTGGGAATTTGTAATGTCCGAGCAGCAATCTTCATGC
Source organism: Rhinoraja longicauda (assembly GCF_053455715.1). Classification (NCBI taxonomy): domain Eukaryota; kingdom Metazoa; phylum Chordata; class Chondrichthyes; order Rajiformes; family Arhynchobatidae; genus Rhinoraja; species Rhinoraja longicauda. The sequence goes on along the minus strand of NC_135972.1, from coordinate 18,354,133 downwards.
AGTCACTTAATACTCAAACAAAATACACACGGGGTGGAAGAATTCTATTCGCATGCCACAAATCATTTTCTTGTTAAACAGCCTTTTCCTGTCAAGTGGCAGTGTAACATCCTGAGTGGCTTGGGAGCACAGACAAAAGCAGATCCTGCCCAGTGATGAAGCAGATGGTTTTGCACAATGTGGGAAGTCACGCACAAGGAAAGTGATTGTGGTGATTGGCTCCATAACGTTACATTCCATAAAGAGGGCATTTCACCTCGAGTACTTTCTGCCTGATTAGAACACATCCAGGAAGCTTGGACGTCCACTTGCCAATGAGAACCCCTTTGTTCCTCTAGTCATGATCATTATCCCTGGGAGTTGGTGCCCATTAGGCTCCGTTATGCAGTAACAAAAACTGCATTGACTTACTTTCTTTCATAGTTTTTCACAGAGGCATAGCCAGATAAAACAGGGAGGCGGGGTTGAAATGCAAGCTGTTCTATACGGTAGAAGCTTGGTTAGAGTTGAGCTTTTAGAACAGAATAAGCAAATGGTGCTTATTCACCTAGAGGTGAACATTGGAGGTAAACTGCAGCTCAGAGCTGTTAGGGTGCATGACCTGAGCTTTCAGAGTAAGGAAACAAGAGAGTGTAAATGGAGCATGGCAGAGCAGTTGTAGGAGGCATAACAACTCTGCATTGGAAGCACTACATGTGATTGCACAAGTAAGATTCATTCTGATGGCATTGCTATTGCTATTGGTTTATTTTCACATGTACCAAGATACAGTGAAAAGCATTGTTTTGCGTATTATACCGGCAAATTGTACCATACAAGTGTTCAACAAGTCAAGAGCCAAGAGTGTTTAATTGTCAGATGTACCAACAATGGAACAATGAAATCCTTAACAGGTAGTGCAAAGGAGGAAATAAACTGCTGTAGAGAAAGTGCAGATTAAAAAAATACAAGTGCCATCTGGAGATGGATTATAAAATCATGGATACATCCGTTACATCTGAGAGGGCCATTCGAGAGTCTGATAACAGTGGGGAAGAAGCTGTCCCTGAATCTGGTGGTCCGAGCTTTCAAACGTTTTGTATCTTCTATGCACAGCAGCAAACAGACTACTGGAGGAACTCAGCTTTGAAGGTTTTGTTCACTGTCCACATGGTGCCTGCATATCCCATTAAACAAAAACCATACAGATGATTCATGAGCCAAGTATGATCCCAACAACATATATGAACCAGAACGCCAGTCTCAGCTTATCGTTATCTCTTTACTATCAACTCCAATGACCAACTCATTATCCTCTATCTCCTCCCCTTCCTCTTTCCCATAACTCTACTTGACGACTCTGTCCATAGATGACACTCATCTTGATATCCTGCTTTTAATTCTGATTGTCCAACTGCTAGTCTGACGCTCAAAGTTAAATTAGCCAAACTTTCTTTTCAGTTAAACATTCGGTCCAGGCAAACTGTGATCATAATTTTTTGCACCTCCATCACGACTTCAGTTCACTTCCACGCAGCATCCCCCTTCTGAACCAAGCGCTTTGCAACCTCAGTGTTCCAGTCCGTCTGCAAAAGACCGCTAAAAAACCCCAGGACTGTACAAAAATACACAGATTAATAAACAAGTCCAGAGCAAAGCAAGAGATGGTCCGAGTTGTTCTGTTGCCGAGATAGTGTTAGGGTTGTCAGGTTGATTCAAGTACCTGATAGTTGTAGGAAAGTAGCTGTGCCTGAACCTGGGGCTGTGAGTTTTCCGGCCTCTGCCTGGTAGTAGTAGTAGTGAGAAGAGGACACAGCCTGGATGCTGGGATCCTTGATGATAGGTGCCTCTTTCTTGAGGCAGCACCTCATGTAGATGTTTTCATTGGTGGGGTGGGCTGTGCCCACAATGGATTGGGCTGTGCTCTGCCGCCTCGTGCCTTCATGATGTGTTGGAATTTCCATACGATGGAATACAATTTCCATAATGTAATCGATACTTGCTGACGTACTGAATCTCTTTAAACCTACAGGGAAATTAGCCATCTGCCACATAGACCATACTTTACACCTCTGTACCTGACATTGCCTTTGCTTACCTGCTCCTGGATGTCTTATCCATGCCAGTTATCTCCAAGGCCCATTTCTGGGAATTCCCCCTAAAGATGAAAAGACAAAAAATGTGAGACCCTTCTTCCTCTATCTCCCCTCTCCTTCCTTCCCCTCCCCCCTCCCCTATACCCCACCCAGACTCGTACCTATTTCTCCCCTCTCCTTCCCCTTCCATCTACATTCCTTCCTCTAGCTTCACAATCTGCAACTCTGCAATCCCTTTGCCTCACACCTTCTGCATTTAATATCCAGTTAAATTTCAGCAGTAATACAAAATGGGAATGGCTGCTATCACACCAGCGTGGAAAAAAATCAATTCCCAACTGTATAAGATAGTAAAACAATAATGTTATATGATTGTATTTCTAGGCAGGTTTGTCAACCAGTGAACAGTCAAAGCAGTCAAAATAACTGATAGAATACTGGACTTTATTTCAAGAGGACTGATTTACAAAAGTGAGGGAGTGATGCTTCATTGAGATGGAATCTTAGGCATTAAACTTCAGGAAAGATACAATGGTCTTGGAGGGTGCACCCACTGATTTACTAAGTTGACACCAGAGCTTATACTCGGCGATTGTTTCGCTCAACACCTTCGCTCAGTCCACCTTAACCAACCTGATCTCCCGGTGGCTCAGCACTTCAACTCCCCCTCCCACTCCCAGTCTGACCTTTCTGTCATGGGCCTCCTCCATTGTCATAGTGACGCCCACCGCAAATTGGAGGAACAGCATCTTATATTTCGCTTGGGCAGTTTACACCCGAGCGGTATGAACATTGACTTCCCCAACTTCAGATAGTTGCTCTGTCCCTCTTTTACCCCTCCCCTTCCCAGTTCTCCCACTAGTCTTCCTGCCTCCTACTACATCCTATCTTTGTCCCGCATCCTACCCTGACATCAGTCTGAAGAAGGTTCTCGACCCGAAACGTCACCCATTCCTTCTCTCCTGAGATGCTTCCTGACCCGCTGAGTTACTCCAGCATGTTGTGTCTACCAGAGCTTATATGGTTAAGTTATGATGAGGGGTTACGGAAGCTTGGCTCGTTTCTTTCTATGACAATTTTGAAGATTTAGAGAACAAAAAATAAACAAAAATCTAATTTCATTCGGCAATACTGTTCTGTGATTCCCATTGCGGCGCATGCATCAATATCACAATAAACGTATTTTGCATTCATCTTATCTGGGTGCAAAACACAAGTTAATTTTAATGAATAGTGAATTAAAAATCAGCAGAGGAAAAGCGAGCTCTTTGAACCTAGGTGACAGAGGAACAGTGTACTGCAGTGGCAATTTAGCTCCAGTCTGAATGGAGGTGCTTTGACGCTGTACAGTTTACACCTTTGCCAAGTGGTGAGACTAAATTTAGAATGCTGTTTTTCAACACAAGCAGAGCTGGCCAACTGTGGCGCCACAGAAAGCTGAACGATTGATGTTAATTGCACCACTGCTCTATTTTTAGGATCCAGACAACTGCCGGCTGCGTAAATTTCGAGTGTTTTTCCCGTCAATAGCCTTGGCCAATAGAGCACCTCTTCAGACACTCCTTGTCCATTCTGGAGCAGCTGAGTACAATGGAGCCTTTTTTAACCTGGTTGGTGATAGCTTTTTGAATTTAACCCTTCCATTCATCCATAACATTGCTGACGGGTGTAAAGGCCTACAGCCCACTCTGCTTTCCCCCACGACACTACAGGAAGCCAACAGAACTCCTTGGCAAGTTGATGAAATGCTTCTGTCATTTCCTGGGGCTCTCACCCAGGCCACTGCAGGAGACCGAAAACCCGGAGTAACCTTGGGGCTTAAAATACAATGAAGTGCTTTTTGAAGCCTAGTGTTTGGTGCAGTGTAACGAACCATGGTAGCCAAAGGAGTTTGCATTTGTACAGCATCTTTCCGAACATCAACAATTTCTACTTTTGAAGTCACTGTTGTATCTGCTCAAACATCCAATAACTTCATCGGCAATTCTCCTTTCGATCTAAATGTTCACTGACTTATGAGTGGCATGGTGATGAAGTAATTCAAAATGCCGCCCCACAACTCCTGTAGCCTTGATTCAATTTGATTCATCCTTGACTCTGCCACAGAAGTCAGTGGAGGCCAATTCACTGGATGCTTTCAAGAGAGAGTTAGATTTAGCTCTTCGGGCTAACGGAATCAAGGGACACGGGGAAAAAGCAGGAACAGGGTGCTGATTTTGGATGATCAGCCATGATCATATTGAATGGCGGTGCTAGCTCGAAGGGCCGAATGGCCTACTCCTGCACCTATTTTCTATGTTTCTATGTTTCTACCTTTCAATTGTGACCACCAATGCTGGTTGTGTGGAGTTTGCACGCTTGCTCTGTGAGTGGGTGGGTTTCCTCTGGGTGTTCCAGTTTCCTCCCACATCCCTGAGAAAGGCTGGTGGGCTAATTAGCTTCGGTGAATTAATTTTGGTAAGCGTCAAAAGAATCAAGGGTCAGGTGTAAGAGAGAGTAGGCTGCAGGGGTACAGGGAAACAATTAAGAAGGAAAGGGACTGATGGGATTGCTCTCCTGAGAAGCACCATGGAGCAGCTGCCTGAATGACCTCCTGAAAGGAAACCTAAGCACATGAAGAAAGAAATGATGTTTCAGAACATCCACTCCATTCTGGTTGATGGGCAAATATTGGACTGGACATGGAGGGGACACCTTGCCTCCTCTACAGACTGGTGCTTTGGGATCTGGGCATCTGTTCAATGTCACCTCAAATGGACGGAACTTCCAGCAGATCAATCAAGACAAGACAGGTCGAGGTCGTTGTCATGTGCACAAGTACAATGAGGTACAGATGCAGTGAAAATCTTGCTTGCAGCAGCCTCACGGGCACGTAAACCCAGCATAATTTGTACATAAATTACAAATAAATTCTACAAGACAGTGTAAAGAGAAAGAACCTGATCGTTGTAGGAAAGTATCTGCTCTTGAGCCAGGTGGTGTGAGCTTTCAGGCTTTCCTACCTCGTGACCCATGGTTACAGCTAGATGAGGCCTTCGCCCAGATAGTGAGGATCTTCAATGATAAGTGCCAACTCCTTGAGGCAGCACATGTAGATGCTTGTAATGGTGGGGAGGGTGGTGCCTATGGTGGGCTGGACAGAGTCCACCACTCTCTGCAGCTTCTTGCGTCTCTGTACATTAGAATCACCAGGCCATGGTGCATGAGGTGTGCATCGGGCTGGAGTGTCGGACTGGACTGCGTGTTCATCTCTGGAATGGCAACTGAACCTCTGGTTCCATCAGAGAGCCGTGATCCTGGGCAGTTCAACAGGGACAGCCAATTCATCATTCACTCACTCAATTCACTTCGTTACCAGATGGCAATAATTATTACTGGAAACTTTTCTTGGAGGCAATTTCTGCACAGTCAGTTCCTCTCATATTTGTGAAAATGATATTGATTTCACATTTCCTCCATTATTTCATCCAACAAACACAGGAACTGTTAGGTAAAACATTGCCAGATTTTATTTTTGTATCTGAAGAGAAACTTTGTTCTTTAGGTGGTCATTAGTGCATGTACGTGTGGGTTCTTATTCGAACTTCATGTTATGCCAGGAAAATAATAAATCGCTAACTAGACTGGGGAAGTGTTTAAAACACCAGCATTTTGTTTATTCCACTCTCTCTAACCCTTGTGTACCAGTGGAACAGTGGTAGACATGACAATAGACAATAGACAATAGGTTACACAGTTACATTCAGCACAACAGCCATTCTCTATCTCAGGGGTGTTATTGCAGCCTCCAATGTCTCTCATCCAGACCGTCGCACAAATCGCAGGAACAAACTCGCTTTCTTGCCTTGCGGATGGACTTGCAAAGTGGGAGGGATTGAGAATTGCTGACTCAGATACAAAACTAATTCAGCCTGCCTCATGCTCTTATAATTCATTGCAAAATCGATCATCACAAAGGTGTGCCAGCACTCTTCTTTCTTCGAAGTATAGAGCGATTTATTTTGTCTCAGAATTCTCCAGCAAACTTCTGCAAATGTTCTGCAGAAATTATTCTGACTGGTTGTATTATGCTCTGCTACAGTAATTCCAAAACACAAGAGGCTGCAGGAGGTGGACTCAGGCCGGTCCATCACTGGCACAACCCTCCCCTCCATTGAAAGCATCTACATGCAGTTCTGTCTCAAGAAGGTGGTGTAGCGACCATAGAGAGTGGTCCTAGTCGTCGAACCCTCAGATTGGCCAGCAAGGTCACGTGTGGGTGCGACCGTAGGGATTGGTCCAGAGAGCGACATCGCTGATTGGACAGCGTTGTCATGTGCGCTTTTGGCGCCCGAAAAGAGTCAGTTGGGAGACGTCTTCGAAGAGGACAGTTAGTTTTAATGGTTGTCTGTAATCTTGTTAAGAAAACTTTGTAATCGAATATTGCTGTCGCAATAAACTTCTTCAACAAAGAACAAGTTTCCAGTCTCGCCATATTGGTGACCCCGACGTGATCTGGGCGATCACCGACCATGAATGGACACGACGCCCCGTTGTTGGCTGCTGTGCCCGGCACACCGGAGCTAAGCGCGGTCATCGTTCAACTTCCGTCGTTTTGGACACATCAACCACAATCTTGGTTTGTCCATACCGAAGCCCAGTTTCACTTAAGAAACATCTCGGCAGATGCGACGAAATACTACTACCTCGTCAGCGCTCTATCGCCGGAGACGACCACACGCGTGATGCGGTTCATCGTAAACCCTCCCGCGGAAGACAAGTACGAAGCCATGAAGGCACTGTTACTACGAACCTTCGGGTTCAGTAGGCATGACCGAGCTAAAAAACTTCTGCACCTACCGGATCTCGGAGATCGGCTGCCGTCCGTTCTCATGGCTGAGATGTTAACGCTAGCAGGTGAACATACGGATTGCCTCATGTTCGAGCAGGCATTCCGAGGGAAGCTTCCCGAAGATGTCAAACTTATGCTCACGGATTGTTCTTTTAAGGACCCCGTGGCATATGCAGAAAAAGCTGATGCGCTCATGGCGTCCAAATCGAAAGGAAGCGGATCGATCAACAAGGTCTCGACATCAGTGACCACGCCACAGCGACATCAAGATGGCGCCGCGTCTCCCGCCATTTCTCCAAAAGCCCGCCAAAAGGATCCGCACAAGCGCGGCTGGTGCTATTACCATCTACGATGGGGTGGAGAATCCCACAACTGCCGCTCACCTTGTACCTTCGCGGGAAATGCCTCGGCCGATCGTACATAGGGGCAGTTGCGATTGGCCAGAACCGACGCCTCTACGTCCGAGACCGATTCACGGACACAGAATTTTTGGTGGACACGGGAGCCATTGTCAGTATAGTGCCGCCGACCGACCTTGAGACCAGATCGGGTAAGACAGGTCCTACCCTCATCGCGGTTAATGGCAGCCCCATCCGCACGTTTGGTACGCGGAAGATGTCCCTGGTTTTAGGCCTCCGCACGTATGAATGGCCATTCATTATAGCAGACGTCAGCCAAGCGATCCTAGGCGCAGATTTTCTCTGGGCCTTTTCACTAGTCCCCGACGTCCGCGGTAACGACCTCCGACCCTCCACCAGCGATGAGCCCGCTGCTCCGACAACCGCCACCCCGCACCAGCCCAACTGTCCAGGCCGTCGTCACAGCCCCCGACTCGTATGCTGAGGTCCTGGCGGAGTTTCCAGAGCTGCTCATCCAGCGTTTCGACGCTCCTTCGGCCAAGCACGGCGTTGTCCACCACATCCGCACCGAGGGTCCCCCCGTTTTCGCTCGGGCCCGGAGGCTACCGCCCGACAAGCTGGTGGTGGCGCGAGAGTAATTTAGGAAGATGGAGGAAATGGGAATTGTCCGTCAGTCTGACAGCCCGTGGGCCTCGCCGTTGCATATGGTCTCCAAAGCATCTGGGGGGTGGAGACCATGTGGCGATTATCGGCGTCTCAACGCTGTCACCACAGCTGATCGCTACCCAATACCGCACCTGCAAGATTTCTCGTCTGGGCTGGAAGGTGCAGTGGTGTTCTCCAAGATCGATTTGGTGCGAGGATACCACCAGATTCCTGTACGGCCGAAGGACATACCAAAAATTGCCACGATCACTCCCTTCGGGTTGTTCGAATGGTTGCGCATGCCTTTCGGTTTAAAGAACGCGGCACAGGCTTTCCAGCGACTGATGGACCGAGTGGGTCGGGGTTTACCTTTTGTGTTTATTTATTTAGATGACATCCTGGTCGCCAACCCCTCAGTGCAGGAACACCTGGTCCACTTGCGGACTGTATTCCAGCGGCTCCAAGACCACGGGCTCATTATCCAACCCTCCAAGTGTCAATTCGGCCTCCCTTCTCTCGATTTTTTAGGGCACAAAATCACCCCTGCCGGCGCCACCCCTTTGCCTGAGAAGGTGGAGGCTATCCGAGCATTTCCCAGGCCCACCACAGTGAAAGGTCTGCAGGAGTTCGTAGGTATGGTTAACTTCTACCATAAGTTCGTCCCGGCAGCAGCGCGGGTCATGCGCCCGCTCTTCCAGTGCCTTGTGGGTAAACCTGTAGAGTTGATATGGTCCCCGGCCGCGGAGTCGGCTTTTGCAGCAGCTAAGGCAGCTTTGGCAGATGCCACCATGTTGGTCCACCCGAGCGCCTCCGCCCCCACGGCCCTGACGGATGATGCGTCTGACGTGGCGGTGGGTGGGGTTTTGGAGCAGCAGGTCGGTGGCCTTTGGCAGCCCTTGGCGTTTTTCAGCCGGCAACTGAGTTCGGCTGAGCTGAAGTATAGCGCCTTTGACCGAGAGCTTCTGGCCCTCTATTTAGCTGTTCGTCATTTCAGGTATTTCCTTGAAGGCCGCCCATTTGTGGCCTTTACGGACCATAAACCATTAACTTTTGCTTTTTCCAAATTGTCCGACCCATGGTCGGCCCGCCAGCAGCGGCACCTGACTGCCATCTCTGAGTTTACCACCGATGTCCGTCATGTCGCTGGTAAACTTAATGCCGTTGCTGACGCTCTGTCTCGGCCTGCTTTTTCCCCCATTTCAGCGTTGGACTGCGAGGTGGATCCCAGGAGCTTGCGGAGGAACAGCTTCTGGCGGATACCGCCTCGGCATACCAGTCCACCACTTCGGGGTTGAAGTTGGCTCAGGTAGCCTGCGGGTCGGAAGGCACAAAAGTCTGGTGTGATGTTTCCCTTCCCCGGCCCAGGCCGGTAGTGCCGCCCTCCCTTCAGCGCCGGGTTTTCGATGCCATTCACGGGCTGGCGCACCCGTCCATCCGCTCCACCTCTGCTTTAGTAGCGGCTCGGTTTGTGTGGCATGGCCTGCGTAAACAGGTAGCTGTTTGGGCCCGTTCCTGAGTTCCCTGCCAGACCGCTAAAGTCCAGCGCCATGTCCAGCCCCCGGTACAGGAGTTTGAGGTCCCAGCTGTCCGTTTTTTCCACATTCACGTGGATTTAGTCGGGCTCTTGCTTCCTCCCGGGGCTACACCCATCTCCTCACGATGGTGGATGGGTTCACCCGGTGGCCAGAGGCTTTCCCATTGTCAGATACCTCTGCTGCCTCTTGTGCCAGGACTTTGGCCCTCCATTGGGTAGCACGTTTCGGGGTTCCGGTTGTTATTACCACCGACAGGGGGCCACAGTTCACTTCGACCCTCTGGGCCACGCTAGCAGAGCTGTACGGTTCCCGGTTGCAACACACCACAGCGTACCACCCCTAGGCTAATGGGCTTGTGGAGAGGTTCCACCGTCAACTCAAGGCGGCCCTCAGTGTGAGGCTAGAAAGCCCGGACTGGGTAGACCAACTTCCCTGGGTCCTTCTGGGCATCCGGACTGCTCCTAAACAGGATCTCGGTGCTTCGTCCGCAGAGCTAGTATATGGCTCGCCACTTCGAGTACCCGGGGATTTGCTTCCGGACCCCTCCGGCCAGCTGCCTCCAGTCCCGTCAGTCTTAGCATCTCTCCGGGCACGTGTGGGTTCCCTGGCCCCAGTTCCGACTTCACGTCATGGGTGTCCCATGGTACACGAACCACCTGCCCTGAAGGACTGTGAGTTTGTATTTCTGCGTAAGGATGCCCATCGTTCCCCGTTGCAGAGGGTCTATGAAGGGCCGTTCCGGGTTTTGCGTAAAGGGACGGTCACCTTCACCTTAGACGTGGGCGGCAGGAGTGAGCTCGTCTCGGTGTCCAGGCTTAAACCTTCGCACTTGGATCCGGACCGCCCAGTCCTGGTCGGCCAACCACCTCGGCGAGGCCGGCCTCCGGCAGTTCCGATCAGTCCAGGACCCCCCGCTCCGGCAGTTCCACCAAGTCCGGAATCCCCTGCTCCTGTGGTTCAGGCTGCCCCTCTCCTTACTCGTTCTGGTCGCGAAATCCGGCTCCCTGCTAGGTTCCGTACCTCGGGTTCTGGGGGGGGTCATGTAGCGACCAAAGAGAGTGGTCCTAGTCGTCGAACCCTCAGATTGGCCAGCAAGGTCACGTGTGGGTGCGACCGTAGGGATTGGTCCAGAGAGCGACATCGCTGATTGGACAGCGTTGTCATGTGCGCTTTTGGCGCCCGAAAAGAGTCAGTTGGGAGACGTCTTCGAAGAGGACAGTTAGTTTTAATGGTTGTCTGTAATCTTGTTAAGAAAACTTTGTAATCGAATATTGCTGTCGCAATAAACTTCTTCAACAAAGAACAAGTTTCCAGTCTCGCCATAGTGGCATATTTCATCACCTGGATCCCAGCCCACTTCTCACTGCAACTTTTGGGCAGGAGGGACAGAAATAGAAGTCGCACAGCAGGAAGTCAATTCAGGAACACTTACTTTCCTACAATCACAGGTTCTTGAACCGACCTACACAACCATGATCCTAGCTCGACAATGAAACACTACGGTCCACTTCTCTCACTACGATAGACTTGATTTTTTTCTTTTTTTTTGCACTAGTGTCCTCTTTCTTTTAGAAATTTTCTGTGTAATTTATGTATAATTTGATTTTGCGTGTTTGTCTGAGTGTATGTACCTATGAGGCCAGTTCGTTGGATGCTTTCAAGAGAGAGCTGGATAGAGCTCTTAAGGATAGCGGAGTGAGGGGGTATGGGGAGAAGGCAGGAACGGGGTACTGATTGAGAGTGATCAGCCATGATCGCATTGAATGGCGGTGCTGGCTCGAAGGGCTGAATGGCCTACTCCTGCACCTATTGTCTATTGTCTATTGTCTATTGAAGCTGTTGCAAGCAGAATTTTCATTGTAACTCGAGTCAAGTCAAGTGAAATCACCCTCTAAGTCAAGTCAAGTCAAGAAAGACACTGGAGTAACTCAGGGGACAGACAGCATCTCTGGAGAGAAGGAATGGGTGATGTTTCGGGTCGAGACTCTTCTTCAGACCGAGCATCAGGGGAGACGGAGTCTAGAGATATGGAGGGGTAAGGGGTGAAAACGAGAGATCAAAGGGGACAAAGGTCAAGGAAAATGTAGAATGGATCATTGTTAGCTGAGGGGAAGGTGACAACGAGGCCTACAATCAGTAAAATGTAATCAGGACAGTGAAACTAATCAGGGAACTAGGATGGGGAGGGATGGAACTAGGAAAGCAAAGGTTACTTGATGTTAGAGAATATTGAAGTCAATATTCATACCACTGGGCTGTAAGCTGTCCAAGCCAAATATGAGGTGCTGTTCCTCAAATTTGTGTTGGGCCTCACTCTGACAGTGGAGGAGGTCGAGTCAAGTCAAGTGAAATCACCCTCTAAGTCAAGTATGTCATTCAAATTCCTTGCCCAGAAAGTTGCAGAGGCTGAGACCTTGAATATATTCACAGCTGAGGTATGATGACTATTAATCAATAAGGCAATCAAGGAAGTTTAATGATAAAGGTCGGTGGGGGACTTGAGAATGCTAGATCAGCCATTATCTTACTGGGAAGTGGAGCAAACCCAAGGAGTTGACCAGCTTAATGATTTCCTATCAACAACTCCATTCATTTCCATTTCATCTGTGCAATGCCAGATAGAATACATTGTGGAACAAATGTGAGGTCATCACTTTGATGCTCATAACAGAAAGCACAGAATTTGTTAAATGTTAAAAGATTGGATAGTGTTGATGTTCAATGCGTGTTTGTACACAAGTCACTGAGGCCCAACGCAGAGGTGCAGCAAAGCATCAGGAAGACAAAGTCTACGTTTGTTTTTATTATTAGAGGATCTCAATATAGGAAAAATGAAGTCTTAATGCATTTGTATGGGGCCTTGGTAAGAACACATGTGTACCTTTTTGATCTCCTTACCTGAGAACAGGTGCATACCATAAAGGGAAATTACACCAAGCCAGTTGCAGAGATGGCAGATCTACCCTATTATGAATAATTGGTGCGATCATGAAGAAAGCTCTCCAATGCCTCTGCTTCCTCGGAAGTTTGAATAGATTCAGCATGTCATCAAATACTCTATATGTGTATTCCACATGTGTACTGTGGGAAGCTTACTGACTGGTTGCATCACAGACTGGTAAGGTCACTCGAATGCTCAGGAATGAAAGAGGCTGCAGAAAGTGGTGGTCATTGCCCTATCCATCATGGGTACTGATCTCTCTACCATCAAAAGAGGGATTTACACGATGTACTGCCTCAAGAAGGCAGCTAATATGGTCAAAAAGACCCACATCAACCTGGCCTCACTGCTGCCATTGGGAAGAAGATACAGGAGCCTGATGAATGTGACCACCAGGTTCAGGAACAGCTTCTTTCCATCAAACATCAGGTTCTTGAACCACCCTGCACAGCCCTAACCATAACCCTGCCTCAGCCACAAACCACTATGGATTTTGCACTACTATGATTGGTCTACATACTTTGGTTTTTACCCTATCATGGTATAATTTTCTTACCGCAGTGATAATTTATTGTATATTTATTTGTTGTTGCTGTTGTGTTTAATGTGTTTGTAATGCTGTAACAAATGAGACTTTCATTGTTCTGGTTCACTTCCGGTGCATATGACAAAAAAAACCTTCTTAAACTCTTGCATGTGTCGTGACTGTATTCTTTACAGTTTAGAAAATTAAAAGTGATCACATCCAAACTTACAAAGTCCTGAATGCAGAATGTCCCCCTTCACGAGGAGGTCAGGACCAGTGAGCACAGTTTTAGAATAAGGGAATAAGGAGGGCCCATTGAAGAAAGAGAACTTATCGCATTGGGCACAAACATTGTAGGCCGAAGGGCCTGTTCCTATGCGGGCCTGTTTCTATGTTCGAAGTATCTAACTTTCTCCTCCCAGAGTGCGGTAAATCAGTGAGATTGTCTCACCGTGGAAGGCAGTGAGGTTGGCTACTATATTCATTCAAAACAAAGATCAATTGAAGGATATTAAGGTAAATAAAGGAAATGGAGATGGTAGTGAAAATAACACTGAGGTAGAAGATCATCCGTGCTGGTGATGAATGGTGGAGCAAGTTCAACTGGCCAGATGGCCGACTCCTCCATCTGTTTCATATGTTCCTGTGCCCTGACAGCATCATCCACGAGTCCCATGACCTTGCTCTCTCCCTCTCTTCCTTTCACCTTTTCAGCTATTTATCTTCATTTGTAAAACAGCTGAATCATTGCTTTTATTTACGCACCATCAGGATGCGCGTTGTCAATTCATGTAATTAATGGTTGTCACTGCCAGAGATTCTACCATTTGGGATGCATTTTTCTTTTCCCTCGATCTCTTCTAGTTTTCCAAAACCTTCGTACCGTCTTGTCCCCTCCCTACTCATGTTTCTCCACACATTGGAGAAGAAACACTGATGTCAAGTAAAAACTCTCTGAAGATATACCAACAATATAAACAGGAAATCTAAGAATAACCACTTCCCCAGGAAGCATGCACTTCAGGATCTGATTTCTACACGTTCTTTGTTTGGGTTCATTTTCTTAAATTGTCTTTGGCATTTTGAACAGAACTGCCTGTGAACTTCCAGGGCAAATAATAGTGTGGGCTAAGTATATCCAAGAATATTCACCCATGCAAAATTTGAAAAAATATGTTTATTTAATATTGCATTTGTTAAAGAAGCTCAGAGATTGTTGGAATAGTTGGTGGTCGGAGGGCTTACCACCGGCAACACTTCCTGGTGGATAAAACTATACATTATTCCCCATTACTTTGTTTTACAGTTGGCTTTAGGTAACATTGCAATGAACTACAACAAACCTTTAGTTTAACATTTAACATCAATACAAAATTTCAACTTCTAGTTCATCGTGGCTACTCCCATCCCCTCCCACAAACAAGAGACAAAGATAGCCTCTACACGGCCTCCCCCGCGAGTAGCTTACAGGCTCTTAAACCCTTAAAGCGAAACTAATGTCTTTGCCACTGATGTCTGCAGACCGCAAAACGCCATGCCTCCCCAGGCCAGGCGGCACCGTCAAATGCCGCCAACTGTCGAGGTTTAGCGCTACTGCAGCTCAACGTTGAAGGCCTTACCACCGCCAAGCTCAACATCATCGAACAGATTGCCATCAAAATCAAGGTGACTGTGGTTCTACTGCAGGAGACTCACATCGAACCCACAAACAAGGTAGAAAGGACATTGTAAATTTGGAAATAAATCTGCTCATCCTCCTCTCTCCAGGATGAAATTCTTTGCATTCATTCCAAGCTCCCTCTATACACACATGGAGCCTTGTAACTAGTCTGCGAATTACAGTGAAATTGAAGCAGGGTTTTGCTCTGTGGTCGAGTGTTCCTTGCACCAAGGACTGCTGAATGATCCGGAGGACAAGTTGTCTTAACAAAGTGGAGTGAAGTAAACAGGCACGGAAACTAATGAAATGGAAGAACAGAGGAAGAAGGAAAGACAATCTTGCATCGCCCTTCCAATTCCTACAGTGGGAAACTGAAAAGCAGCCATTCCTCTATGAGGGTTTTGATCCATGTATATTGTGCAGGACCAAGGGGAAATAACAAGACCAGAATCAGAGCAGGACCAATATAATTGCACTTTCAAGGAATCAGTACTGGCACGATGGGCCGAATGGTTCCCACACCGCAGAATGATTTAATGACAAATAATCATCTCTCTGGTGATACCAGGTTTTTGTCAAATTAGCTTTTATTTGAAGTAAAGTTGACAAGGTATTTTATTATGGGATGGAAGAGCAACTGATTTTTGGATAAAATTTACTGATGAAATTTTTGTCCCGTGCCCTCCCCCGACATCAGTCCGAAGAAGGGTCTCGACCCGAAATGTCACCCATTCCTTCTCTCCTGAGATGCTGCCTGACCCGCTGAGTTACTCCAGCATTTTGTGTCGACCTTCTGGGCAAAATATTTGGACTGTTTTTCAGATAATGAAACTGACTGCAGATTATTGACAATTGTTCACAATCCTGTGGCAACTGCAAGGCCAGTTCCATATTTCCTCACGAGGATATCAATGGCAAAAGAAGACAAAAAGGATCTGTGGGGTTTTGCATGTTAGCAACTCCTTGCAAACCGATTGAGTGGAGAATTCAACTGGTTACAAGCCACAATACCTCCCACACATGACAAGGCACAATGGGAAGAGCATCTCACGCTAACGTTGGATTACTTTCAGATGCGGTACTACCTTATTTTTATGACTTACAGGAACTCTCCAAAGTGTAACTGGATATAAGACAGCGTTTACGCAAAGCAGCATTGCGGCACTGATCCATATGTATATTCAAGCAACATTGCTCCAATTATCTCGATCAAGTTATGGAATGGAATCTCAATGTTCAGGTGTCAGCTGTGACTCTGCTGGTAGCACAGTTGCCTCTAAGCTAATTGATTCTATGTTCCAGTGTAAAGGCGTTGCTTAGCATTCCAGTGTGGCATGTACATGTTGTCTTTTTGGGTGAGATGTTAGACTGGGGCCCCATCTACTCTCTCAGGTGGACGTAACAGAACCCAAGCAACAATTTCAAAGAAAAGCTGCAGTTATTTCCAATTTCCTGTCCAATATTTATTCTTCAGCTGAAGTCACAATAAAAGATGAATGATCCACAAGTTCAAATCCTTCTGCAGCAGCTGTGAAATTTAAATTTGGCTATGTAAAGTATGTGGTCCCATGAGGTCTTAGTGTAGAGCTTGCAGAGTGTGCAAAGCACTGCACAGGAAGCACAGAGGTCCAAAACTTCTGTCTGATTTATTCAAGCTTCTTAGACTGCGCTCATGCGCACAATGTACACACAGGAAATATATCAAAAAGATCGTGACACTTGTTTATATCTTCGTTACTGCTTCCGCCTCTAAGAGAAGTGCAATGAGTTTAACATTTACCTAAT
This sequence comes from Rhinoraja longicauda, assembly GCF_053455715.1. Classification (NCBI taxonomy): domain Eukaryota; kingdom Metazoa; phylum Chordata; class Chondrichthyes; order Rajiformes; family Arhynchobatidae; genus Rhinoraja; species Rhinoraja longicauda. The sequence continues at coordinate 18,337,776 of NC_135972.1, read as the reverse complement.
TTATTGCGCATCTCCACTAAACCCATTTTCTCGCATTAGGACCTTCTTAGTTTAGTTTAGAATAGAGATGCAGCATGGAAATAGGTCCTTTGGCCCACCGAGTCCACGCCGACCACTGATCATGCTTTCGCATTAGTCCTATGTTATTCGGCTTTCCCATTCACGTCCCACACATGATTAGGGGAAAATTACAGCGGCCGATTAACCTGCAACCCTGCACGTCTTTGGAAGGAAACTGGAGCACCTGGAGGAAATCCACCTGGTCACAGGGAGAACTTCCAAACTCCACACAGAGAGCACCTGAGGTCAGGGTCGAACCCAGGTGTCTGGTGTTGTGAGGCAGCAGATCCACTAGCTGCACCATTGTGTCACCAAACCCTTATATGCTACGCCTATTATATGTGTCTGTCTAAATTCCACCTAAACATAGCAACTGTATATGACTCCATCACTTCCTCTCACAGCTTGTTTAGATATCAACCAATAACAAGTAACGATGAGTCAGAGTACAGGAGGGAAATCGATAATCTGGTTGAGTGGTGACAGAACCACAATATTGGTCTCAGCATTAGCAAAAACAAGGAGCAGATTGTTGACTTTGGGAAGGGAGAGCCGAGGGACCACACATCTCTCTTAAACCACAGGACGGAGGTGCAGAGAATCACAGCTTCTAGTTCCTGATGATCTGTCCTGGGACCAGCACATTGATGCAATCACAGAGAAAGCTCACCAAAACCTCACACGTTTTTGGAGATTCTGCTTGTCACGTAACACTCCAGTAAACTTCTGGAGCATACCAACTGGTTGCATCACGGCCTGGTTTAGAAATTCAACCGCTCAGGAACGAAGGAGGCTGCAGAAAATGATGAATGTTGCCTGGTTCATCACGGACACTGAGCTCCCTACCGTCAACATGATTTACAGGAAGCATTGCCTCGAGAAGGCAGCTAATGTCATCAGAGACACACAGTATATGATCGTGGTCACGCTCTCTTCTCATAGAGAAAAAGGCAAGGAGCTTGAGAGCCGTTACCTCCAGGTTCAAGAATAGCTTCTTCACATCAACCATCAGGTTCTTCAGCCACCCTGCACAAACCTAACCACAACACTGCCTCAGCACCAAATCATTGCACCAACATGCACTTTGCGCTACAATGGTTATTCTAAGTACTTTGGTTTCTGCACTATCACTACCATGGTCTAACAATAATAAACCAATGCCAATACTACTGATGAAGCAGGGGACTCATGAGAATCTTCTTTAGAAGGGAATCCCTCACACTATGGCCAAACATTGCCGCTTTCCTGCACTGAGCCAGTTGATCTAGCACAGGTGGATGTGGAAAACCCTTCCCCCTGGGGTCACCCTCGTCCCTCCTGTTCCTTGTCTTTATCATCCTGTAATCCACCGGGTGGCGCCATCAGCGATGGCAGCCTCGCCAACGGTCTGTCTGTCTTTTCGTCATTTTGTTATTTTCAGTGTGTTTTAAAACTATGTGTTAATGTTCTCTGGTTTGTTTTATGTGGGGGGTGGGGGAGGTGGTCGGGGGATATTTTTTCAATCTCTTACCTTGCCGAGATGCGATTGTTTTCTGGATCGTATCTCCCGTCTCTCTGCGGCCTAACATCATGGAGCTGGCGGCGTTGCTCGAGACTAACTTTGAGCCCCACCACGGGGCCGTGGGGTATCGATGCTCCAACCGCAGCCTGCTGATTTCACCATCGAGGAGCTCACAGCCCCGACCGTCAATCGCCCAGCGCTGGAAGCTGAGATCCCCCGATGCAGGAACTTGATTGCCTTGACGTGGAAGGCCTGACCACCGGCCACGGGAGCCAAGATCATCCCGTCAACGGAAGGGCTCGAGGCCCCCGACCGCAGGAGGACAAAGAAGGGAAGAAATTGAACTTTTTTTTTGCCTTCCATCACAGTGAGCAATGTGGAGGAGTCACTGTAGTGGATGTTTATATTAAAATGCATTTTGTGTGTTTTGTTGCTTTTCATTGGTATGACTATGGCAAATCAAATTCCTCGTATGTAAAAGTATGATTATGATTATGATTATGTCATCCATGCCTCGGGTTTCTCCTAGTTGGCCTTCCCAGGCATGGGTTGTTCCCTCCAGTTGGCTTGCTGATGGAGCATCTGGAAGATGACCGGTCTCAACAGATGGACAGTGGAGTGCTCCCCCAAGCCGACGTGGATTATGGAATCTCAAATTCGACAGCCAAGGCAATCTTTGCTCCTTTCATGATCACGCCATGGTTGATGTTGAAGTGGCACTCAACAGAAGTTGTGGGAGTGTGCACGGTGTTTGAACAAACAGACGGGATGGATGGCCCTCATTTCCCAAGACTCGTACCTCAGGACAGTGTTGTCCACAAATATCTGCCGACACCAATTCCTTGAGGAACAAATAATTTATGTGAGTTGCTGGGAGGCATAGCACTAACCAGAAAAAAAGTGCTTGTAGTGGTCAATGCCACCTGGACACAGAGGGAGCTGGATCCCTTCCTATTTGAGGGAAGCTGTTGTACACATAACTCAATGGCAGTCTGGATCTTGGTGAGCATTTTGATGCCTCACAACGCCAACATACATGGTAGCACCTGTAATGCCTGAATGAGGAATGTAATCTGTTCTTTGTTTCATTGTGAGTGGCACACAATAGGAGTTTTCTGGAAGCTCCAATCATAACTGAAGTGATGATTTTAACTTCAGATAGTTCCTCTGTCCCTCCCTTTCCCCTCCCCTTCCCAGTTCTCCCCTTTCTTCCTGTCTCCCACTACATCCTATCTCTGTCCCGCCCCCTCCCCTGACATCAGTCTAAAGAAGGGTCTCGACCCAAAACGTCACCCATTCCTTCTCTCCTGAGATGCTGCCTGACCCGCTGAGTTACTCCACCATTTTGTGATACCTTCGATTTGAACCAGCATCTGCAGTTATTTTCCTACATAACTGGAGTGATGGTCTCCTTGAAAAAATAATGACCCTTCCCCTTTTCTCTCCCCACTTATCTATCATGAAACTTCAATACCCAGGAATATTGAATTGTCAGCCCTGCGCTTCTCGTACCTAAAATCTCTGTGACTGCAACATTTCTCATTCCTGTGTGCTGATCATTACTGTGTTCGATTGCCCTACTTGCCATACTCCTTGTATAAAAATAATACAGGTTAGCCTTGCTGTCCTCGTATGTGCCCCATCAAACCCATGCCTGCTCTGCTTGCAGAACTAACCTAGTTATTCCTCTGTTTGTGACCGAACCTCATACTCATTCCCAGCTGTACATGTACTCTGTGCCTCAGCTTCCAGCCAAATTAGTTTTAAACTTCCCCTGCCGTAAATTAGTTTTGAACTTCCCCAGCAGGATTATCAGGCTAGTTCCAATTCAGACGCAGCTCATTTTGCTTGTCTCATCTATCCTAGAAAATTTCCCCCAAAAATCTATCACCCTTCCTGCAAAACCATCTACCTCCATCCCTTTAGCCAAGTACCCATTTTACTCAGTTTCCTATTCCTACATTCAGGCACTGGAAGTAATCCAGAGATTAGAGACACAAGGAATTGCAGATACCAGAATCTTGAACAAAGCACAAAGTGCAGGAGTAACTAAACAGGTCAGACAGCAACTGTGGAGGGAATGGCTGAAGAAGGGTCCAGACACCAAACATCGCCTATCCGTTCCCTCCGAAATTGCTGCCTGGCCTGTTAAATTAGTCCAGCACATTGTGTTTGAACCCAGAGATTAGATCCTTATATCGTTCTCTTTAAACTGTTAGCAAATGTCATACATGCATGTTGCAGGATCTCTATTTTCTATCTATGTCATTAGTTTCGACACTAGTCATCCTGCCAATGTCAATCTCATTGTCAGCCATTTTCTAAATGATGCAATCATATCAAATTGCAAATATCCATTCAATAAATATAGGTATAGATCAACTACAGAAATGAGCTGAGAAATGGCAGATGGAGTTTAATCCATCAAGTGAGATGTGTTGCATTTTGAGAGGTCGAATGTACAATTAATAGCCAGACCTTTAACAGCAATGATGTGCAGAGGGATCTTATGGTCCATTCGATCATGGCTGATCTGTTTTTCCGTCTCATCGCCATTCTCTTGCTTTCTCTCCATATCCATTGACACCCTTACTAATAAAGAACCTATCGATCTCCACTTTAAAAATAGCTAATGACTTGGTCTCCACTGCCATCCGTGGCAATGAATTCCACAGATTCACCACCCTCTGGCTGAAGAAAATCCTCATTATCTCCATTCTAACGGTATGTAATTTTATTCTGAGGCTATGGAAAAATCAAATACTAGGGGGCATAACGTTAAGGTGAGAGGGCCAAAGTTTAAAGGAGAAGCGTATGGGAAGATTTTTACACAGAGGGTGGTGAGAGCTTAGATGTACTGTCGAAGGTAGTCGTTGAAGATGATACATTAGTGCCATTTGAAAAACTTTTGAAATGGCATATGGATATGTATGGAATGGAGGGATATGGGCTATGTGCAGGTAGATAAGTGATAGTCTTGGCATCATGTTTGACACAGACATAGTGGGCCAAAAGGCATGTTCTTGTACTGTACTGTTCTATGTTTTATGTTCTATGTAATCAAGGCTATCTGAGAGGCTGGAGTTAATGTGTGCCAGCACCAGCCTCTCGAAGCACTTCATGATGGTGACATCATGGTCCAAATATCATGGGTAAGCCATGAAGAAATGAGATGAGGAGACATTTCTTCTTGTATAAGGTGGTGAACCTATGGAATTCTCTCCCACATTAAGCAGTTGAAGCCAAATCAATAGATATTTTCAAACAGAAACTGCATAGGATTCTTAGGGTTAGAACAATGACGATTGGGAGCAATCCAGGGTATTGAATTTGAATGTTTGCCTGTAATAATGCTGAATAGTGGGGCAGTCTTGAAGGGCCGAATATCTTTACCCGCTCCTCTTTTTCCATGTCTCCACGTCATGGGAATGGAGCAGGGCTCTGAACTAATTGCTACACATATAAGCACAGTCTTCAAGAAAATTTCCAAGGATCATCCCAAGAAATGTCAGAAGGGCTCAGAGACATTCCTAAAATAATGCTTTAAGTCTGTAGCAACGTTGAGATCAGTTTCTCTGTAATCCAATGCGACCTTTAATCATGTTGCACCTAGACTGCAAAAATGTCACGGGTTTGTGCAGGTCAGTGGGACGGACGAGGGTATTCGTTGTCACAGAAGTTCACACTGCTTTTGAGTAATCGGCATTGGAGGTATGTGTTGTAGTGTTTGTAAACGCTGGTCTCTGGTTCCTTGTATTGTTTCATTCCTTAGTGCTTCTTCATCAGATGGCAATAATTAGAGAAACCCTTTTGTTTCCCTGGATGAATAATTTATCTTTTAAGTCAGTGCCAAAGCTGGAAACATGTTGTAGGTTAAAACGAAATAGAGGCTGGGCCTTCTCACAGAACAGTTTGTTTTAATCTCTTTCTCGACCCATTTAAAATTCCTCCATTTTACAGCTGGAATGTGGATGCGGGCAGAAGATTATCTAAACAACGAATGGGTAAAACATGACAACAGTCCAAGACAAAGCAGTAATCCTAAGGGAATTCATTATATATCCGTCCATAAACTATGGTTTTCGCACAATACCTCTCAGATCAGAGAGTGGAGATTACGTGACAGCAACAGTTCCTAAAGTCAGCAATGGGTGTATTGCTTAATTTACATACAAAAGTTCTGGATTCTTAACAGTTTACTTCTTTAGAGAACTGGAATGCATTTTGTGGTCCCATTCCTCCATTGTGAATGTGCTGGCTCTTACATGGTTTCTTAGTAAAACATTGTAAACTTCTGACTAATTAAAAAGATGGTATTTGTAAATCATCTTAATGCTAACCCTCAAAGCTATTAACCACAACTACTGATGTAGTGTTAGTAATGCTGTGTTTAATGGAACCCTCCCCCCTCTGCCCCCCCCCCCCCAACCCTTGCCCCCCCAACCCGCAATGGTTTGTTATAATGAGGGTTTACTAGACTACATTTCCATGTGTCTGTGATATTAGAGATTCTCAAATGTTTGATGAAACACATTTAATTTGATTAAGTAAATTAGGGCAGCACAGTCATGCAGTGGTACAGTTGCTGTCTTATTGCGCCAGAGACACGTGTTCAATCCTGACTACTGGTGCTACCTGTATGAAGTTTGTATATTCTCACTGTGACTCCGTGAGTTATCTGCGGGCGGTCCTGTTTTCTCCCACACTCCAAAGACATACAGGTTTGTAATTTAATTGGCTTTAGTATTTTATCCCTAGTGTGTCGGTTAGTGTAAGGGGTGATCGTTAGTTGGTGCGGACTCGGTAGGCCGAAGGGCCTGTTTCTGCCCTGGATCCCTAAAGGCTAAAGTTTAAAGAATGGAAATAAGTCCCTTTAGAAGTGGGAATTTCTGTGAGCATGTCCAAAATTAATTTAATTTGAGAACTTTAACCTGCCGTCTGTAAGCTATGCTTTTCTTCTCCCCGATGTTAACGTTTCATGCATTCTAGTATATTTCTAGAGTTCTGCTTAAAACACATCTCTAGCATTTCGATCATTTCCCCAAATTCTAACTCTGTCTTGTGAAACAACTGGAAACAGTTCACTAGATCAGAGCTGCTCCATCTGCAAGTGCTTACAGCTGTTGTCTTCACTTTAAGGATGTGTGTGCCTCGCTCGACAAGACAGATGGAAAGCCTTGTGTTGTAAACTATTTTATTCTGTACAACAGATTGAGATGATCTGAAAATTGCAGACCAGGCTTTTGTTTACCTGGAGCAAAAAAACAAACTGCTGGAGGAACTCAGCAGTTCAGGCAGCATCTGTGGAGAGCAATGAACAGTCGATGTTTTGGGACAAAACACTTTCTCTGGAATGCAAATATAAAACAATGCACAGCGTAGCACAGGAATGCTTATAAATGCCACTAATGTATCTGTCTCCACCACTACCCCAGGCAATATGTTCCAGGCTCCCACCATTCTCTATGTAAAACCTTGCCCTGCACATACATCTCCTTTAAACTTTCACATTCTCACTTTTAATCAATGCCCTTTAGTCTTTGACATTTACACTCTGAAAAAAGTATAGCTACCCTATCTATGCCTCTCATGATTTTATGCACTTCCATCAGTTCTTTCCTTCACCTCCAATGTACCAGAGAAAACAATCCAATTTTGTTCACCTCCTAGTTATATCTTATGTGAATAGTTGCAACAATGAATGAAAAGCGTGTAGTAATATGTGTAAATTCAAGAAAATGTTCAAAAATATTATATTTGAAAGATGCAAAGTATGTGATCAGCACTGAGAAATGACTAACATGACAGAAATGATGGTTCTGGACTATCTTTGTGTTTCTTTCCATGTTTTGTTTATCTGCTTCTGACTTATGATGTTGTTTTTTAAAAATCATATTTTGTTAAGTATTAAGGGTAGGCACGATAAGCTTTGGCTTCTGCCTACACCTTTTTTTTCGGTCAGAAAATATCATGTGTAATTATATTGTTTTATTTTTGATACAATAATTTTGTACTATTTAACTTTCACAACTGTATGTCAATCTGTTGTATTATGTTGACCGGAAAAAAATAAAATAAATAATGATGATAGATATCTAATAACCTCTAATCCAGGAGCATTCCGGTAAATCTCTTCTGAACCCTCTCCACATCTTTCCTTTAATGAGGCATGTTCCATTCAAACCTGACCAATTAACATACCAGGTGGCACTTGAATTTAAAATAGAGTTTATTTTAGAGAAATCCACCTTTGTTTAAAGGACAGGTTGGCGAAAACTTACTTGGTGCAGAGACACTGTATTCTACTGGTCAATGACCGTCCATTTCCTTGATCTGCTTTGACTGATCTCAATGTGAAAACATTACGAACATTGAGCGAAATCACAGCCAAAACTGTCGACCTCTTGTTTCCCTTCCTCCCCTGTGAGGAGCAACGTGGGTAAAGGTTCACCCATTCCTCACTCATTCCTGGGCCTCATCATTTAAAGTGGCCTGTGGTCAGACATGAGACAAACACAGCTGAGGGGCACTGGCCAGCTGTGAGATGGGCAGGAGGTGCATGATGGGTCTCACATCCTCCATACACCTTTCTCCATTTTACATCTAAAACTGATAAAGGATGACTTTGGGAATCAATTACCTATCTATGGTGAGCGGACCACTCACTGTAAAGATTGCTTTATATGTTCAAGGCTTTATTTGAATTTTTACACTGCTGAAACAAATTGTAATGTCCCTCCACAGTTTACCCCATTTCACCCTATCAAAAACTTCATCTGTACTTCCCTCCGCTGTTCCAGTTTCCCCTTCCATATATCTGTGTACTTTGCCTCTTTAACACTTTGACCATTTTACATACTCTGTGAAGCAGGAAATATCTCCTGATTTTCATATTTACATTTATTCGAGATTGTCTTGAATAAAGTAGCAATGAGCATTTTTTTTTTCTTGGTGAAGGGTATTTGTTATTGACATGCACATTGTTAATCCGGCACGATACAGGGCAGGGCCCAGCTACTGCTAAATCTAATGTCTGTACGCTTCACCATGTCACAGAGAAGTTATGAGACCAGAATCAATCTTGCCCATGGGAGGTTCCCCCAGGCACCATCAACTCACGTTCAATTAATTTGGTTTGGAGTGAAATGCCTCCACAAACTTTTGTTCACACAAAGCCTTTCCATGGTAGCTGGTGACACTTTCTAGCAGGAGACGACATGTGCCTTATCCTCCCCTGCTCTCTCCCCACGGGTTGGTATTACGACCACGTCAAACCCTAGCATTGGTGATTCATGTGCTCATCTTGATATCTGTTAAATATTGAGTCTCTGCTCCATCATTCCCACAGGAAGTGCATTCCAGATTTTAATCGCTCACCTTGTGAAAAATAAGTCCTCTCAAATCCCCTTTAAGCCTCCTAGCCTTTATACTAAACCTATACCCTCCAGTTTTAGCCACCTCTGTTAGGGAAAGGTTTCCTGATATATGCCCTATTACAATGTACCTTTGCATGATCGTGTGACTCATTCACAGAAACCCCAGGGAAGGTGTGGCTAAAGCTAAGCATGCAGGAGATAAAAGGACCTTGAGCAATCTGCCCCTGCTGCACAACATTGTACACCTTGCAACCCTGATGATCTTACTTTCCATCTGACACCCTCAGCTTTACCTTGTGTGGCCCTGTGGCCCTGTTCACAGGGGGGGGAACCATCAAAGATTATAGAGCAGAGCAAGGTAGACCACTCGACCCTAAAAACCATAATATGTCATGGTATGGCGAGTCCGAGACTTGTAGTTGTGGATGAAGTTTATTGCAACCGCAATACACGAATACAGAATCAAAACAACAAGTCGTAGGACAACCAATATAAACTTACTGTCTTCCTTGAAGACTCTAACGAACTAACTCAATCGGGCGCCAAACGCACCCATGACATCGCTGACCAATCAGCGATGTCCTTCCCTGGACCAATCCCCATGGTCGCGTTCCCACGTGACCTCGCTGGCCAATCCGAGGGTTCGACGACCTAGACCATTCTCCATGGTCGCTACATGACCCCCCCCAGAACCCGAGGTGCGGAACCTAGCTGGGAGCCTGATTTCGCGACCACAACGAGTACGGAGAGGGACAGCCTGAACCACAGGAGCCGGAGGTTCCGGACTTGGTGGAACAGCCGGAACGAGAGGTTCTGGAGGAACTACCGGCACGGGGGGCTCCGGAGGAACTGCCGAAACGGGAGGTCCTGAAGGAACTGTCAGAACGGGTGTTTCTGGACTGGGCGGAACTAACGGAGGTCGGCCTCTCCGAGGGGTTTGACCGACCAAAACTGGTTGATCCGGGTCCAAATGGGCAGGTTTGAGCCGGGCCACCGAGACGAGTTCGCTCTTGCCGCCCATGTCTAAGGTGAAAGTAGCCGTTCCCTTACGTAACACCCGGAACGGCCCTTGATAGACCCTCTGCAACGGGGCGCGATGGGCATCCTTACGCAGAAAAACAAACTCACAGTCTTTCAGGGCAGCCGGTTCATGCACCATGGAACACCCATGGCGTGAAGTCGGCACTGGAGCCAGGGAGCCCACCCGTTCCCGGAGAGATGCTAACGCTGATGGGACCGAAGGGAGCAGGGCTGAAGGGTCCGAAAAAAGGTCTCCGGGTACTCGAAGTGTCGAGCCATATACTAGCTCTGCAGACGACGCACCGAGATCTTGCTTAGGAGCAGTCCGGATGCCCAAAAGAACCCAAGGGAGTTGGTCCACCCAGTCCGGGCCTTCAAGCCTTGCACTGAGGGACGCCTTAAGTTGGCGGTGGAACCTCTCTACGAGTCCATTTGCCTGGGGGTGATATGCAGTTGTGGGTTGTAACTTGGACCCGTACAGTTCCGCCAGCGCGGCCCAGAGGGACGAAGTGAACTGTGGCCCTCTGTCAGTGGTAATGACTGCCGGGACCCCAAAACGAGCTACCCAATGGAGGGCCAAAGTCCTAGCACAAGACGCTGATGAAATATCAAACAATGGGAAAGCCTCTGGCCACCGGGTGAACCGATCCACCACCGTGAGGAGGTGGGTGTAGCCCCGGGAGGAAGGCAAAGGTCCGACCAAATCCACGTGGATGTGAAAAAAACGAAAGGGCGGGACCTCGAAATCCTGTACGGGGGGCTGGACGTGGCGCTGGACTTTAGCGGTCTGACAGGCCACGCAGGAACGTGCCCACCCCGCTACCTGTTTTCTCAGGCCATGCCAGACAAACCTCGCTGCTACCAAGGCAGAGGTGGAGCGGATGGACGGGTGCGCCAACCCGTGAATGGCATCGAAAACCCGGCGCTGAAGGGAGGGCGGTACTACCGGCCTGGGGCGAGGAAGAGAAACATCGCACCAGACTTTCGTGCCCCCCGAACCACAAGCTACCTGAGCCAACTTCAATCCCGAAGTGGTGGACTGGTACGTCGAAACGGTATCCGCCAGGAGCTGTGCCTCCGCAAGCTCCTGGGGATCCACTTCGCAGTCCACCGCCGAAATAGGGGGAAAAGCAGGTCTAGACAGGGCGTCAGCAACGGCATTCAGCTTACCCGCGATATGACGGACATCTGTGGTAAATTCTGAGATAGCCGTGAGGTGCCGCTGCTGGCGGGCCGACCATGGGTCAGACAATTTCAAAAAAGCGAATGTTAATGGCTTGTGGTCCGTAAATGCCACAAATGGGCGGCCTTCGAGGAAATACCTGAAATGACGGACAGCTAAATGGAGAGCTAGAAGCTCTCGGTCAAATGCGCTATATTTCAGCTCGGCCGAATTTAGTTGCCGGCTGAAAAACGCTAAAGGCTGCCAACGGCCACCAACCTGCTGCTCCAGAACTCCACCCACCGCCACGTCAGAGGCGTCGACCGTCAGGGCCGTGGGGGCTGAGGGGCTCGGATGGACCAACATGGTGGCGTCTGCCAAGGCTGCCTTAGCTGCCGTAAAAGCCGACTCTGCGGCCGGGGACCACAACAATTCTACTGGATTACCTGCAAGGCATTGGAAAAGCGGGCGCAGGACTCGCGCCGCTGCCGGAACGAATCTATGGTAGAAATTAACCATGCCAACGAACTCCTGCAGCCCTTTTACTGTGGTGGGCCTGGGGAAAGCCCGAATAGCCTCCACCTTCTCTGGCAAAGGGGCAGCGCCGACAGAGGTAATTCTGTGCCCTAGAAAATCGAGAGCAGGGAGGCCGAATTGACATTTGGAGGGTTGAATAATGAGCCCGTGGTCTTGGAGCCGCTGGAACACGGTCCGCAAATGGGCCTGGTGTTCCTGCACTGAGGGGCTAGCTACCAGGATGTCGTCTAGATAGATAAACAAAAAGGATAAACCCCGGCCCACGCGATCCATCAGTCGCTGGAAAGCCTGTGCCGCGTTCTTTAAACCGAAAGGCATACGCAACCATTCAAACAACCCGAACGGAGTTATAGTTGCAGTTTTTTGTATGTCCTCCGGTCGCACCGGAATCTGATGATATCCTCGCACCAAATCGATTTTGGAAAACACTACCGCACCTTCCAGCCCAGATGAAAAGTCCTGTAGGTGCGGTATGGGGTAGCGATCAGCCGTGGTGACAGCATTGAGACGCCGATAATCTCCACATGGCCTCCACCCCCCAGATGCCTTGGAGACCATGTGTAACGGCGAGGCCCACGGGCTGTCAGACTGACGGACAATTCCCATTTCCTCCATCTTCCTGAACTCCTCCTTTGCCACCACCAGTTTGTCTGGCGGCAGTCTCCTGGCCCGAGCGAAAACGGGAGGGCCTTCGGTGTGGATGTGATGGACCACACCGTGTTTAGCCGAAGGTGCGTCGAAACGTTGAACGAGCAGCTCCGGGAACTCGGCCAGAATCGCAGCATATGAGTCGGGGGCCGTGACGACGGCCTGGACAGTAGGGCTGAGCGAGGAGGCGATTGTCGGAGCGACGGGCTCCTCTCCGGCGGAAGGTCGGAGGTCGTTACCGCGGACATCAGGAACCAGTGAAAAAGCCCAGAGAAAATCTGTGCCCAGGATCGCTTGTTTGACGTCAGCTATGATGAATGGCCATTCGTACGTGCGGAGGCCTAAACCCAGGGACATTTTCCGTGTACCGAACGTGCGAATTGGGCTGCCGTTCACCGCGATGAGGGTGGGACCTGTCTTACCCGATCTGGTTTCGAGGTCGGTCGGCGGCACTATGCTGACGATGGCTCCCGTGTCTACCAAAAATTCTGTGTCCGTGAATCGATCATGGACATAGAGGCGCCGGTTCTGGCCAATCGTAACTGCCCCTATGTACGATCGGCCGAGGCATTTCCCGCGAAGGTACAAGGCAAGCGGCAGTTGCGGGATTCGTTACCCCATCGTAGGTGATAATAGCACCAGCCGCGCTTGTGCGGATCTTTTTGGCGGGCTTTCGGAGAATTGGCGGGAGACGTGGCGCCATCTTGCCGTCGCTGTGGCGTGGTCACCGAGGTCGAGACTTTGTTGATGGAATCCCCTGCCTTGTTTTTTCCCGCTATGAGCGCGTCCGCTTTCGCTGCATATGCTTCGGGGTCCTTAAAAGAACAATCCGTAAGCAGCAATCGGACATCCTCGGGGAGTTTTTCGCGGAATGCCTGCTCAAACATCGGGCAATCCGTATGCTCACCGGCTAGCACCATCATTTCGGCCATGAGGACGGAAGGCAGTTTGTCTCCAAGCTCCGGTAGGTGCAGAAGTTTTGCCGCACCACCATGCTTTTTTAACCCGAAGGTCCGCAGTAATACCTTCTTCATGGTTTCATACTTGTCTTCCGCAGGTGAATTTATTATGAACCGCATCACGCGCTTGGTTGTGTCCGGCGATAGCGCGCTGACGAGGTAGAAGTACTTCGTGGAATCATCCGACACCTTCTTTATATGGAATTGGGCCTCGGCGTGGATAAACCAAGCTTGCGGTGCGTACGTCCAAAATAACGGAAGATGAACGTCCGCCGCGCTTGACTCCGGTGTGCCCTGCTCAGTCATCGTCAACGAGGCGTCGGGTTTTTCTCAGTCGGTGATCGTCCAGATCACGTTCGGGGTCACCAATATAGCGAGTCCGAGACTTGTAGTTGTGGATGAAGTTTATTGCAACCGCAATACACGAATACAGAATCAAAACAACAAGTCGTAGGACAACCAATATAAACTTACTGTCTTCCTTGAAGACTCTAACGAACTAACTCAATCGGGCGCCAAACGCACCCATGACATCGCTGACCAATCAGCGATGTCCTTCCCTGGACCAATCCCCATGGTCGCGTTCCCACGTGACCTCGCTGGCCAATCCGAGGGTTCGACGACCTAGACCATTCTCCATGGTCGCTACAATGGCACTATTATAGTAGGCAAAAAATTTGCAGAAACATTTTAAAAGAAAAATAACAAAAGTCTGTGAATTGATAGGTGAGATATATTATGCATTTTTATGGTTTCATCATCATATCATATCATCATATATATACAGCCGGAAACAGGCCTTTTCGGCCCTCCAAGTCCGTGCCGCCCAGTGATCCCCGTACATTAACACTGTCCTACACACACTAGGGACAATTTTTTTTTTTTACATTTACCCAGCCAATTAACCTACATACCTGTACGTCTTTGGAGTGTGGGAGGAAACCGAAGATCTCGGAGAAAACCCACACAGGTCACGGGGAGAACGTACAAACTCCTTAAAGTGCAGCACCCTTAGTCAGGATCGAACCTGAGTCTCCGGCGCTGCATTCGCTGTAAAGCTGCAACTCTACCGCTGCGCCACCGTGCCGTATGTTTCATCACACATACTGTTAGAAACATAGAAACATAGAAAATAGGTGCAGGAGTAGGCCATTCGGCCCTTCGAGCCTGCACCTCCATTCAATATGATCATGGCTGATCATCCAGCTCAGTAACCTGTACCTGCCTTCTCTCCATACCCCCTGAACCCTTTACCCACAAGGGTCACATCTAACTCCCTCTTAAATATAGCCAATGAACTGGCCTCAACTGGCCTTCTCTGTGTGAAGAAATGTTTTCTCATCTCAGTCCTAAAAGACTTCCCCCTTATCCTTAAGCTGTGACCCCTGGTTCTGGACTTCCCCAACATCGGGAACAATCTTCCCGCATCTAGCCTCTCCAACCCCTTAAGAATTTTATATGTTTCAATAAGATCCCCCCTCAGTCTTCTAAATTCCAGCGAGTTCCCCCAAAACACTGATTACACTGCGAGAGGCAGAGTGAACGGTGGGTTTTGCTTACTAAAATGGCAGATGTTACGCTCCTTTGCGTACTACACTTCAGTATAGGCGATTTTGACGGTTCATCTTGCTCCTCTAGTATCTTTGGTCACCATCCTTCAGTACCGAGGCATGCATTTTGTTTATTTTTTTTTTAAGTTTGGAAACTTTAAGGGTTTTTAAAAAGTTTTGGCACTATCAGTAATTTATATTCTTAGCCTGTATTAACCTCTTTAAACTACTTGTAAATGTCTCTCAGAGCTCTCACAGGCTGTCAGGGTAGGGGCTCGATACCCCAGCTCCCTCCTAGCTGTTGTGCATCATTCTTTCTTGCAGAAAAGCTTTCAGGCCTGGTGGGTCAACTTAGCCTTGCAGATCCACACCCTGACCCGGATCAGGCTGAAATAAGCCAACAGGTACTGCAGGTAACAGGTTTGGGCACCTTGATCTGATCCAGGACAATCCAGGCCCCCTGATGATGAGGTTACCACATTAGACATCAAAGGCTTGTTTAGGCTTTGAAATGACCTTTTGGGAGGAGATCTGTGGGAGTCAGCAGAGGGTTATGTTAAGACTTAAAATGCAGAGTTAGTCGAGGTTACTAACACACGACTCTTGGTAGAAATCGATACAGCTAATTTATCCAGGACATGCACAGTTTATGATATCCTGTTGATCATGATGAATTACTTGAGTGCAGGAAAGGCAAGAGGCTGCTTAAACTGTTATAATAAAATAAGCAGGTGCACACTTGCTGAAGAACGTATCAGAGTACAGTCAAAATAACAACGGAAGGGTCCCACAGAAACTTAACGTCAACAGATGGATGGGAGCTCCCTGGAAAGGATAAATGTTAGCTTTAGCTTAACACTCCAGAATTTCAGAAAATGTGGGAGATTTCCGAACTTGGAGCAGGAGCCAATTATTTCTCCGATTGGTTTGGATATCCTTGGACACATCTCTCCTTTGCAGTTATATTTTTGTGATTTTTAATTGCTGAGTAAGTGCCTTTGGGAAGATCCCATGAAGTGGGTGACTGTTGAATCTTATGGAAAATCCCAGTAAAAATGGACTCACTTTCTTTCAAGCGTATGTGGGGACTCATTAACATGGAAAAAAAAAGAAAATGGGGATATCTGGGATGATTATCTTTTCAATGAGAGGATGCAGAAGAGGTGGCAAGGGTCAAGAAAATAGAACTATAAAATTTGTACTTGCTGCAACTAAACTGGTCTGTAAACACAGTAATCATAAATAACATAATAAACAATAACATTCATTAAATTAAACACCCCAATATTACTTTTTTTAAACCAAGGTCCTTAGTGCAACCAAGACAGTTCATAGTTCAAGGTTTAGCTGGTGTTTATAGTATTCAAGACTCTGATGGTTGTTGGGAATAAACAAGGTCTGTGGATCCTCGGCATCTCTCTTCTAAAGTCAACAATCAGCTCCCTGACCTTGCTAACGTTGAGAGCATGGTTGTTGTCCTGGCACCATTGAATCAGACTCCCTCCTATTCTCCGACTCATCGTTATCTGTAATTCATCCAACAATGTGTAGGGAAGAACTGCAGATGCTGGTTTAAATCAAAGGTAGAGTCTGAAGAAGTGGTCTCGGCCCGAAACGTCACCCATGCTTCTCTCCAGAGATGCTGCCTGTCCCGCTGAGTTACTCCAGCATTTTGTGTCTACATTCGTCCAACAATCGGCGGTCACGGTGGCGCAGCGGTAGAGTTGCTGCCTTACAGCGAATGCAGCGCCGGAGACTCGGGTTCAATCCTGACTACGGGCGCCGTCTGTACGGAGTTTGTACGTTCTCCCCGTGACCTGCGTGGGTTTTCTCAGAGATCTTCGGTTTCCTCCCACGCTCCAAAAACATACAGGTTTGTAGGTTAATTGGTTTGGTAAATGTAAAAATTGTCCCCAGTGGGTGTAGGATCGTGTTAGTGTGCGGGGATCGCTGGTCGGCGCTGACTCGGAGGGCCGAAGGGCCTGTTTCCATGCTGTATTTCTGAACTAAACTAAACTAAACAATGGTGGTGTTGCAATCCAACTTGGCATTTGCTGGCTTTGCAACAGGCGAAAGGTTCACCTCCTTGTACTCGAAAGAAAGTGGTCCCATTTTTACCGGGATTTTACAAACATATCATCTGTGGACCTCTATCTCATTGAGTACTTTGAACTGATGCGTTACAATGCGCTACAATGCTGAGAACTATATTCTATACTGTGGCGGCTCCCAAGGGTCGGGCCATACTTCTACCAACCCCTCGGCACGGGAATGGACCAGTCCAGGGAGGCGGTCCGGGACCAGGTATATAAGGACAAGGTTTGGGCGCCAAGCCATTCCGGCAGACTAGACCCGTCTGATAACTGTTATACAATAAAATATACCTTCTCGAAATACCTGGCTCCTTGCCTTTATCGACGCTACAATACCGTGTATAGAATACACTCTTTGCTCTATCTATTGTACTTCAGTTTGACTTGATTATATTTGTGTATGGTATATCTGATCTGTTATGATAGCATGCAGAACAAAGCTTTTCACTGTACCTCGGTATATGTGACAATAATGGAGCTAAACCTACACCTGAGAGCCGGCACAGACTCGATTACGACACGACCTCTTTCTGTGTCGTAAGGAAACATGAGAACGGCAGAACTCCTGAAGTTATCCATGTGAACGTCACTGGGCCTGGACTTTCCACACATTTACAACCCCCAAAGCTGCTGTCACCCATTCACACCCTGACACTGAACACCTCAAAGAGTTCAGCTGGGGAAGGGCAACTCAGGCAATTTAACCATGAAAATCGGCGGCAGCTGCATTGAGGTGTCGCTGAACCTTCCCCCTGGTTTGAACAGCCGGGTGTAAAAACGCTTGAGATCGATTCATGCATCTAATGACTCTCAAACGTATTTTTACATCATGGATTATTCATCAAGATTTCTTAGTGTTTAAACATGTAAAGAAATGTTGTCAATTGTGTGTGTGCCTCAGCCACTTCAAGTTTCTTTGAGTTCATGTCAGTAAACTACGTGAACTCAGTGGGTTCTTCGCCTCTCATGAAGATCAGTGCAGAATGTGCAGTTAGATATTTGTGAGGCAGGAGGACCTCAGTAAGGTATGTAGTTTATTCAAAGGTCCACTGCTGCCTGCTTCAGGGATTTCCTGCACATGTTTCTGTATCAGGAGAGAAACAATCCTTCAAGGGGTAATAGCCTTAAACAAATCATTATTATTCATGCCCAATATTACAAACTGCAACATGCATCATATTTCAGTACATTGGGATTTTTTTTTTTAATGGTAAATGTATTTGAATGCTTCTGAATACCTCAGAAACATCAAAAACTTTGCGACAAGGGAGGCTGCAGATGCTGGACTCTTGAGCAAAAAACAAACTGATGGTGGAACTCGGTGGGTCAGGAAGCATCTGTCAGAAGAAAAGGATTCCAACCCAAAACGTTGTCTGTCCATTTCCTTCCACAGATGCTGCCTGATCCGCTGAGTTCACTAGCCCTTTTATTCTCCTTAAAAATATGAATTCAAGAGAGAGGTAGATATAGGTCTTAGAGCAAACAGAATCAATGGATATGGGGAGAAAGCAGGAATGGGTTATGGCGAGTCTGGAAACTTGTTCTTTGTTGAAGAAGTTTATTGCGACAGCAATATTCGATTACAAAGTTTTCTTAACAAGATTACAGACAACCATTAAAACTAACTGTTCTCTTCGAAGATGTCTCCCAACGAACTCTTTTCGGGTGCCAAATACGCACATGACCACGCTGTCCAATCAGCGGTGTCGCTCTCTGGACCAATCCATACGGTCGCACCCACACGTGACCTTGCTGGCCAATCTGAGGGTTCGACGACTAGGACCACTCTCTATGGTCGCTACATGACCCCCCCCAGAACCCGAGGTAGGGAACGTAGCAGGGAGCCGGATTTGGCGACCAGAACGAGTAAGGAGAGGGGCAGCCTGAACCACAGGAGCAGGGGATTCCGGACCTGGTGGAACTGACAGAGTGCGGGTCCTGGACTGAGCGGAACTGCCGGAGGTCGGCCTCTCCGAGGTGGTTGGCCGACCAGGACCGGGCGGTCCGGATCTAAGTGCGCAGGTTTAAGCCTGGACACCGAGACGAGCTCACTCCTGCCACCCACGTCTAAGGTGAAGGTGACCGTCCCTTTACGCAAAACCCGGAACGGCCCTTCATAGACCCTCTGCAACGGGGAACGATGGGCATCCTTACGCAGAAATACAAACTCACAGTCCTTCAGGGCAGGCGGTTCGTGCACCATTGGACACCCATGACGTGAAGTCGGAACCGGGGCCAGGGAACCCACACGTGCCCGGAGAGATGCTAAGACTGACGGGAATGGAGGCAGCTGGCCGGAGGGGTCCGGAAGCAAATCCCCGGGTACTCGAAGTGGCGAGCCATATACTAGCTCCGCGGACGAAGCACCGAGATCCTGCTTAGGAGCGGTCTGGATGCCCAGAAGGACCCAGGGAAGTTGGTCTACCCAGTCCGGGCCTTCCAGCCTCGCACTGAGGGCCGCCTTGAGTTGTCGGTGGAACCTCTCCACAAGCCCATTGGCCTGGGGGTGGTATGCTGTGGTGTGTTGCAACCGGGAACCGTACAGCTCTGCTAGCGTGGCCCAGAGGGTCGAAGTGAACTGTGGCCCCCCTGTCGGTGGTAATAACAGCCGGAACCCCGAAACGTGCCACCCAATGGAGGGCCAAGGTCCTGGCACAAGAGGCAGCAGAGGTATCTGACAATGGGAAAGCCTCTGGCCACCAGGTGAACCGATCCACCACCGTGAGCAGATGGGTGTAGCCCCGGGAGGAAGGCAAGGGTCCGACTAAATCCACGTGAATATGGAAAAAACGGACCTCAAACTCTTGTACCGGGGGCTGGACATGGCGTTGGACTTTAGCGGTCTGGCAGGGAACGCAGGAACGGGCCCAAACAACTACCTGTTTACGCAGGCCATGCCACACAAACCGAGCGGCTACTAAGGCAGAGGTGGAGCGGATGGACGGGTGCGCCAGCCCGTGAATGGCATCGAACACCCGGCGCTGAAGGGAGGGCGGCACTACCGGCCTGGGACGGGGAAGGGAAACATCACACCAGACTTTTGTGCCCTCCGGCCCGCAGGCCACCTGAGCCAACTTCAACCCCGAAGTGGCGGACTGGTATGATGAGGCGGTATCCGCCAGGAGCTGTGCCTCCGCAAGCTCCTGGGGATCCACCTCGCAGTCCACCGCTGAAATGGGGGAAAAAGCAGGCCGAGACAGGGCGTCAGCAACGGCATTAAGCTTACCAGCGACATGACGGACATCGGTGGTAAACTCAGAGATGGCAGTCAGGTGCCGCTGCTGGCGGGCTGACCATGGGTCGGACAATTTGGAAAAAGCAAAAGTTAATGGTTTATGGTCACTAAAGGCCACAAACAGGCGGCCTTCAAGGAAATACCAGAAATGACGAACAGCTAAATAGAGGGCCAGAAGCTCTCGGTCAAAGGCGCTATACTTTAGCTCAGCCGAACTCAGTTGCCGGCTGAAAAACGCCAAGGGCTGCCAAAGGCCACCGACCTGCTGCTCCAAAACCCCACCCACCGCCACGTCAGACGCATCAACCGTCAGGGCCGTGGGGGCGGAGGCGCTCGGGTGGACCAACATGGTGGCGTCTGCCAAAGCCGCCTTAGCTGCTGTAAAGGCCGACTCTGTGGCCGGGGACCATATCAACTCTACAGGTTTACCCGCAAGGCACTGGAAGAGCGGGCGCATGACCCGCGCTGCTGCTGTGACGAACCTATGGTAGAAGTTAACCATGCCTACGAACTCTTGCAGACCTTTCACTGTGGTGGGCCGCGGAAATGCTCGGATAGCCGCCACCTTCTCGGGCAAAGGGGTGGCGCCGGCAGGGGTGATTCTGTGCCCTAAGAAATCGAGAGAAGGGAGGCCGAATTGACACTTGGAGGGTTGGATGATGAGCCCGTGGTCTTGGAGCCGCTGGAATACAGTCCGCAAGTGAACCAGGTGTTCCTGCACTGAGGGGCTGGCGACCAGGATATCATCTAAATAAATAAACACAAAAGGCAAATCCCGACCCACACGGTCCATCAGTCGCTGGAAAGCCTGTGCCGCGTTCTTTAAACCGAAAGGCATGCGCAACCATTCGAACAACCCGAACGGAGTGATCGTGGCAGTTTTTGGTATGTCCTTCGGCCGCACCGGAATCTGGTGGTATCCCCGCACCAAATCGATCTTGGAGAAAACCACTGCACCTTCCAGCCCAGACGAGAAATCCTGCAGGTGCGGTATGGGGTAGCGATCAGCCGTGGTGACAGCGTTGAGACGCCAATAATCGCCACATGGTCTCCATCCCCCAGATGCTTTGGAGACCATATGCAACGGCGATGCCCACGGGCTGTCGGACTGACGGACAATGCCCATTTCCTCCATCTTCTTAAATTCAGCCCGTGCCACCACCAGCTTGTCAGGCGGTAACCTCCTGGCCTGAGCGAAAACGGGTGGGCCCTCAGTGCGGATGTGGTGGACCACACCGTGCTTGGCCGAAGGGGCGTCGAAACGCTGGATGAGCAGCTCTGGAAACTCCGCCAGGGCCTCAGCATACGAGTCGGGGGCCACGACGACGGCCTGGACAGTTGGGCTGGGCGGGGTGGCGGTTGTCGGAGCGGCGGGCTCATCGCTGGCGGAGGGTCGGAGGTCGTTACCGCGGACGTCGGGGACTAGTGAAAAGGCCCAGAGGAAATCTGCGCCTAGGATTGCCTGGCTGACGTCTGCTATAATGAATGGCCATTCATACGTGCAGAGGCCTAAAACCAGGGACATCTTCCGCGTTCCATACGTGGGGATGGGGCTGCCGTTAACCGCGATGAGGGTAGGACCTGTCTTACCCGATCTGGTACTATACTGACAATGGCTCCTGTGTCCACCAAAAATTCTGTGTCCGTGAATCGGTCTCGGACGTAGAGGCGTCGGTTCTGGCCAATCGCAACTGCCCCTATGTACGATCGGCCGAGGCATTTCCCGAGAAGGTACAAGGTGAGCGGCAGTTGCGGGATTCTCCACCCCATCGTAGATGGTAATACCACCAGCCGCGCTTGTGCGGATCCTTTTGGCGGGCTTTTGGAGAAATGGCGGGAGACGCGGCGCCATCTTGATGTCGCTGTGGCGTGGCCGGTGATGTCGAGACCTTGTTGGTCGAACCGCTTCCTTTCGATTTGGACGCCATGAGCGCATCAGCTTTTTCTGCATATGCCACGGGGTCCTTAAAAGAACAATCCGTGAGCATAAGTTTGACATCTTCGGGAAGCTTCTCTCGGAATGCCTGCTCGAACATGAGGGAATCCGTATGTTCACCTGCTAGCGTTAACATCTCAGCCATGAGAACGGATGGCTGCCGATCTCCGAGATCCGGTAGGTGCATAAGCCTCTTAGCTCGGTCATGCCTACTGAACCCGAAGGTTCGTAGTAACAGTGCCTTCATGGCCTCGTACTTGTCTTCTGCGGGAGGGTTGACGATGAACCGCATCACCCGTGTGGTCGTCTCCGGCGGTAGAGCGCTGACGAGGTAGTAGTATTTCGTCGCATCTGCCGAGATGTTTCTTAAGTGAAACTGGGCTTCGGTATGGACAAACCAAGATTGTGGTTGATGTGTCCAAAATGACGGAAGGTGAACGCTGACCACGCTTATCTCCGGTGCGCCGGGCGCAGCAGCCAAAAACGAGGCGTCGTGTTCACTCATGGTCGGTGATCGGCCAGATCACGTCGGGGTCACCAATATGGCGAGTCTGGAAACTTGTTCTTTGTTGAAGAAGTTTATTGCGACAGCAATATTCGATTACAAAGTTTTCTTAACAAGATTACAGACAACCATTAAAACTAACAGTTCTCTTCGAAGACGTCTCCCAACTAACTCTTTTCGGGCGCCAAAAGCGCACATGACCACGCTGTCCAATCAGCGGTGTCGCTCTCTGGACCAATCCCTACGGTCGCACCCACACGTGACCTTGCTGGCCAATCTGAGGGTTCGACGACTAGGACCACTCTCTATGGTCGCTACAGGGGTACTGATTTTGGATGATCAGCCATGATCATATTGAATGGCAGTGCTCGCTTGAAGGGCCGAATGGCCTACTCCTGCACCTATTTTCTATGTTTCTATATAATGTCTAAGTATTTGACAGCTGTGTGGGAGGCTGTTCGTTTGCCTGCAACGTGTTGGGCCGGCCTGTATTTGCCGTCGTTGATGTTATATCCTTGTGGGTCGAGTGCTGTGGATGACCTGGACACCCCACGGTAGTTCTCACTCGGATGACAGCTCTCGCTGAGGATGTTGATAGATATCCAACAATTAGCATTAATGCAATACGTTGGCACCACAACATCCAGTACATAGAGTCATTCAGCACAGAAACAGCCTCCCTCATGTTCTAACTCATCCATGCGGACCATCTAAGTAGTCCCATTTTTCCATGCAAGACCCACATCGCTCTAAACCTTTCCAATCCATTTACATAGAACATAGGACCACGCAGCACAACAACAGGCCCTTTGGCGCACAATGTCCATGCCGAATATGATCCCAAGACCATCTCTTATCTGCCTGTACATAATCGATATTTCTCCATTCCCTGCATACCCTTATGCCTCTCCAAAAATCTCTTAAATGCCACTATCATATCTGCCTCAACCATCCCCACCCACATACCCCACCCCGACCACACATTCCAGGTACGTACTACCCTCTGTGTAAAACAAACTTGCCTCGCACATCTCCTTTAAACTTTGTCTCTTTTACCTTAAAGCTATGCCCTTTAGTATTTGATTTTTCAATCCTGGATTAAAGGTTCTGACTGCCTGTTCTATCTACACCTCTCATAATTTTATATGCTTCTATCCGGTTTCCTGCATCCTCCGGCATTCCAGGGAGAACAAGTCTGTCCAACCTCTCCCTGTAGCTAATACCCCCTAATCCAGGCATAATTCCGGTAAACCTCCTCTGCAGCCTATCCAAAGCCTCCACATCCTTCTTATAATAGGGCGACCAGGACTGCATAATACAATACTCCAATTGTGGCCGAACCAAACTACTATAAAGTTGCATCATGACTTCCTGACTGTTGAAGTCATTACCCCGAGCATACCATATACTTTTTTTCACTATTCTATCCACTTGAATTGCCACTTCCAGGGAGTTTTTGACTTGGACCCCAAGATTCCTCCATTCATCGACGCTGTAGAGGGTTATTAATTGTATATTTCCCCCTTACATTCGACGTCGCAACGTGCCACACCTCATACCTGCTTGGAATTAACTCCATCTGCCATTTCTCCACCCATTTCTGTAGTGAATCTACATCCTGCTGTGTATTTTGACAGTCATCTTCACAGTCTGCCACCCCATAATCGTGATGTCATCTGCAAACCTACTAACCAACCTGCCTATGTTTGAAGAAGGGTCTCGACCCGAAACGTCACCCATTCCTTCTCTCCCAAGATGCTGCCTGACCTGCTGAGTTACTCGAGCATTTTGTGAGTAAATACCTTCGATTTGTACCAGCATCTGCAGTTATTTTCTTATACTATATGTTTAGATCCAAATCGCTTTCGTATATTACAAACAACAGATCCCAGCACAGATCCCTGTGGATCTCAAATGGTCACAGACTTTGAACCTGAATATTGTTCTTCCACCTGAACCCCCTATCTTCTATCAGTAGGCCAGTTCTGAATCCATACGACCAAATCACTGATAATCCCATGCGTCCTAATCTTTCAGTTTAGCCGACCATGGGGGATTTTATCAAATGCCTTACTAAAATATATGCAGACACCTTCCACCTTCCACCTCATTGATCACCTTCATCACCTCCTCAAAAAACTCAATCAATATAGCGAGACATGAACTGCCATGTGCAAACCCATGCTGATTGTCCCTAATTAACTAATTGTCTTCCAAATTGGAATAAATACTATCCCGAAAAATCCTTTCCAATAGCTTCCCAACCACTGACATGAGGCTCTCTGGCCTATAATTCCTTGGGTCCTCTCTAATTCCCTTCTTAAATAAGGAACAACATTAGCTCTCCAGTCCTCCGGGACCTCGCCTTTGGTTGGAGAAGACGCAAAGGTCTTCACCAAGACTCCAACAGTCTCATCTCACCAACGTATTCAAGAGAGAGTTAGATACAGCTCTTAGGGCTAACGGAATCAAGGGATATGGGGAACAAGCAGGAATGAGGTACTGATTCTTGGTGCTGGCTCGAAGGGACGAATGGCCTACCCCAGCGCCTACTTTCTATGTTTCTATGTTTCTCTTACCTCACAGTGGCGCAGCGGTAGAGTTGCTGCCTTACAGCGAATGCAGCGCTGGAGACTCAGGTTCGATCCTGACTACGGGTGCCGTCTGTACGGAGTTTGTACGTTCTCCCCGTGACCTGCGTGGATTTTCTCCGAGATCTTCAGTTTCCTTCCGCACTCCAAAGACTTACAGGTATGTAGGTTAATTGGCTGGGCAAATGTAAAAATTGCCCCCTAGTGGGTGTAGGATAGTGTTAGTGTGCGGGGATCACTGGGCGGCGCGGACCCGGTGGGCCGAAGGGCCTGTTTCTGCACTGTATCTCTAAATGTAAAACCAAAAACAAAAAAAATCTCTCTCAATAACCTGGGATAGACCGTGCTGAGCATTTCCAATAATTTTGGTTTTTATTTCAGTTTTCCAACAACTGCAGAGTTTTGCATGACCTCACATTCTTCTACCAGATTCCATCTGCCACAACGATGTGAACACCTTGGCAACCAGCGACAGCAGTGTGTCATCATTTAATTTTTCGTAAATCTCTGCCTACTTGAAAATATCAACTCTTCAAAATAATATTCTAGAATCGCTTTGTATCTGAAATTCTTCATGTCTTTTGTCATGTATAATAGTAATGACTTCAAAATTAATGAATAGACTTTGATAATCTTTAGAGGTTTTGAGTATATGAAGGTTCTCGATGAAGGCTGGACATTTTTTAATCTTGTATTTTTCTCAATTGTACTGAAATACTTGCATAATAACTAATTGACAAAAACTGTGCACAATACTCAGTCTAACACAAGTCCTTGTGCTGATTCAACATTGCTTCCTTACTTTTGTTTTCCACAATTAACATTAACTGTACATTTGATGGAATAGTTTACTTTTAAATTCAAACAATTCATAAGATTTAAAGATTAATGTTTGCATTGCAAATGATCCTTCTCCACGGGGTCCTTAAGAAATATCCCCAGTATATATTTTTTCCAGTTTCCTGAAACGCTATTCTCAAACACTAAATGGATTTTGCGAAAATGCTCATTGGTGTCAGAACTTTGCACATTCATCATACTTATACTTTCCACTTTGTGGCGGTCATGCAATCCAAATTGAAATTTTTTCAAACTTCTGGGAGTCAATGCAAATGTTAAAACCAAGTATAGGTGAGGAAATTTTCCCTTCAGTGCTCCCAGAACACAGGCTGGAAGCAGAGATCAGGAAATTACATGATTTTCCACTCATTAATTTTAATGGATGAAAGACTGCAGGATAAGTGGACAATTTCCTTCTTGGCTAGCTTTGTGTGTTTTGCGAGTGCCAAAAGCAGATCTTTTGTTCTCTGTGATGGCATTATGGTTAAAGGTAGTGCCTGATGTAATTAGAAACCAAGCAGATTGATGCATTCCAGGTTTGTTTCTCCATTAACACTGCGGAATTCCTCAAGAGCAACCATCAGGAGTCCACCGTTCGTCTCTGATTACTAACTAGTGAGAAAAAATACAATGAATGTTGGCTCTTCCTTTGATTTTTGCCAGGTTTCTCAGACATGAATGCTGGATTGGGCTCAACTGTGATGGCTTTGTTACCGCGCTCCCATATTGGGAATCTGGCCGCAACCTTTGTCGTCAAACATGAAGATGAGCACATGAAAGAGAGTACAAAAGGACTAATTTATCTCACAAAATTACATTGTGGTAAGTCAGAAGATACGAGAGGCTGAGGCGTGCATACACGTTAGGAACAGTCAGTTATATGTGTTATATGTTACTTCTAACTTGGTGGTCTTTGCTTTGCCGTGAGCTTTTATTCCTGCGCCGGTTTCCAGCCAGATTCCAGCATCTGCAGTCTGCTCTGCCTCTGGCTTCAAGTCAGCGTCTGAAGAAGGGTCCCAGCCCGAAACGCCACCTATCTATGTTCTCCACGGCTGCTGTGTTACTCTAGCACTTTGTGTCTTTTCAAGCCAGTGGGCATGTGGAAAGCATTATTCTGGTGACATTCAAGCAAACTGATACAAGGTAAATCAAAAATGCATCAAATTTGGATTCTGATGAGAATGCTTCAGAATACTAACACTGTAAGCACTGCTATATATACTGTGTATAGATAAATATATTAATACATATTAAAATAATAAACATTGGTAGTGGCATTGTTTTAATTGTCTTTCTTTGATAGTGGTAACTATCGTGTCTACATATTGTCATATATAGAAATGGGAAGTTTGGAAAGGGAAAGGAAAGACAGAGATGGACAAGTGTAGATGGATCGGGATACAGGTGCTACAGGCAAGACAGGGGTGGGTAAGAGAGGAGGGTGGAGTTATTTTATTGATTAACGAGAACAGCACAGCAGTAGTCAGCGATGACATTACTGAGGAATGAGACGGTGAGGCTAAATGGGTGGAGCTGAGATATAAAAAGGAGATAATCACCTTGTTAGGAGGTATTTATTCACAAAATGCTGGAGTAACTCAGCAGGACAGGCAGCATCTCAGGAGAGAAGGAATGGGCGACGTTTCGGGTCGCTTCTTCAGACTGATGTCAGGGGGGCGGGGCAAAGGAAGGATATAGGTGGAGACAGGAAGATAGAGGGAGATCTGGGAAGGGGGAGGGGAAGAGAAGAACAGAGGAACTATCTAAAGTTGGAGAAGTCAATGTTCATACCACTGGGCTGCAAGCTGCCCATGCGAAATATGAGGTGCTGTTCCTCCAATTTCCGGTGGGCCTCACTATGGCACTGGAGGAGGCCCATGACAGAAAGGTCAGACTGGGAATGGGAGGGGGAGTTGAAGTGCTCAGCCACCGGGAGATCAGATTGGCTAACGCGGACCGAGCGCAGATGTTGAGCGAAGCGATCGCCGAGCCTGCGTTTGGTTTCGCCGATGTAAATAAGTTGACATCTGGAGCATAGACCCCCAAATATCAATAGGAATTAGACAAATAAATATGTTGGGAGATTGCAGACAGTTGCAACATTAAAAGTTGTCATAGTAGGGGATTTTAACTTTCCTAATATAGAATGGGGCTGCCAAGGTGCCAAAGGCTTAGATGGCATGGAATTTGTCAAGTATGTTCAGGAAAGTTTACTCTGGTAATATACAGAAGGCCTAACAAGAGAGAGGGAAAAGCTTAGACCCACTCTCACGAAACAGGACAGGGCAAGTGACTGAAATGTCAGCCTATTGGGACCAGCAACTACAGTTCCATCAGCTTTAAAATAGCTATAGAAAGGGACAGTGTTGGTCCACATCTTAAAATTCTAAATTTGAGCAATACCAACTTTAATGGCATTAGACAAGAACATTGAAAAGTTGATTGGAGTATGTTGTTTGTGGGCAAAGAATATCTCAAAAGTGGGATTCTTTTAAAAGTGTGATAATGAGTAATTATGGTATGCAAGTTTCTGTTGGAAGGTTCGAAGGTAGGTAGGAATAGGAAACCCTGGATGATGAAAACAAACGAGGCCCTGGTCAGGCAACGAGGGAAGCATGGACCAGATATAAGAGGCTAGGATTAAGTGCATCCTTGGAAGAGTATAGGGGATTGAGGAGCACTTCAGTTCAGTTTAGGTTACTGTCACGTGTACTGAAGTACAGTAAAAAGTTTTTGTTGCATGCTAACCAGTCAGCAGAAAGCCAATACATGATTACATTCGAGCCACTCACAGTGTACAGATACATGAGAATACGTGAGAAAGAATCAGGAGGGGGAAAAAAGGGGCAGGAAATAACTCTGGCAGTTAAGATTAAAGGGAACCCAAAGAGATTTTTAAAGTATGTTAAGGGGGAAAGGTTAACTAAGGAGAGAGAACCCCTCAGAAACCACAGTAGTCATCTATGTATGGATCTGCAAGCAGATGGGCAAGATACTCAATTAATATTTCTCTGTGTAAAGTATATTCAAGGACAGCATAGGAAGCTAGGAATGAAATTGTAGGAACCTTGGCAGAGATATAAGAATCATCATTAGGCACGGGTGAGGTGCGAGAAGATTGGAGGGTGGCTATTGTTATGCCTCTATTTAAGTAGGGCTGCAAAGAAAAACTTGGGAACTGTAGACTAGAAAGTGAACATCTGTGGTAGAAAAGTTTCTAGAGAGAATTCTGAGGGATAAAAAATACATGTATTTGGAAATAGACACAAAGTACTGGAGCGACACAGCAGTTCAGACATCATATTTGGAGTAAAGGAACAGGTAATGTTTCGGGTCGGAACCCTTCTTCAGACTTTGGAAAGATAGGTTGATTGGGGATAGTCAACATTGTTTTGTGCATGGGAGATTGTGTCTCATAAATTCAATTGAGTTTTTTGAAGAAGTAAGCAAGAAGGTTGTTGAGGACAGGATCGAGGACATAGTCTGTATGGATTTTGGAAAGGTCTTTGATAAGGTTCCACATGACATGCTGCTCTGGAAGATTAGAGTTAGTTAGAGAAGATTAGAAGATTAGAGGATGCAGAATTATCTTCATGGTCGGAAGCAGAGAGACATAGATGGGATAATAATCTTTTTGCCAGCATAGGGGAATCAAAAAATAGAAGAAATCTTTAGTAGAAATCTTTTCACACAGAGGGTGGTAGGTACATAGATCGTACTGTCAAAGGAGGTAGTTGAGCAGACACAATAACGACATTTAAAAGTTAAATTGTAATAAAAAGGGACTGTAGATGTTGGTTTACCAAAGATGGACACAAAATGCTGGAGTGACTCAGGTGTCAGGCAGCATTTCTGATTTAAAAAATGGATAGGTGACGTTTCAGCTCATGATTCCTGCATTTTGTGTCTATCTTTAACATTTCAAAGTTGTTTGGAGAGGTAGGTGTATAGGAGAGATTTAAAGGAGTACGGGTCAAATGAAACTAGAGTAGATGGAGCATTTTGGTCGGCATGGATGAAATTGGGCTGAAAGGCCTGTTTCCATGCTCTCTGATTCAGAATCAAGATTCACAAACAGCTTCTTCACTGTTGTCATCAGACTCTTGAATGGCCCTCCCATAAGGTGTGGGGATGTATTACCTATTTCTCAATTTACTTTGTTGTGGTGCTTGCATACTTTCTTATTGGCCTCCTCCTGCACCTATTGTCTATTGTCTATTGTCTTTCACTGTAGCTGTAACACTATATTCTGCACCCTGTTTCCTTTCTCTTCTTGCACAAATGGATATGCTCCTGTAGGGTCCAAACCCAAAACATCAACTATCCATGTTCTCAGAACGTGCAGCCATGGGTAGTAGTGAAACATTGGAGGTATTTATGTCAAAGTGGTGAACGAACAAAGCTTTAGCAAACTTCACTGTTGCCCTACTCTCTCATTGAGGATGTGCCAAGATATCCCCTCACAACAGCGCAACACCCGAGAGTTTTAATGAATGTTTTCATCACAAGAATCTCGGGGAACTATGATACTCTTGTGTTTTAACGGTTTCAGGTCTCCATTTTATAGAGATCGGAAGAATTCCATTGTTACATTTCAGGTCATATGACAATAAAACACTCTAGACATCAGCAGTGCCTGTAGTTGATGCCACTCATTATGATGGCAAAGACACAGGACGGAATATCAATTGCCTGAGCATAGATGCAGTGCATGGATACAGACAAAAGCCAGGCTGCAACAAAGTACCATGATATTCTATTCCTTGTAAAAAAAGACATTCAGTCACAAAAATGGTAGCAGGTTATTATGAATGCGACCTCCAAAGATACACGGCAATATTTGTACAGAAGAGCAAGTGACATGCCCCTGCACCTTCTGCTACTAATAGGTAATTATACTGTTATCCCCCAGTCGTTAACAAAACACGTTCCAGACATCACTCAGGCGGGTTATGACGGATCACAATATAGAATTAAAATCAAAAGCACCAAGCTACGAAAGCAGCAAGTGACAGGCACAATTGGCAATTCTTGGTCACCAAATAGTAGTTATAATATTGAGTGTTGTGTAAACCAGGAAATTAAAGGTGCCTGTACCAGGGATAATACCATAATCATGGGAGATTTTAGCCGACATGTAAACTGGACAGCTCAAACTCTCTTTGACAAGTCGATGAAAGGTTTACAAGAGGTTTTTCTTCATTAATATGACTTCTAACGAATGAGGGGGAAAGGGTATTTTGTATCTTGCTTCGTGAAATGAGACAGACCTAATAAATAATCTTGTATAGGAAGGAACTGCAGATGCTGGTTTAACCCGAAGATAGACACAAAATGCTGGAGTAACTGAGCAGGACAGGCAGCATCTCTGGAGAGAAGGAATGGGAGACCCTTCTTCCTACTAGAATCTTGTTGTCAAGGGGACTTCGGGGGAGAAAAATCGAATGTAGAATTTTACAGTGAATTTGAAAGCGAAATAGTTAAATGTGAAATCAGGGTCTTAACTCCAAACCAAGAAAATGCAGTGGAGCAGACAAAATGTAGAAGCAAAGAACTGCAGATGCTGGTATACCAAAGATAGACGTACAGAAGGGATCAGTTTAACTTAGCATCATGCTCAGCACAGATGTGGTGGGCTGAAGGCCTGTTCTTGTGCTGAACAGTTATATGTTTATTGTTCTACTGTGCTAGGGCCTCACACTAAATAACTAAGACACGTGGGTGAAACTGGTGAGGAAACTTCCAGCAGATGGGAAACCTATGGCCACAGCTGGAGGGATGTGGGCCAAACACAGGCAAATGGGACTGGCTCAGATAGACATCTTGGTCAGCATGGACGGGGTGTGACCCAGGAACTGGCTCTATGTTAAAATCATTAAACTCTTCAAAGAATCAATTAAAAATACTTGAAGACTTCAAAATAAGTCAAAACATTACCACAAGCAGAAATAATTAAAATAAATGTAACTTACATTTTTCTTAACTTAGATAGCTGGAGAGTCACCACTCATTCATGCCAACTAAAACGTCTCTCTGAGCCAGTCACATTAGCCTGTGTTTGGCCCAGACCTCTCTAATCCTTCCCTATTCATGCATCTACCAAAATGTCTTTTAAACATTATAATTTTGGTGTGGTGTATTTGTACTTTCAAAAGGCAACACAAGAGACTATGCAGCACAATTGGAGTGCACAGCATGAGGAATAGTATGCAGGTGTCGACTCAGGTTAGATTAATAGGCAGAAAAGAGAGTGGGAATGACAGATCAACTTTAGGTTGGAAGGTTGTGGTTTGTTGAGTGGTTCAGGGAGATGGTGATTGGGAACCCAGTTATGATTGGAGCCCCGTGTTCACCCTGGGTTCATGATTTGGACAAGGGGATTGTGTGCAACATATCTAGGTTTGCTGATGATGCCAAGCCGAATGGCAAAGTACGTGCCTGGAGACAAGATGTCAAGTATCCAAACAGGTTCTGGGAAGACACTTGAGAGAGTGAGAGAGACAGTGACACTGGAGAAACAGCGAGAGAGAGAGAGAGAGAGAGAGAGAGTTAGAGAAAGTGAGAGAGTAGTAGACAAAGCCATGTGATCGACTCCGGTTGAGAGTATGGCTGAGGATACGTTTATGACTGTGTGATGTGTACCTTGGGAAACAGTGGGAACCAGCTAAAGAGGTCCGGGAGTGGCCATTTTGTAAAGGGACTATATGATGAGAGGGGAAAAAAAACAGACGATATTATAATTGAGAACTCTCAACCTGATGAGATCAACAAAAAAAAAACAGTATTTGGGTAAGTGACAGCTTGAAATGATTGACTTCAGAGTTTATGAAGGCCTTGAACTAGAATAAGAACAAAGGCTTCACTTCACAGATTGAAGGAAAGATTATTTAAAAGAGCAGAACCAGGGCACCTGGAGCAACAACCCAGGAACAACCTTCACAAGAGGGAGGGCCCTGAGGTTGAAGATCAAAGAAGACTACCCCCTTACCAACAGAGTGAATCTGGCCAATTAATTCACATGGGTAGTAAGTGGGTCCAAGCCATGAGTCTTGCGATTTAGTATAAGAAACTAGACCGAGTGGGCCCGTTGGGCCCGTCCTCGTAGGGTTTCCATTGTAACCGGGAGGGGAGGAAAGGGGGAGGGTTAGGGGAGGGAAGGGGGAGGGAGGAGGGGAGGGAGGGGAGGGGGGAGGGGGGAAGGGGGGAGGGAGAGGGGAGGGAGGGGGGTAGGGGGGAGGGAGGGGGGAGAGGGGGGGATGGGAGGGGGGAGGGGGGAAGGGAGGAGGGAAGGGGGGAGGGAGAGGGGAGGGAGGTGGGTAGGGGGGAGGGAGGGAGGGGGACCTCCCCTTTTCCCAGTACCCCTCTTTCCCCGTTGGGCCCGTCCTCGTAGGGTTTCCATTGTAACCGGGAGGACGGGAGGGCGGGAAGGGGGAGGGAGGGAGGAGGGAGGTGTGGAGGGAGGAGGGGAGGGGAGGGAGGGGGGAGGGGAGGGAGGGGGGTAGGGGGGAGGGGGAGGGAGAGGGGAGGGGGGAGGGGAGCGGGAAGGGGGGAGGGAGGGGGACCTCCCCTTTTCCCAGTACTCCTCTTTCCCCGTTGGGCCCGTCCTCGTAGGGTTTCCATTGTAACCGGGAGGGGGGAGGGAGGGAGGAGGGAGGTGTGGAGGGAGGAGGGGAGGGTGAGGGAGGGGAGGGGGAGGGGGGAAGAGGGGTAGGGGGGAGGGGAGGGAGGAGGGGAGGGAGGGGGAACTCCCCTTTTCCCAGTACCCCTCTTTCACCGTTGGGCCCGTCCCCGTAGGGTTTCCATTGTAACCGGGAGGGGGGGAGGGAGGGTGGAAGGAGGGGGAGAGGGGTGGAAGGGTGGAGGGAGGGGGGGAGGGAGTGGGGGAGGGTCGGATGGAGGGAAGGAGGGAGGGGTGAGTTAGGGGCTGAGTGGTGATGGAGGTTGGGATTGAGGGGGGAGAGAGTCGGGATGGAGGTGGGAAGGAGGGGGGAGGAAGAGGTTGAGGGGGAAGTGGGACCTCCCCTTTTCCCAGTACCCCTCTTTCCCCCACCACCAAGCCCCCACCGCAACGACCCCTGTTGTCCCCCTACCCAGTCCCCATTCTCAGACCCCCCCCCCATTCTCTTGGAATAAAAAAAAATACTTTTTTA
Source organism: Rhinoraja longicauda (assembly GCF_053455715.1). NCBI lineage: Eukaryota > Metazoa > Chordata > Chondrichthyes > Rajiformes > Arhynchobatidae > Rhinoraja > Rhinoraja longicauda. Next base: position 18,303,613 of record NC_135972.1, on the reverse strand, counting down.
AAAAAAGTGCTTTTTAATTGCTTGTTTTGAAACATTCGCGGTTAAGTGCTTTTTAAAAAAACATTCGCGGTTAAGTGCTGGTTTTGAAACATTCGCGGCTACTTAGTGCTTCTGTCAGTTGCTTTTCGAGGGAGGGAGTAGGGAGGTGTGGAGGGGGGAGGGGAGGGGGAGGGGAGGGGGAGGGGAGGGGGGAAGGGAGGAGGGAGAGGGGAGGGAAGGGGGTAGGGGGGAGGGGTAGGGAGGGGGGAGGGGGGAAGGGGAGGGAGGGGGGAAGGGGAGGGGGAGGGAGGGGGGGAGGGAGAAGGGAGGGAGGGGGGAGGGAGGGGAACCTCCCATTTTCCCAGTACCCCTCTTTCACCATTGGGCCCGTCCTCGTAGGGTTTCCATTGTAACCGGGAGGAGGGGAGGGAGGGAAGGGGGAGGGAGGGAGGGAGGAGGGAGGTGTGGAGGGAGGAGGGGAGGGGGAGGGGAGGGGGGGAGGGGGGAAGGGGGGAGGAGGGAGGGAGAGGGGAGGGAGGGGGGGGAGGTAAGGGGGAGAGGGGGGAAGGGGGAGGGAGGGGGATCTCCCCTTTTCCCAGTACCCCTCTTTCCCCGTTGGGCCCGTCCTCGTAGGGTTTCCATTGTAACCGTGAGGAGGGGAGGGAGGGAAGGGGGAGGGAGGGAGGAGGGAGGGGTGGAGGGAGGAGGGGAGGGGAGGGAGGGGGAGGGGAGGGAGGGGGGAGGGGGAGGGAGGGGAAGGGGGGAGGGGAGGGGGAAGGGGGTAGTGAGGGGGACCTCCCCTTTTCCCAGTACCCCTCTTTCCCCGTTGGGCCCGTCCTCGTAGGGTTTCAATTGTAACCGGGAGGGGGGAGAGAGGGTGGAAGGAGGGGGGAGGGGGAGAGGGATGGAAGGGTGGAGGGAGGGGGAGGGATTGGGGGAGGGAGGGATGGAGGGAAGGAGGGAGGGGGGAGTTAGGGGGGAGGGAGTTGGGGAGGAGGGGGGGAGGGAGTGGGGATGGAGGTGGGAAGGAGGGGGGATGAAGGGGTTGAGGGGGGAAGGGGGACCTCCCCTTTTCCCAGTACCCCTCTTTCCCCGTTGGGCCCGTCCCCGTAGGGTTTCCATTGTAACCGGGAGGGGGGAGGGAGGGTGGAAGGAGGGGGGAGGGGGAGAGGGATGGAATGGTGGAGGGAGGGGGGAGGGAGTGGGGGAGGGTGGGATGGAGGGAAGGAGGGAGCGGGGGAGTTAGGGGCTGAGTGACAATAGACAATAGACAATAGGTGCAGGAGGAGGCCATTCGGCCCTTCGAGCCAGCACCGCCATTCAATGTGATCATGGCTGATCATTCTCAATCATTCTCTGATCATTGAGATCTGATCATTCTCAATCAGTACCCCGTTCCTGCCTTCTCCCCATACACCAATCTCTCCCCTCTCACCTTAAGCCTGTGCCCTCAGGTTTTAGAATCCTCTGTCCTGGCAATACGGATGTGAGCGTTCACTTTATCCATGCCCCTCATGATCTTGCGTCGAACACAAAGTGTTTGGGAGTAACTCAGCGGGTCAGGCGGTATCACTGGAGGACATAGATCGGCGACGTTTCGGGCCGGGGCCCTTCCTCAGACATGCACACCTCAACAAATGCGTGTGGGGCAACTTACTGTGAGAGGCAGGGAGCAGATGAGGAAGATGACATTCATGAGGACGAGCAGGATGAGGTTGTCCAGCTCCTGGTAGTGTGCGAAGCGCCTGGTCCGGCTGCCGCTGAGGTTGGAGTTGCTCCGTTGCCTCTGCCGCTTGAACATCTTGGTCAAGTTGACAGCCGCCGAGGTGTTGCACACCAGCACGGCTCCGATGAGGACGGCCATCAGCGTGGCGTACAGCACCGAGAAGGAGACCGAGTTCCGCCCGAAAAGGTGATGGAGGTTGGGATTGAGGGGGGAGGGAGGGGGGAGGGAGTGGGGATTGAGGTGGGAAGGAGGGGGGAGGAAGGGGTTGAGGGGGGGAGTGGGACCTCCCCTTTTCCCAGTACCCCTCTTTCCCCGTTGGGCCCGTCCCCGTATAGTTTCCATTGTAACCGGGAGGGGGGGAGGGAGGGTGGAAGGAGGGGGGAGGGGGAGAGGGATGGAATGGTGGAGGGAGGGGGGAGGGAGTGGGGGAGGGTGGGATGGAGGGAAGGAGGGAGGGGGGGAGTTAGGGGCTGAGTGGTGATGGAGGTTGGGATTGAGGGGGGAGGGAGGGGGGGAGGGAGTGGGGATGGAGGTGGGAAGGAGTGGGGAGGAAGGGGTTGAGGGGAGAAGGGGGGGGGAGGGAGGGAATAGGGGCCCCATGCTGATCTGTGTATGTTAAGTGACTTGCACAACTTTAAAAAACTGGCAGTTGCCTTTCGCAACAATGTTGCAACAATCTCACACAAGCATTGTGACGTCACAAGCTGAAGATGTAAATTTAAAACCGAGCTGATCTCTGATTGGTGCACGGGTGCCATTGTGACATCACGCGCTGAAGCCCCTTCAAGAAAAGGGTTAGAAATGAAAATTTAAACTTTAATATCTCTCTAGCTTTAAAAAGGTAACTTCAATTTGAACGAAAGTACTTACAATAGTTGCCCACGTTAATGGTGAATATGGCGGTACAAAAATCGTAGCGCTTTGGTGTACCTTCAGGGAGGAGTAGGGTTTGTAAGTTATGGACAGAAATTCTTCGGAATCTTCCGTACATACACATATACATACATACATACGGAATGTTGGACCGCAGAGTTTTAGTAGTATACTAGACCGAGTGGGCCCGTTGGGCCCGTCCTCGTAGGGTTTCCATTGTAACCGGGAGGGGAGGAAAGGGGGAGGGTTAGGGGAGGGAAGGGGGAGGGAGGAGGGGAGGGAGGGGAGGGGGGAGGGGGGAAGGGGGGAGGGAGAGGGGAGGGAGGGGGGTAGGGGGGAGGGAGGGGGGAGAGGGGGGGATGGGAGGGGGGAGGGGGGAAGGGAGGAGGGAAGGGGGGAGGGAGAGGGGAGGGAGGTGGGTAGGGGGGAGGGAGGGAGGGGGACCTCCCCTTTTCCCAGTACCCCTCTTTCCCCGTTGGGCCCGTCCTCGTAGGGTTTCCATTGTAACCGGGAGGACGGGAGGGCGGGAAGGGGGAGGGAGGGAGGAGGGAGGTGTGGAGGGAGGAGGGGAGGGGAGGGAGGGGGGGAGGGGAGGGAGGGGGGTAGGGGGGAGGGGGAGGGAGAGGGGAGGGGGGAGGGGAGCGGGAAGGGGGGAGGGAGGGGGACCTCCCCTTTTCCCAGTACTCCTCTTTCCCCGTTGGGCCCGTCCTCGTAGGGTTTCCATTGTAACCGGGAGGGGGGAGGGAGGGAGGAGGGAGGTGTGGAGGGAGGAGGGGAGGGTGAGGGAGGGGAGGGGGAGGGGGGAAGAGGGGTAGGGGGGAGGGGAGGGAGGAGGGGAGGGAGGGGGAACTCCCCTTTTCCCAGTACCCCTCTTTCACCGTTGGGCCCGTCCCCGTAGGGTTTCCATTGTAACCGGGAGGGGGGGAGGGAGGGTGGAAGGAGGGGGAGAGGGGTGGAAGGGTGGAGGGAGGGGGGGAGGGAGTGGGGGAGGGTCGGATGGAGGGAAGGAGGGAGGGGTGAGTTAGGGGCTGAGTGGTGATGGAGGTTGGGATTGAGGGGGGAGAGAGTCGGGATGGAGGTGGGAAGGAGGGGGGAGGAAGAGGTTGAGGGGGAAGTGGGACCTCCCCTTTTCCCAGTACCCCTCTTTCCCCCACCACCAAGCCCCCACCGCAACGACCCCTGTTGTCCCCCTACCCAGTCCCCATTCTCAGACCCCCCCCCCATTCTCTTGGAATAAAAAAAAATACTTTTTTAAAAAAAGTGCTTTTTAATTGCTTGTTTTGAAACATTCGCGGTTAAGTGCTTTTTAAAAAAACATTCGCGGTTAAGTGCTGGTTTTGAAACATTCGCGGCTACTTAGTGCTTCTGTCAGTTGCTTTTCGAGGGAGGGAGTAGGGAGGTGTGGAGGGGGGAGGGGAGGGGGAGGGGAGGGGGAGGGGAGGGGGGAAGGGAGGAGGGAGAGGGGAGGGAAGGGGGTAGGGGGGAGGGGTAGGGAGGGGGGAGGGGGGAAGGGGAGGGAGGGGGGAAGGGGAGGGGGAGGGAGGGGGGGAGGGAGAAGGGAGGGAGGGGGGAGGGAGGGGAACCTCCCATTTTCCCAGTACCCCTCTTTCACCATTGGGCCCGTCCTCGTAGGGTTTCCATTGTAACCGGGAGGAGGGGAGGGAGGGAAGGGGGAGGGAGGGAGGGAGGAGGGAGGTGTGGAGGGAGGAGGGGAGGGGGAGGGGAGGGGGGGAGGGGGGAAGGGGGGAGGAGGGAGGGAGAGGGGAGGGAGGGGGGGAGGTAAGGGGGAGAGGGGGGAAGGGGGAGGGAGGGGGATCTCCCCTTTTCCCAGTACCCCTCTTTCCCCGTTGGGCCCGTCCTCGTAGGGTTTCCATTGTAACCGTGAGGAGGGGAGGGAGGGAAGGGGGAGGGAGGGAGGAGGGAGGGGTGGAGGGAGGAGGGGAGGGGAGGGAGGGGGAGGGGAGGGAGGGGGGAGGGGGAGGGAGGGGAAGGGGGGAGGGGAGGGGGAAGGGGGTAGTGAGGGGGACCTCCCCTTTTCCCAGTACCCCTCTTTCCCCGTTGGGCCCGTCCTCGTAGGGTTTCAATTGTAACCGGGAGGGGGGAGAGAGGGTGGAAGGAGGGGGGAGGGGGAGAGGGATGGAAGGGTGGAGGGAGGGGGAGGGATTGGGGGAGGGAGGGATGGAGGGAAGGAGGGAGGGGGGAGTTAGGGGGGAGGGAGTTGGGGAGGAGGGGGGGAGGGAGTGGGGATGGAGGTGGGAAGGAGGGGGGATGAAGGGGTTGAGGGGGGAAGGGGGACCTCCCCTTTTCCCAGTACCCCTCTTTCCCCGTTGGGCCCGTCCCCGTAGGGTTTCCATTGTAACCGGGAGGGGGGAGGGAGGGTGGAAGGAGGGGGGAGGGGGAGAGGGATGGAATGGTGGAGGGAGGGGGGAGGGAGTGGGGGAGGGTGGGATGGAGGGAAGGAGGGAGCGGGGGAGTTAGGGGCTGAGTGGTGATGGAGGTTGGGATTGAGGGGGGAGGGAGGGGGGAGGGAGTGGGGATTGAGGTGGGAAGGAGGGGGGAGGAAGGGGTTGAGGGGGGAAGTGGGACCTCCCCTTTTCCCAGTACCCCTCTTTCCCCGTTGGGCCCGTCCCCGTATAGTTTCCATTGTAACCGGGAGGGGGGGAGGGAGGGTGGAAGGAGGGGGGAGGGGGAGAGGGATGGAATGGTGGAGGGAGGGGGGAGGGAGTGGGGGAGGGTGGGATGGAGGGAAGGAGGGAGGGGGGGAGTTAGGGGCTGAGTGGTGATGGAGGTTGGGATTGAGGGGGGAGGGAGGGGGGGAGGGAGTGGGGATGGAGGTGGGAAGGAGTGGGGAGGAAGGGGTTGAGGGGAGAAGGGGGGGGGAGGGAGGGAATAGGGGCCCCATGCTGATCTGTGTATGTTAAGTGACTTGCACAACTTTAAAAAACTGGCAGTTGCCTTTCGCAACAATGTTGCAACAATCTCACACAAGCATTGTGACGTCACAAGCTGAAGATGTAAATTTAAAACCGAGCTGATCTCTGATTGGTGCACGGGTGCCATTGTGACATCACGCGCTGAAGCCCCTTCAAGAAAAGGGTTAGAAATGAAAATTTAAACTTTAATATCTCTCTAGCTTTAAAAAGGTAACTTCAATTTGAACGAAAGTACTTACAATAGTTGCCCACGTTAATGGTGAATATGGCGGTACAAAAATCGTAGCGCTTTGGTGTACCTTCAGGGAGGAGTAGGGTTTGTAAGTTATGGACAGAAATTCTTCGGAATCTTCCGTACATACACATATACATACATACATACGGAATGTTGGACCGCAGAGTTTTAGTAGTATACTAGACCGAGTGGGCCCGTTGGGCCCGTCCTCGTAGGGTTTCCATTGTAACCGGGAGGGGAGGAAAGGGGGAGGGTTGGGGGAGGGAAGGGGGAGGGAGGAGGGGAGGGAGGGGGGAGGGGACGGGGGGAGGGAGAGGGGAGGGAGGGGGGTAGGGCGTAGGGGGGAGGGAGGGGGGAGAGGGGGGGATGGGAGGGGGGAGGGGTGAAGGGAGGAGGGAAGGGGGGGAGGGAGAGGGGAGGGAGGTGGGTAGGGGGGAGGGAGGGAGGGGGACCTCCCCTTTTCCCAGTACCCCTCTTTCCCCGTTGGGCCCGTCCTCGTAGGGTTTCCATTGTAACCGGGAGGAGGGGAGGGCGGGAAGGGGGAGGGAGGGAGGAGGGAGGTGTGGAGGGAGGAGGGGAGGGGAGGGAGGGGGGGGAGGGGGAGGGAGAGGGGAGGGAGGAGGGGATTGAGGGGGACCTCCCCTTTTCCCAGTACTCCTCTTTCCCCGTTGGGCCCGTCCTCGTAGGGTTTCAATTGTAACCGGGAGGGGGGGAGGGAGGGTGGAAGGAGGGGGGAGAGGGATGGAAGGGTGGAGGGAGGGGGGGAGGGATTGGGGAGGGAGGGATGGAGGGAAGGAGGGAGGGGGGAGTTAGGGGGGAAGGGGGAGGGAGGGGGAGGGAGTTGGGGAGGGGGAGGAGGGGGGGAGGGAGTGGGGATGGAGGTGGGAAGGAGGGGGGGATGAAGGGGTTGAGGGGGGAAGGAGGACCTCCCCTTTTCCCAGTACCCCTCTTTCCCCGTTGAGCCCGTCCTCATAGGGTTTCCATTGTAACCGGGAGGGGGGGAGGGAGGGAGGAGGGAGGTGTGGAGGGAGGAGGGGAGGGGGAGGGAGGGGGGGAGGGGAGGGGGGAAGGGGAGGGGGAAGGGGGGAGGGGAGGGAGGGGGATCTCCCCTTTTCCCAGTACCCCTCTTTCCCCGTTGGGCCCGTCCCCGTATGGTTTCCATTGTAACCGGGAGGGGGGAGGGAGGGTGGAAGGAGGGGGGAGGGGGAGAGGGATGGAAGGGTGGAGGGAGGGGGGAGGGAGCGCGGGAGGGTGGGATGGAGGGAAGGAGGGAGGGGGGGAGTTAGGGGCTGAGTGGTGATGGAGGTTGGGATTGAGGGGGGAGGGAGGGGGGGGAGCGAGTGGGGATGGAGGTGGGAAGGAGGGGGGAGGAAGGGGTTGAGGGGGGAAGTGGAACCTCCCCTTTTCCCAGTACCCCTCTTTCCCCCACCACCAAGCCCCTTCCGCAAAGACCCCTGTTGTCCCCCTCCCCAGTCCCCATTCTCAGACCCCCCCCCCCATTCTCTCTCTCCCCCAGACACACTCTCAGTGCTTTTTTCGAAACACTTGCCCCGGTGGCCCACGAGCATAGGGGCCCAATGCTGATCTGTGTATGTTAAGTGACTTGCAATAAAAAAAAATACTTTAAAAAAAGATAAGTGCTTTTTAAGTGCTTGTTTTGAAACATTCGCGGTCGCATAGTGCTTCTCACTGCGATCTGTTAGTGGTGCTTTTCGAAACAATGTAGCACCCATCTCAAACAAGCATTGGGAGGATGGGAGGGAGGGAAGGGGAGGGAGGGAGGAGAGAGGTGTGGAAGGAGGAGGGGAGGTAGGGGGGAAGGGGAGGGGGGAACGGGGGAAGGGGGAGGGAGAGGGGAGGGAGGGGGGATGGGATGGGGGAAGGGTGGAGGGAGGGGGGACCTCCCCTTTTCCCAGTACCCCTCTTTCCCCGTTGGGCCCGTCCTCGTAGGGTTTCCATTGTAACCGGGAGGAGGGGAGGGAGGGAGGAGGGAGGTGTGGAGGGAGGAGGGGAGGGGGGGAGGGGAGGAGGGGGAGGGAGAGGGTTAGGGGGAGGGGGGAGGGGGGAGGGGAGGGGTGAAGGGGAGGGAGGGGAACCTCCCCTTTTCCCAGTACCCCTCTTTCCCCGTTGGGCCCGTCCCCGTAGGGTTTCCTTTGTAACCAGAAGGGGGGGAGGGAGGGTGGAAGGAGGGGGGAGGGGGAGAGGGATGGAAGGGTGGAGGGCGGGGGGGAGGGATGGAGGGAAGGAGGGAGGGGGGGGAGTTAGGGGAGGAGGGGTGAGGGAGGTGGGGAGGGAGTTGGGGAGGAGGGGGGGAGGGAGTGGGGATGGAGGTGGGAAGGAGTGGGGAGGAAGGGGTTGAGGGGGAAGGGGGGGGAGGGAGGGAATAGGGGCCCCATGCTGATCTGTGTATGTTAAGTGACTGGCACAACTTTAAAAAACTGGCAGTTGCTTTTCGCAACAATGTTGCAACTATCCTCACACAAGCATTGTGACGTCACAAGCTGAAGACCTTGAAAAAAAAGGTCAGAAAAAAAATAATGTAAATTTAAAACCGAGCTGATCTCTCATTGGTGCACGGGTGCCATTGTGACATCACGCGCTGAAGCCCCTTCAAGAAAAGGGTTAGAAATGAAAATTTAAACTTTAATATCTCTCTAGCTTTAAAAAGGTAGCTTCAATTTGAACGAAAGTACTTACAATAGTTGCCCACGTTAATGGTGAATATGGCGGTACAAAAATCGTAGCGCTTTGGTGTACCGTCTGGGAGGAGTAGGGTTTGTAAATTATGGACAGAAATTCTTCGGAATCTTCCGTACATACACATATACATACATACATACGGAATGTTGGACCGCAGAGTTTTAGTAGTATACTAGACCGAGTGGGCCCGTTGGGCCCGTCCTCGTAGGGTTTCCATTGTAACCGGGAGGGGAGGAAAGGGGGAGGGTTGGGGGAGGGAAGGGGGAGGGAGGAGGGAGGGGAGGGGGGGAGGGGGGAGGGAGAGGGGAGGGAGGGGGGTAGGGGGGAGGGAGGGGGGAATGGGAGGGGGAGGGGGGGAAGGGAGGAGGGAAGGGGGGGAGGGAGAGGGGAGGGGGGAGGGAGGGAGGGGGACCTCCCCTTTTCCCAGTACCCCTCTTTCCCCGTTGGGCCCGTCCTCGTAGGGTTTCCATTGTAACCGGGAGGGGAGGGCGGGAAGGGGGAGGGAGGGAGGAGGGAGGTGTGGAGGGAGGAGGGGAGGGGAGGGAGGGGGGAGGGGAGGGAGGGGGGTAGGGGGGAGGGGGAGGGAGAGGGGAGGGGGGAGGGGAGGGGGAAGGGGGGAGGGAGGGGACCTCCCCTTTTCCCAGTACTCCTCTTTCCCCGTTGGGCCCGTCCTCGTAGGGTTTCAATTGTAACCGGGAGGGGGGAGGGAGGGTGGAAGGAGGGGGGAGAGGGATGGAAGGGTGGAGGGAGGGGGGGAGGGATTGGGGAGGGAGGGAAGGAGGGAGGGGGGAGTTAGGGGGGAGGGGGGAGGGAGTTGGGGAGGGAGGGGGAGGAGGGGGGGAGGGAGTGGGGATGGAGGTGGGAAGGAGGGGGGATGAAGGGGTTGAGGGGGAAGGGGGACCTCCCCTTTTCCCAGTACCCCTCTTTCCCCGTTGGGCCTGTCCTCATAGGGTTTCCATTGTAACCGGGAGGGGGGGGGGAGGGAGGAGGGAGGTGTGAAGGGAGGAGGGGAGGGGGAGGGAGGGGGGAGGGGAGGGGGAAGGGGAGGGGGGAAGGGGGTAGGGGGAGGGGAGGGAGGGGGATCTCCCCTTTTCCCAGTACCCCTCTTTCCCCGTTGGGCTCGTCCCCGTAGGGTTTCCATTGTAACCGGGAGGGGGGGAGGGAGGGTGGAAGGAGGTGGGAGGGGGAGAGGGATGGAAGGGTGGAGGGAGGGGGCAGGGAGTGGGGGAGGGTGGGATGGAGGGAAGGAGGGAGGGGGGGAGTTAGGGGCTGTGTGATGATGGAGGTTGGGATTGAGGGGGGAGGGAGGGGGGGAGCGAGTGGGGATGGAGGTGGGAAGGAGGGGGGAGGAAGGGGTTGAGGGGGGAAGTGGAACCTCCCCTTTTCCCAGTACCCCTCTTTCCCCCACCACCAAGCCCCCTCCGCAACGACCCCTGTTGTCCCCCTCCCCAGTCCCCATTCTCAGACCCCCCCCATTCTCTCTCTCCCCCAGACACACTCTCAGTGCTTTTTTCGAAACACTTGCCCCGGTGGCCCACGAGCATAGGGGCCCAATGCTGATTTCTGTATGTTAAGTGACTTGCAATAAAAAAAAATACTTTAAAAAAAGATAAGTGCTTTTTAAGTGCTTGTTTTGAAACATTCGCGGTCACATAGTGCTTCTCACTGCGATCTGTTAGTGGTGCTTTTCGAAACAATGTAGCACCCATCTCAAACAAGCATTGGGAGGATGGGAGGGAGGGAAGGGGAGGGAGGGAGGAGAGAGGTGTGGAGGGAGGGGGGAAGGGGAGGGGGGAACGGGGGAAGGGGGAGGGAGAGGGGAGGGAGGGGGGATGGGATGGGGGAAGGGGGAGGGAGGGGGACCTCCCCTTTTCCCAGTACCCCTCTTTCCCCGTTGGGCCCGTCCTCGTAGGGTTTCCATTGTAACCGGGAGGAGGGGAGGGAGGGAGGAGGGAGGTGTGGAGGGAGGAGGGGAGGGGGGGAGGGGAGGGGGGAAGGGGGAGGGAGAGGGTTAGGGGGGAGGGGGAGGGGGGAAGGGGAGGGAGGGGGACCTCCCCTTTTCCCAGTACCCCTCTTTCCCCGTTGGGCCCGTCCCCGTAGGGTTTCCTTTGTAACCAGAAGGGGGGGAGGGAGGGTGGAAGGAGGGGGGAGGGGGAGAGGGATGGAAGGGTGGAGGGAGGGGGGGGAGGATGGAGGGAAGGAGGGAGGGGGGGGAGTTAGGGGAGGAGGGGTGAGGGAGGTGGGGAGGGAGTTGGGGAGGAGGGGGGAGGGAGTGGGGATGGAGGTGGGAAGGAGTGGGGAGGAAGGGGTTGAGGGGGGAAGGGGGGGAGGGAGGGAATAGGGGCCCCATGCTGACCTGTGTATGTTAAGTGACTTGCACAACTTTAAAAAACTGGCAGTTGCTTTTCGCAACAATGTTGCAACAATCTCACACAAGCATTGTGACGTCACAAGCTGAAGATGTAAATTTAAAACCGAGCTGATCTCTCATTGGTGCACGGGTGCCATTGTGACATCACGCGCTGAAGCCCCTTCAAGAAAAGGGTTAGAAATGAAAATTTAAACTTTAATATCTCTCTAGCTTTAAAAAGGTAGCTTCAATTTGAACGAAAGTACTTACAATAGTTGCCCACGTTAATGGTGAATATGGCGGTACAAAAATCGTAGCGCTTTGGTGTAACTTCAGGGAGGAGTAGGGTTTGTAAGTTATGGACAGAAATTCTTCGGAATCTTCCGTACATACACATATACATACATACATACGGAATGTTGGACCGCAGAGTTTTAGTAGTATATAGATAGACTAGAAAAGAGGGCCCGTTGGGCCCGTCCCCACACCCCCCATTCTCTCCTCCCCCAGCCCCACCCTTACTCTCCAAGTGTGCCCGTTGGGGAGGGCCCGTTGGGCCCGTCCCCACACCCCCCATTCTCTCCTCCCCCAGCCCCACTCTTACTCTCCAAGATGTTTTGGTTTTTTTTCCTAATCAGATGTGCAGTACTTTGGTCAACGTGGGTTGTTTTTAAATGTGCTATACAAATAAAAGTGACTTGACTTGACTTGACTTGACTTGCAATAACAAAAAAGACTTCTTGGAAGCTTTTCGAAACAATGTAGCCGTCACAAGCTGAAAACTAAATCCTTGCTGAAAACTAAATCCTTTTCTGGAAACTTTTGGAAACAAATGTAGCCCCTTGAAGAAAAGGGTTAGAAATGAAAAATTTAAACTTTAATATCTCTCTAGCTTTAAAAAGGTAGCTTCAATTTGAACGAAAGTACTTACAATAGTTGCCCAGGTTAATGGTGAATACGGCGGTACAAAAATCGTAGCGCTTTGGTGTACCGTCTAGGAGGAGTAGGGTTTGTAAGTAATCTTCCGTACATACACATATACATACATACATACGGAATGTTGGACCGCAGAGTTTTAGTATTATATAGAAGATAGATAGATGATAAGTTGGAACAGTAAATCAAATGTGAAGTTATTAGAAACATCGAAACATAGAAACCCAGAAAATAGGTGCAGGAATAGGACATTCGGCCCTTTGAGCCAGCACCGCCATTCAATATAATCTTGGCTGATCATCCAAAATCAGTACCCCGTTCCTGCTTTCTCCCTATATCCCGTGATTCTGTTAGCCCTAAGAGCTATATCTAACTTTCTCTTGAATACATCAGAATACATAAAATTCAGTGGTTTGCATGTAATTAAGTAATGTTTCGCAATGTTGGGGGAGTCCAGAACCAGGGGCCACAGTTTAAGAATAAGGGGAAGGCCATTTAGAACAGAGATAAGGAAACATTTTTTCAGTCAGGGAGTTGTAAATCTGTGGAATTCTCTGCCTCAGAAGGCAGTGGAGGCCAATTCTCTGAATGCATTCAAGAGAGAGCTAGATAGAGCTCTTAAGGATAGCGGAGTCAGGGGGTATGGGGAGAAGGCAGGAACGGGGTACTGATTGAGAATGATCAGCCATGATCACATTAAATGGTGGTGCTGGCTCGAAGGGCCGAATGGCCTACTCCTGCACCTATTGTCTATTGTCTAATTCAAGTACTAATAAAGATTATGTTGTACTGAACCTTGGTTTAAAAGATTTTATTTCACACGTCAGTTGATACTCTATAGAGGTTAACTATTGTATTGTATTCCTCCTTCAATAAGTTGGCACCTCATTTTAAGTATACCTGTTGCCTCTGCCAGCATGTGCTTCCCATTGCTCATTGAACCTTAGTCTTTGCCCTGATATAGTTACAACACTGGCATCTATTCAACAATGGCCCAGGCATGTCCTGTTCACAAAGAGCAGGACTAATCCAATCCGATTATTACTCCCTAATCATTCTAATCTCAATCATCAGCAACATGATGGTAGGTATAATTGGCACTGATATCAAAATAAACTTACTCACTAATAACACAATTCATGCCCAGCTCAAATTTTGCCATCATTATCATCTCCAGAACACATCACAACTTTGTACAAACAAGGAACCTAAGAGGGTAGGTGAGACTGACTGTCCTAGAAGTCAAAGCAGCTTTTGAACAAATGTTGCATCAAAATGCCCAGGTAAAACTGAAGTCAATGGACATCAAGGGGAATGACACTCCGATAATTGGAGTCATATCCCACATAAAGGAAAATTGTTGGTCTTGTTGGAGATAAATCAACCCAGCACTGCTAGAGTTCCTCAGACATTCCATTGGCTTTCTTCACTGCCTGCTGTACCTGCATGCTTCCTTTCAGTGACTGGTGCACTAGGACACCCAGATCTCGTTGTACTTCCCCTTTTCCTAACTTGACACCATTCAGATAATAATCTGCCTTTGTGGCGGCTCCCGAGGGTCGGGCCATACCACTCACGACCCCTCGGCACGGGAATGGGTCGATCCAAGGAGGCGGACTTCGGCCGGGAGTATAAAGATCAGGGACCGCATTACTCTCACTCTCCTTTTGTTCCTGCTAGCTACAGTAAACTCACTTTCTCTAGCACCTGACTACTTGTCATTATTTCGGCCTACTTGGCACACTACATTGGTGACCCCGAACGGTCCATTATAGGAAAATGGACAAGACATGGAGCGCAGCTTTCGCCTCGCTGTCCGAGGGCGCTACACCGGCTACACCGGCTATCGAGGCGATTTCCGTAGCCCTCCCTACCTTTTGGACCCACCAGCCCCACATCTGGTTCCAGCAAGCTGAGGTGTATTTCCAGCTTAAGTCCATCCGGTCGGATGATACCCGGTTTTTCTACCTGGTTGGAGCCCTGGACCAGGACACGGTCCAGCGGGTAACCGCAGTTCACCTCTGAGTTGTGGTCAGCCATGGCTGAGCTGTTAGGGGTTCGGCTTCACCACACCACGGCCTACCATCCGCAGGCTAACGGCCTGGTGGAGAGGTTCCACCGGCAGCTCAAGGCTGTGTTGAAGGCACGACTCTCCGGCCCCGATTGGATGGACGCACTGCCTTGGGTCTTATTAGGCATCCGGACGGCACCAAAGGAGGACCTCGCAACGTCATCAGCCGAGCTCGTCTACGGGTCGCCGCTCACCGTGCCCGGGGAGTTCGTGCCCTCGTCGCCGGGGCAGGAGGAACCGTCCTCGTTCACTCTACAGCGCCTTCGTGAGCAAGTCGGAAAACTGGCACCCGTGCCTACGTCTCACCATGGGACGTTCCACCCGCACGTCCCATCGGACCTTCGGGATTGTGCCTATGTTTTTCTCCGCCGCGACGCCCATCGAGCACCGCTTCAGAGACCTTATGAGGGCCCTTTCAAAGTGCTGAAACACGGCGAGACAATTTTTGTGTTGGACATGGGGGGTCGACCGGAGGCCGCGTCAATTAATCGCCTTAAACCAGCGCACTTGGACATCGACCAGCCGGTGCGGGTTGCACAGCCTCGGCCGCGCGGGCGCCCCCCTTTAGAAGTGCCTCCAACACCGCACCCGCCGATCCCCTCATCTCGACCGGTATTTGTACCCCCTTCTCCGCCCCCATTTGTCCCTCCAGCCCCCCCGGTCGTCCCTCCAGCTGTGCCCCCGGCAGACCCCCCGTCGGACGGGTACCGTACACGGTTCGGTCGACTAGTGCGACCGCCGGTGCGTTTCGTGCCTCTGGTTCTGGGGGGGGGGGGGGGGTCCTGTGGTGGCTCCCGAGGGTCGGGCCATACTACTCACGACCCCTCGGCACGGGAATGGGTCGATCCAAAGAGGCGGACTTCGGCCGGGAGTATAAAGGTCAGGGACCGCATTACTCTCACTCTCCTTTTGTTCCTGCTAGCTACAGTAAACTCACTTTCTCTAGCACCTGACTACTTGTCATTATTTCGGCCTACTTGGCACACTACACCTTCCTATTTTTACCACCAAAGCGGATAACCTCACATTTATCCACATTAAACTGCATCTGCCATGCATCCGCCCACTCACACAACCTGTCCAAGTCACCCTGCAACCTCGTAGCATCTTCCTCACAGTTCACACGGCCATCCAGCTTTGTGTCATCTACAAATTTGCTAATGTTACTTTTAATCCCTTCATCCAAGTCATTAATGTATATTGTAAATAGCTGCAGTCCCAGCACCGAGCTTTGCGGTACCCCACTAGTCACTGCCTGCCATTCTGAAACGGACCCATTAATCCCCACTCTTTGATTTCTGTCTGTCAACCAATTTTCTATCCATGTCAGTACCCTACCCCCTATACCATGTGCTCTAGTTTTGCCCACTAATCTCCTATGTGGGACCTTGTCGAAGGCTTTCTGAAAGTCAAGGTACACTACATCCACCGGCTCTCCCCTATCCATTTTCCTAGTTACATCCTCAAACAATTCCAGAAGATTCGTCAAGTATGATTTCCCCTTTGGCTTGGAACGATCCTGTTACTGCTATCCAAATGTTCCGCAATTTCTTCTTTTATAATTGACTCCAGCATCTTCCCCACCACTGAGGTCAGGCCAACTGGTCTATAATTTCCCGTTTTCTCTCTCCCTCCTCTCTTAAAAAGTGGGATAACATTAGCTGCCCTCCAATCCACAGGAACTGATCCTGAATCCATAGAACATTGGAAAATGATCACCAATGCATCCAACATTTCAAGAGCCACCTCCTTAAGTACCCTGGGATACAGACCATCAGGCCCTGGGGTTTATCTGACTATACTTGGGCCCTCAACCACATAATCAGGCCTTCTGCCCCAATCTGGACTCTGCAGACCTATCACTCAATAAACCAATCTCCTCTTTTAAGCGTTGGTCTTGGGAAATGGACTGTCTGTCAGTGAGGCTTCCGGCAGCAAAGCAGGCTGTCTGCAGGCAGGAGGTAAAGTAACGGCATAATTCCACCTTCCCTCCCTCAACACCACGATCACCCACTCCGACCCCACACAAGTCACCTCGAGCCTAAAGCCCCAGCCAGCACTGATATTGTTGTTAATTGGCATTGCAAAGTCACTGCCAGTGTATTCATGGTCTGTATTAACCAGTGTAGCTGCCTACTGTTATTCCAATATGCTTCCACAAAGATTAATGCTGGCAGGAAGTACTGCAGAGTGCTGTCACTTTTCCATCAACATTGCCAAGCCGCACGCATGCCAAATATCCTATGAATACCCATGTGGTTAAGCTTTCTAAAGAGAAATAAATAGCATCTTTTTCAAACACATTTTCAGTGTATTTTCTTTTTCATTTCGCAAATGCCATTAATTCTCAGATTTCATTCAAATAACTGGTGAGGTCCACTTTTTTTTTTTTGGAAAGGAAAGCATAGCCATGTTCTTGTTCTGTGCCCATGAATTAAAGGCTGGAGCAATTAATGGAGATTGTACACTGCGGCACGTAAAAGCTGCTGCTGCTCACCAGACTGCAAGTACAATTCCAGCTTTGTTACCTCGACAAGGAGGGCCTGTGGTCTCGGTACCAGCGTGAAATTCAATCCAGTGCCTTGCTGATATTTTGGCTCCAGCATTGTTTTTCTGTTTGTTTTCCTTTAAGTCATGAATCAATCTCAATATCTTAATTCTTTCGATGACAATAATTAGGAGGCTTTCGGGGGCCTTGGGAAGGAAAATGCTACTTGCATTCTCATTGCAACGGGGCAGTGCCAACATTCTTGAAATTCATTCACCTCAGTGGCGTACGACAGAAAGGAAATAACATTCTTGATACTAGAGGCTCCAAATCAAGGCCATGTGAACTGGTCGCCTCTCCACGGGGATGTGAAGAATGGATCCAGGCTGTGAATTCAGTGAGGTGGGAAAATTACCTTGCAACTGCCCCTCTCTTGCAATCTGTGGAGAGAAAGTCACAGCACTTATTCAATGCCCCCCTCCTCCTAAGACAAGTTCTTTCACAGAGTAAATATCAAACAGCATTAGACAAGGGCAGAAGCACAAGGGGTTCCTGTGTCAATCGATACGATATCCTGTGTTATTGAGAAAGATGATCTTGCTGAGAGGAGCTCCCAGATCAGTTGCTGCTAATGCCAACATTTGACTGTGAAATTACACCCTCGGTGCTAGAACCCTCCCGGACAATGCTGAATCCTTTCTTTCAGGTTTTGCATTATTGGACCACATTCAGTCAGCTCTGTAACCAAAACCCACAAAGTCTGAAATGGTGTGAGTGACATACACCAAACAATTGTGTCCTGTGAGCTTGATGGGCAGACTGATGTTTGAAGTTTGTGAATGATGATGCATCCTTCTCCGCACACAGTTGCAAACCGCTTCACCCCCATCACAAGCAACACTTGATAGTCGGCAGCAAGGTGGTGCACTTCAAAGCGGATTAACATTGAGCTAAAGGCAGTGGGCTCAGGTATGAAGCAATCCACAGTTGAGAAGCCTGTTAGCATTTATGGTTGAGGGCTCACATTCAAATAAAGGCCACTCTATCGTGGGTGATAAATGGAAAATGAAACACTTGTAATTTTAACCCAGTCAGGATTAATTAAAGACAAGAGTAAACTCTGATTTATGGCTTGTGGACTATTCCACTGTACACACCCATGATACCAACAACACTGGGATATGCTATTTGCTATGCAGGGGCTTCAGGATACACTCCCAATTCTTTAGGCGATGCTGGACTTGCAGTGAGGGGTAGGTTTGCAATTGGTGGTGGGGGAGAAATTAATCTCAGCTTCACCCAGTTGCCAGCCTCTTTATCAGCCCATATCGTATTCAGTTTGACTGGATGTATACTGAGGGTTTGATTCTACCTTCATTTACTCAACTAGGTGGTGCAGCGGTAGAGTTGCTGCCTTACAGTGCCAGAGAACCCGAGTTGGATCCTGACTACAGGTGCATGTCTGTACGGATTTGTACGTTCTCCCTGTGACCGCGTAGGTTTTCTCCGGGATCTCATGTTTCCTCCCACACTCCAAAGACGTACAGGTTTTGTAGGTTAATTGGCTTGGTATAATTGTAAATTGACCCTATTGTGTGTGGGGTAGAGTTAGTGTGCAGGGATCGCTGATCGGTACGCACTCGGTGGGCTGAAGGGCATGTTTATGCGCTTTATATCTAAACTAAACTAAACTTAACAACTATCTAATACAAAGTTGTGTCTTCCTCATGATCACTGTCCTTTAGTTTAGAGGTACATCACAGAAACAGGCCCCTCCGGCCCACTGAGGACACGCCAACCAGTGATCCTCTCAAGGGATCCATGATGACTTAATAGTTTGGGTTCAAAATTAGCTTGGTCATGGAAGGATGAGCGTAGCGGTGGAGAAGTGTTTCCCTGACTAGAGGTCCCTCTCCCTCCTTTATGAAACAGTGGGGTTATATTTGCCATGATTTGGTATGCCTTGCAGTCCGGTATTTTACTACATTTTCACTAATCTCATTCCATAGCAACAAATATCCTGCATGCATGTTGAAATATAAGCTCTGTACTGTAGCATGGAAATGCTAGCCACAATGGTGATGAGTGAACATTTCTTCTGTTAGTCAAATCTGAAAGCAATTGGAAAGAAAAATGTAATTGAGATTGATTTTATGCAAATAATTTGTGTGCAATTTCCCTCCACTTAATGCACGGTTCTGGAGGTTCTTTTGCTTTTGTGACAGAAGATGGTGTTGTTTCTGTGATAGATTCTGTTCCCCTGCTCTATGAATAGAGTTTGTTTCCTGACAGATAAATTGTCTTTATTGAGAGCTTGGTCTGCTAACAAATTGGTTGACAGATTGTTTGAGCAATACTATCCAACACAATAACCTTTGTCCCCAAGGCTGTTCAGCTCCTCAACTCCCAACCACCCATGTCCTGCTGCTCACCCTGTTAATCCCCCCCCCCCCCCAATAGTTCTTGTACTACTCTACTTTGTAAATTGCCCCACGCGGACAAATAAAGTGTTTTTGAACTTGAACTTGAATAAGTTTGTCTCTCAGAAATGGTTGTACAAGGACAGTTGTTTCTTTGGGAAAGGCGGTGTACTACGCGAACATTATGCATATCTCACCAGTTTACCAGGAAGTCTTGAAGTGTCCTTTCTCTGTGATGCCACAATGTTCAAGAGTTCAGAGTGAATACAAAGTTAGCAGTATCTGAATCATCATCTTCCCACTAATTAGATATGTGTTCCTACTCACACCGTAAAAGCAGACCCAGGAGCTTGAGGTATGATTATTGAGCAGAATTTGATTATTTACTTGGAGATGAGAGCTTGAGGTGGAGCAAAGCAAAGAACCGATTATACAACTTGGAAAGCTGGACTAGGTTGAAATGCCCTCTGTATCTCAGGGAATCCAATGCCAAGCTACCTTTCAACACAGCAAAAATCCAGCAAGCCGCCAGAACACTTGTGAAACATAGAAGCATAGAAAACAGGTGCAGGAGAAGGCCATTCGACCCTTCGAGCCAGCACCACCATTCAATACCATTACAGCTGATTATCCAGAATCAGTACCCTGTTCCTGCTTTCTCCCAATATCCCTTGATTCCGTTAGCCCTAAGAGCTATAGCTAACTACCCAGTGAATTGGCCTCCACTGCCTTCTGTGGCAGAGAATTCCACAGATTCACAACTCTCTATCTGAAAAAGTTTTTCCTCATCTCAGTCATAAATGAAGAGGGTGAGAGAGCTAAAGCTGGTGCTCCCAGCATATAGGGATAGTTATCCCAAGTCTGCACGTCATCACTGAAGGGCAGTGCGTAAAGGAAAAAGAGGGAGCCACAGATTCATTGAAGGATCTTGATGTTATTGTGCAAGAGTAAAAAGACAAGGCATCACTGACAATGCTCTATAATCTCCGAGAAAACAGCAGAACCAGGCCAGGAGAGTCTTTCTGAGTAGTACAATGGAGAGTATGGCTGACTGCATTCAAGACTAGGAGAGGCAGATAATTCCAAGGAAGGATATCAGCCTCAGTCACAACCACATCAACAAGTTCTGCCCAGAGACATGAATTGATTCCTAATGGATTGGTTTGATTGGGAAACCATGGGAGAGATACACACTGGGCTGGGAGCTAACAACACACATCAGGAGGCCTAGAGATGGATGAGTGAAGGCAACTGGGTTGCTGAAAGCAAGATTTACAGGAATCCAATAATATGGCTCCCATCACTTTTCCAAGGAGGGAAGAAATAGCCATTAAGTGCTACAGTTGCACATAAAACCAGTGTTAACTAGTTAGCAGAAAAGGCTCAGGTTTCCCCTCAGCACATGCATGCACATAAGGTTGGATTAGATGCAATGTGCCCAATTCTCAACACCCACAAGTTTAAACACACTATTTCCCCTCACAGCTACACTTGAGCATACAAGCTTTCTCCAAAGGTATGGAAATGCAATCAAATTCCGTTAATTTTTTGAGGGAAAGATCCCAGACAACTGAAGTGAGCAACTCAAGGCTAATGAAGACACTAATTCAATTCCAGCTTAACGGGCAGATATTAAGCACGACAAAATCTAATAATCACCATGACTGGTTTCTGTGCCACAGGTTTCATGAATGTTAAATGTAATTAGTTCAATTATTCATCATTGTAATAGGAAATTAAATTCTCTTATAAAATAATACTTGCAGCTCTTATTGCTTCATTCCTTGTGAGATTTAATTTCTGAATCCGTTTAGCGGATACTGCAGCTGGAGTGTGCAGCATGGCCAAGTTGTGCACCCAACTGCAATGGAATAACCTGTCAGTATCTTCCTGTTTCATGCTGATATCAAAATCATAGTAAACACCTGTGCTCTGCTCTCGCGCTGAGGGAGAAAGAAAAGTTCAGTTTAGTTTAGTTTAGAGATATGGCGCGGAAACAGGCCCTTCGGCCCACCGAGTCCGAAACCAGCGATCCCCGCACATTAACATTATCCTACACACACTAGGGAATTTTTTTACATTTATCAAGCCAATTTATGTACGGAGTTTGTACGTTCTCCCTGTGACTGCATGGGTTTTTTCCGAGGTCTTTGGTTTCCTCCCACACTCCAAAGACGTACAGGTGTGTATCTTAACTGACTTGGTGTATGTGTAAATTGTCCCTAGTGTGTGTAGTGTTAATATGCAGGGATCTTTGGTCAGCGCAGACTCGGTGGGCTGAAGGGCCTGTTTCCGCGCTGTAACTCTAAACTAAACTAAATTATCTTCTATACTGCCTCCTTTGTTGCTCTATTCTTTCTTAAATAAGAGGATTGAAAGTCTTATTTGCACAGACTCCAGGTGCAGCCTTACCATCTCGCTGTATAATTGCAACAATACATCTCTATTTCTCTTGTGATACTTGATTGCGACCAGTCCTGATCCTGAGTCTCAACCCAAAAAAACGGCCAACTCTTTTCCTTCCGCAGATGCTACCTGACCCACTGAGTTCTTCCAGCAATTTGCTCTTGCTCCAGATTCCAGCATCGACTATCTCTTGTGTCTCCCTTTGAAACACTGCTGTTGAATCTGTTCCCAGTAACTTCACTACCAATACAATCCAAATCCTAACTACTTGCTGTGTTGAAAAACTTTCCCCCAGGTCTCTGTTGGTTCTTTTGTCAATCACCGTATAATCTTCCCTAGTTCTTTAACCTTCCAGTAATGGGAGCTGCTTCTCTCTCTCTGCTTCCATACCTTTCAAATTCCAGCCATTATTGGAACTACAGCGCTTCCTGCACTCCCCTATGTCATGGACTGATGGTCAGAGTCCAGGCACCAAACTACTGAATAGTGTTTACATTGCTCAGCATTCAACTTTGTCTTTCCAAAACTAACCAATATAAGTCATATCTAATCAGGTAACTAATACAGCTCGTGACACTTGACCTCTTGCCCCGGATAAATTAAAACCTGACGTTACCAATCCTTTACAGTAGACAAGCAACAATTGAGCAACTAGATGATGTTCAAGACTTTACTTAACTGTGAGCCATGGTATCAGCCCCCCCTCAGGCAAGAGATAACTCCTAGAATATGTTTCAATTATAATTATTTTCTCAATCATTAAACTCCAAAGATGCAGTACTGAGGTAAAATGGGAAAAGAAATTCAAAATAGTTTAGGGTTTTGTTTGTTTAAATGATAAGCATAATTGTCATTCCTAAATTCCACTTTGAACGTTATTGCCCTTTCAAAGGGTTCATATTACGGAGCATTTGGTGATTAAAGTTGTGAAATGTTAGCAGGCTTTGTGTTCTACAGATATCCATTTGCTGACCCGATGAGCAGAGATAAAGCAAATGATTAATAGTTTCTGCTGACTCTGACGGTGAACTTTACAGAACACAAACGTGACGGGGAACAGTTTTGAATCATCTTTTTTCAGTCATGCCTTCAGGAGTTGCAGTCAGTCTGGATAGGCACACTCCAGGTGTAAAGTGTACTATATTTGAGCGTTAGAGGTCAAACTTTAACAGTCATGGTGTGTATAATCCATCAAATCACTGAAGGGCCTTTTCCGTTTTACCTTTCTTAAATGGGAAATGCTCTGGATATATTTACTGAAGTTGGTCGATAATTGCCAGCAATAGTTTCATCAGAGGCATTGCTAAACGTCAAAACACATCTTACTTCTCAACTGCGACCTTTCAGGGTCTGATTGCAACTTCCCACATTATTTGGAACACCTGGTCTCTTCAACCTGCAATTTGAACATGTAAGCAATGGAGATTCCTGTGATTCTTCTCCTCTCGTGGCCCCACAGCTGTACGCAGCTGTGTGTTTATATGACTATACCAAATGGCTTTTGCATTTTGCACAAAATGTAAAATGTGACCAGCACACAACCATCAATATACAGCCAACAAAAATACTAAACAGCAGTTAGAAAGACAGAAGCTGTCTATAAACATCCCAAGGGAAACATAAGACTGCGCTCAACATAACACCAACACCAAATCTTATCTACCTGCACATGATCCATATCCCTCCATTTCTGACATATCCATGTGTCTATCCAAAAGCCTCCTAAATGCTGATATCGTAATTGCCTCAACCACTGCCCCCAGCAGTGTGTTCCAGGCATTCACCACCCTCTGTGTAAACAACTGTCCTGGACATCACCTTTTCACTTTGCCACTCTCACCTTAAAGCCGTGCCCTCGAGCATTTGATTTTTCCATCTTGGGAAATCAAAACTCATCTTCAAGAATGTTTTACTTAAGTCGGTTACATTAAGCAACCCAGCCCTGGCCATTTACGTAATTTTTTTTGTACACTTCTTTCTCCCAATATAAGAAAATAAAAACATAAGCAGAAGCAAAACTGGGCCTTTCCGGCCCTCTTGCCTGCTCTGTGATTTAATAAGTTCATGGCTGATATTTTGCATTGCTTTCTTGTGTTATCTTTTATTTATCATTTATAGTTCTGGCTCCTTCAATATCCAGAAGTTTATTAATCTGAATTTTGAATGAAAATAAAACAGAAAATTCTGGACCAACTTTGCATGTTGGGCAGCATCTGTGGGAAGAAAAACATAGTTAACCTTTCAGGTTGAAGACCCATCACAGATTCTCACTCTGTTTTAAATGAATTCAGTACCCGGGCTACCTGTGCCTCAGTCTTCTTTTGAGAAATTCCAAAGATTTACTGTGCTCTGTGAAGAAATTTCTACCCACCTTGGCCCTGAAAGTTTGACTCTGAATATTGTGGACTGTGTG
The DNA here is from genome assembly GCF_053455715.1 of Rhinoraja longicauda. Taxonomy (NCBI): domain Eukaryota; kingdom Metazoa; phylum Chordata; class Chondrichthyes; order Rajiformes; family Arhynchobatidae; genus Rhinoraja; species Rhinoraja longicauda. Next base: position 18,280,083 of record NC_135972.1, on the reverse strand, counting down.
ACCCCTTAGCTCTCGACAGTCCAGCCAGGGAAAAAAGCAATCCTGCATCTACACTATCAAGCAATGCAAGAATGATGATTGTTTCAATGAGATGATCTCTCATCCTTCTAAGCCACTCACCACCAACCACCGATCCCTGCCCTCCCCTCCCCATCCCCCCCCCCACACCTACTACTCATGCCCATCCCCCCACCCCATTCCTCACCCCCCACCACACCCACTCCCCACCCTCCCACATCCAGTCCCCACCCTCCTCCCGCCCACCCCGCCTCCTCCTCCCCCCTACCCCAGTCCCCTCACCCGCACCATCCCCCCACACCCAGCCCCCCCCCCACACCCCACACCCCACACCCTTCACCCCCACATCCACCCCTCTCCCCCCTCACCAGTCCCAGGAATGAAGCTGGTGAACCTTTGTTGCTCTCCCTCTATCTCAAGTGACATGCTCTTCTAAAGGGGCCCCTTTCGAGGGAAGTTTGTTGCAGACTTTAAAAAGCTTGGGAATTTCTTTTATTTTGAAGCAAGGAACAAAACAAACTACTAAATCCAGCAAGAAAGAAGTTGAAAAAACAGTATAAATAACTGCTTTGGATGAATTCTTATCTACAATGCAATACAACTCCAGCCAAATGCCCAGACTTAATACTAAACAGTTCCATTCAAATTTTATGTGTGTCTATTAACTGTGAGACGATTCCCTATTGTCATAGTTGTGACAAAAGGTAATGGGAGTGTGCATATTAAATGTTGAGCATTACCCAGCTGTAGGGAATTAAAGAAAAAGCAAATGGAACTTCTTGCTTCAACTATAACCATTCACTTAACATCAGCCTGTGGTCGGACAGCACCCAAATATAATGGGAAATGGAACAAAGTTTCAATGAATTGCTTGCTTGAGCTTGACTCCAGATGACCTAGTGACTTTGTATACACTCTCCTAATTTGACTCAAACTCCAACTTCCTTAACAACTGAAATAAACTTCATGAACTCTGCTCTCCCTGACAAAACCTTCGTTAAGCTAATAGGATTTGAATAGTTAACATACATAAAACATTACAGCAGAGGAAAGGGTCCCACAGTGTCCACGCCAAGCGTAATCCCAGGTCAAAAACTACTGTCCTCTGCCTGCACATGATCCATATCCCTCTATTCCTGCATATCCATGTGCCTTTCTAAAAGCTTCTTAATCACCACTGTCATTGCTGCCTGCACCACCACGCCAGGCAGTGCCTCCCAGGTGCCCATCACTTTCTGTGTGAAAAACGTGTGAAATCTTGTCTCCCACATCTTCTTTAAACATTGCCCCATTCAGTTTAAGGCTATACCCTCTAGCCTTTGACATTTCCATCACAGAAAAAGGTTCTGACTGTCTACCTTATCTGTGGGTCTCATCATTTTATATACTTCTATCAGGTCCCCTCAACCTCTGACGTTCCGAACAAAACAAGTCTCCTTACAGTTTATGTTTTTAGTGTACCTTTAGTTTTTATATTTTGTGAGGGTGGGGGGTGGTGGTTTGGGGGAAACCTTTTTTACCTCTTTCCTCGACAGAGACGCGACTTTTCCATCTTACCTCTGTCTGCACTGCGGCTTTAACATCGTGGAGCTGGCGGTCACTTTGTTGGGGATCGACTGCGGGAGCTCCAACTGCAGGAGCTTTGACCGCCCCAATCGCGGGAGCTTCGATCGCCGACTGCAGAAGTTTCGATTGCCCTGACTGCGGGAGAAAAGGAGGAAAGAAGGTATACGTTATTTGTATACAAATAAGGGGATATATTTATATATAAGGTATACAAATAACTTATATCGTATAAGTTACTTGTAACTTACAGTGGGGAACGTGAGGTCACCGAAAAAACAAGATGGACGTGCTGCTGCACTGGTGAGGACTCGGAGGGAGGGCCGTGAGTGCAGTGATCTTGGTGTTTTGCGGGGACATGGCTCCATGAGGATATCCCGGAGTCTAGTGCGAGTGTGGATGGCTTTCTGACTGTTCGGGCGGACAGGGACTGCAGAGAGAGTGACAGCGGTTGGTACAACTCTGGTCACATCACGATGAAGGAGTGTGTGTGGCCCGGACATTGAACTGATGGCTTGTGCTGTGTGCACATGCCGTTGTGGTGGCTGTTTAAGTCTATGTTTTGTTGCTTTTCTGTATGACTGTTGGCAAAACAAATTCCTTGTATGTATACATACTTGGCTAATAAATTAATTACAATTACAATTACAATTAATTCCAATAGTGGAACAATTGGATTCTGCCCCCATTGTAAGCAACTTCACCCCAACAACGTTTAAAACAATTGGCACACAGATTGCTAAATTAACAATCAGGCATTTAGAAAGTGGTAAACCACTGTCTAGCCTGAACCATGTTCAGGCCAAGACCCACCAGTAGTGTGTGCCCAAAACCAGAGGCGTAAGAATCTGAGGAAATTGGCCCGCAGGCAAAAACACTATTTGAGACCTGGTTGCCTCTCGTTGGGGACTCATCCTAACAAAAACACCAGCGGAGGTGTGAGGTGATGCAGTTTGGTAGGAAGAATGAGAAGACAAGAGGGGGATACAGGATATTGTAAAAGGGGTGCAGGAGCCGAGGGACCTAGCGATACGAGTGCTGATTATTGGAAGTGCAGCATGGGAGAGCAGTCATACGGAACGTTGTGATAATGCACGCACGATTCTGAGCTTTATCAATAGAGGCACAGTGTACAAAAGCAGATATGTCATGCTGAGCCTTTATAAAAACACTGGTCTGGTCCCAACTGGGGTATTATGTTCAAATCTTTTCGCCACGTTATCAAAAGATGTGAAGACTTTCGAGAGGGCACAGAGATTTACAACACTGGCTCTTTGGATGAGCGATTAGAGTTGGAAGGATAGAGTAGGGAGGCTGAGACTGCAGAGAAGGTTGTGGGGAGAGTTGATAGAAATATTTGAAGTGATGGGGGGGTTGGACAGATGTATAAAAGAAAGAGAATAAAGAGTGAGAAATGGGAAAACCCTACAGCGTGTAGATGTGGTAGAGGTAGGTCCCTTGTGGTCTTCCAGGGGGAACTATATTGTATTGTTTAGTTTGGTTTAGTTTAGTTTAGAGATGCAGCGCGGAAACAGGCCCCTTGGCCCACCAGGTCCACGCCGACCATTGATCCCCACACATTAATGCTGTCCTACACACACTAGGGACAATTTACAAATATACCAAGCCTTTGGTACGTCTTTGGAGTGTGGAAGGAAACCGAAGACCTCGGAGAAAATCCACGCGGTCACGGGGAGAACGTAAAAACTCTGTACAGACAGCACCCGTAGTCGGGATTGAACCCGGGTCTCTGGCGCTGCAAGCGCTGTAGGGCAGCAACTTACCTGCCTTACAGTGGTTGGTGGCTGTGCCACCGCAGTAGATTCAGTTGCATACATTGGAGCTGAATCAATTGTGAAGAAAAATTTGCAAGGCTATTGAGAAGGGGCAGGGGTGAAACAAGTGAGTTGTTACGGCAGAGAGCTAGTGCAGATGCAATGGGCTGAATGGTCTCATTCTAAGCTGTCACATTCTATGATTCTATAACAGCAATGGTTCCCAGGAGGAAGAGAATCACAATGGGCTCGGATTACTGGGATTCCTTCAGTGAATGAGTGAAAATATTGCGGAATTGGCAGGAATTCTCCTGTTCTGCCAGCTCCATGAGAGTTTATCTATAATCCCACCTGCCAGAATTGAGGAGTGTGGAAACAGGTAGAGGTCCTGAGCAGGACATTGTTTCTCCATGTGAGGGATGCTGGCTCCTCATTTATCTGTTTAAGATGCCTGAGCCCTGCCTTGGGCATTAGTTCAGGATTCTTAGGAAAAAGATGTCACAAACCTCGGGGCAGGATCAGGGGCATGCACATATCATTGGTTTTGGAGAGCAGTATAAACACGTTATCGCAGTATAAACACGTAGACAAGAAATACAGCGTGGAAACACCCCTTTCAGCAGTGATCACCCTGTACGCTAGTTATATCCCACACATTAGGGACAATTTACAATCTATAGAAGCTAATTATCCTACAAATCTGTACGGTTTTTGGAGTGTGGGAGGGAACTGGAGCACCATGTGATCAAAGGGAGAATGTGCAAATTCTGTACAGACAACACCCGGAGTCAGGATCGATCCTGGGTCTCTGGCGCTGTAAGGTAGCATCTTTACCGCTGCGCCACTATGCCACCCTCTACATGTGTATGTCTATGCCACCCTCTACATATATACAAGCATGTGGTAAACGTACTGTACATAAAGATCATTGCAAGGTCTGAGGTGGTGCTGGCTCTCACCCACTCTGTGTGACTCTGACCAGTGTATAAACCTGTAGAGATGGGGCTCAGGCCGTTTCACATCTTCACACCAGAAACTTGGCCGCCCGACATCCCAACTTCAACCCCTCTTCTTTTTTCTTGCAAACAGAATACCACCAGTACCCATGTTAAAGGTGACTGTGTATCACTCAACAGGCAATGATGACACATGACCACCTCTCTGCAGAGCACTGTGGAGCACACACAGTCTGACCCGAAACATCACCCATTCCTTCTATCCAGAGATGCTGCCTGTCCCTCTGATTTACTCCAACAATTTTTGTCTATCTTCGGTGTAAACCAGCATCTGCAGTACCTTCCTACACACTGTGGAGTACCCTCTGTGCGTATCTTTAGGACCCCCATGGTTACGCCCACTGTTCTCCATGTGGTCCACTGGTGGCGAATGTAATTTTCTCTACAGCCAAAATATTCAATCACTCCAAAAAAACAAGTGCGACTTGACCCTCTTTGGCTCAATGCACTGTTCTCATGGGCACAGCTTGTGAAAATGCAATGTTTTTCCCTTTACCTCATATAAACATGCACAATTTCACACATCTAAATACATAGTACCCTTTTCTAGTTCAACTTACGTCACATCGTGGTGACACGGTGGAGCAGCGGTAGAGTTACTGTCTTATAGCGAATGCAGCGCCCGGAGACCCAGGTTTGATCCCGTCCACGGGTGCTGTCTGTACGGAGTTTGTACGTTCTCCCCGTGACCTGCGTGGGTTTTCTCTGAGATCTTCAGTTTCCTCCCACACTCCAAAGACGTACAGGTACGTAGGTTAAATGGCTTGGTAAATGTCAAAATTGTCCCTAGTGTGTGTAGGATAGTGTTAATATGTGGGGATCACGGGTCGGCGCGGACCCGGTGGGCCGAAGGGCCTGTTTCTGCGCGATATCTCTAAACTAAACTAAAAATCTCTAAAAGGAGAGGTGGGCTCTAAATCCAACCTCTGATGGAAGTTTTTTTTGCTGTTTTTGAACAGGAAGGGTGGTATACAAACCTAAGAGCAAACACAGGCTTACTGGGATTCCCCGAGGCTGATGGAAATTGAATGGAGGGATATAGACCAGGCTGAGGCAGGGACTATTGCAATATTTAAGAAGCAATTAGACAGGTAAATGGATAGGACAGGTTTGGAGGGATATGGGCCAAACGCAGGCAGGTGGAACTAGTGTAGATGGGACATACTGGTCGGTGTGGGCAAGTTGGGCCGAAGGGCCTGTTTCCATGTTGTACGACTCTATGACTTTATGATTATAAATGTGCAGTATAAATTGGCATCATGGTCAGCACATTGTGTTGTTATACCATCCTTTAAATGACAGTTACCCTACATCATCAACTGTAACTCATCATCTGTAACTGTAATGCAAAAATGCTGTAACACTGAACTCTTGGTATTTTTCTTTTTGCATTACCTTTTCTACTTGTGTATGGCTTGATTGTACTCATTTATTGTATAATTTGACTGGAAAGCATGCAAACAAAGCCTTTCACTGTATCTCACTGTATCTCACTGTACACATGACAACAAAAAGTAATACCAATGCCAATACAGGCAACGGTCGTATCAAAGCTGATGGATGCAGTTGTGAAACTAAAGGGCCTGTCCCACTTAGGCGATCTTTTTGGCGACTGCCGGCGACTTTCAAAGTCGTAGCAGATCGCCGAACTTTTCTTTTACCCGACGACAATGACCACGACAAGGCCGAGTCAGGTCGAGATTACAGCGTCTTCTGAAACATCACGAAAATTCCCACGCTGTCAATGCTTCTCCTGGTTTTCGCTGAAATCACTGACAAGTCGGTAAGTACTTGAGAGTTTTGAACTATAACACCTTGTATGGGTTACTTGAAAACCAAGCTTCACTGTAACAAGGAATAAACAGGATTTACTTCCAGTATACTAATAGCTGTATTTTTTAAAAAAAAATTAAACGTGGTACAGTGGATTTTTGTGAAAAGTGTGTGGGCATTCTTTGAAAATGTAAGGGAGATGCATATCTGGTTTCTGGGTTGAATATCTGGGTTGGGAGCCCACTTTAAATGTAATGGCTGAGGCCAAAAACATCGCGAAAATTCCCACGCTTACCTGACCGTCAAACTGTCTACCTGTCAAATGACCTGACGGTAAATAAATTGGTTAAACACACGCATTTTATGGTATTTTGAAATGACTTTACTTATTTTAATATTATGTGCTTCTAAATGCATCTTAAAAGAACCTATCAAACCTGGGGACAGCAGGCGACAGCTACGATACCTGGCGACAAGCCAGCTGTCGCCGAGAAATTTCAAACTGTTTGATTTCTCGGCAACGCGCCGAGATCCACTACGATCCACTGCGATCTTTGGAAGACTCCTCACGATCATGCCCGCGACACCCCTGGCGAACTGTCGGCGACAGCCTAGTCGCCGGCAGTCGCCTTAAAATAGCCTAAGTGGGACAGGCCCTTTAGTGAAGATGTCGTTTCATCATTACCCTCTTCACGCATTACTTGATGAGGTTTCAGTGCTCAGTGTCAGAAGGAAAGGGGCAGAATAATATGGATGTTATTATCTTTGATGGTCTCAAACACATGCACTGCCCACAAACTTTGGCAAAACCTATCTCTATAATGGTCAGCGCAATCTCTGCTGTGGAACTGAGGACAATTAGACATGGCTAATCCACACTAGTCATGCACTATTTTATCCTGCAAGGAAGAAGGAATTGCGTCAGTGGGTACTGGGCGGATCGCAGGGCAGGTATGTTTGAATAATCTGGTGAGTTCAGGCTGTGAGCTAAGGGCCTGAGATGTGAAGCTGTGCCGTTTTACTTCATCTTGACTGATAGCGCTTGTTGAAGCAAGGAACTGCAGATGCTAAAACACAAAAGAATACACAAAGTGCTGAAGTAACTCAGCAGGTCACGCAGCACCTCAGAAGAATGCTCTCCACCTCCCCCTCCCTCTACGATCAGTGCAAAGAAGGGTCCCGACCCGAACCTTGTTCTCCTGAGATACTGCCTGACTGCACTGAGTTTCTTCAGCACTTTGTGTCTTCTCTGATAGAGCTTGTTGGCAGGAACTGCAGGTGCTGATTTAAACCAAAGATAGACACAAAATGCTGCAGTAACTCAGCAGGACAAGCAGCATCCCTGCAGAGAAGGAATGGGTGATGTTTCGGGTCGAGACCCTTCCTCAGACTGATGTGTGGCAAATGTGTGTTGATTAATCAAAAAGTGTCTGCCATTCGACGTGTAGATGGCATTTGAAAATATACTCACTTCGTTTACTTTAGTATAGTTCCGTTTATTATTGACATGTGTACCAAGGTACAGTGAAAAGTTTTAGTTTTGTGTGCTGTCCAGTCAAAGAAAAGACCATGCGTGAATACAATCAAGCCATTTGCAGTGCTCAGATAGATAAAGGATGCAACATTTAGTGCAAGATAAAACCTGATAAAAGTCCAATTAAAGATAGTTCTAAGATCTCCAATGAGGTCGATGGGAGTTCAGGACCACACTCTAGCTGATGAGAGGACTGTTCAGTTGTCTGATAACAGCTGGGAAGAAACTATTCCTGAATCTGGATGTATGCATTTTCAAACTTCTGTATTTCATACCTGATGGGAGAGGGGAGAAGAGGGAGAGACTTGGGTGAGACTGGTCCTTGATTACGCTGGTGGCCTTGCCTAGGCAGAGTGGTGTGGATTGAGTCAATGGAAGGGAGATAGGTTTGTTTGATGGTCTGGGCTACATTCACAACTCTCTGCAATTTATTGCAGTCTTGGATAGACCTGTTCCCTATAAGATGCTTTCTATGGCGCAACTGTAGATGTTTGAGAGGGTTGTTTGGGATATACCAAACTTCCTAAGCCTTTTCAGGGACACTAATCACACACGCAATGTCTTTGAGCTTCCTGTACCACTATATGCTGCATTTGATTCCTGATTCAATCTCATTATCTCTTACATTTATGTCTAGTTGGTCTATTATCCTCCTTAGAAAGGTTATCTATCTTACCCTGATCCAAGATGTCATCTGTCCATTAACCCTCCACGGATGCTGTCTGACCTGTTAAGTTCCTCCAGTAGGTGGTTTTGTTTTACTCTCAATTACAGCATCTGCTGTCTCCAGTGCCTCCCTCCATCTATCCGGTCTTCCTCACTTGCACTATCCCGAAAGTTGGAACCTGTTCTCTGCAACATGGTGCCATTTCACACTATTTTCTCAGAACTGATTCACTTGGACTGCTACATGTGTTCCAACCACCATTAAAAGATGGAGTTTCACTTTATTTGGTACGGGTTAGCGTTAATGAGTGCTAGTCCTTTTGATACACTACGCCTACTAATGTATCCAGCATGGTTAGTGCAACCTGAGCACTGAAGTTACAGTATTACCATGAGTATGGAACATGAAATTCGCCAGCTACCGGTATTACGGTTCATTGTAGTTGCTTAATCGTGCGAAGAATCCACTTTTCAAAGATACTGAATTTCGCCCCAAAACCTAACAAATGAATGAAATGATGAGAAAAATCCCACACTGGCATAGGTACTCACGAAGCCAAGCATTCAGTTCTTGATGGTGCTTCAATTAAATCAGAAAGAATGAGGAGATGGATAAGGCCATTTCTTGTATTGCAATGATAATCTGAAACTACAAATTCCCAGAAGCAAAGTAACTCACGGTGAGCAAAACCTTAGCAAGGAGTTCAGTTGAAGAATCTAATTAGTTGCAGGATAACATGGAAATAATGGACTTCAACCGTTTAGTGCCTCCCTGGAGCATTTTCCATTAGAGAACAAATTATGTGAGAGCTTTGTGTCTGATGTTTTATTCATTCCTGCAGATGGTAGATTTTGGCAGCGCAAGAAAAGAGTCAAAAGTGTGTAACTAAAATCATCAGCGACACATTATTGATAATTAATTAGCCGCATGTGCTAATTCTAATCCATCTTTTTAATTAGCTGTTAATGAGTTATACTACTCAGACCCAGACAGTGCCATTGTGCTGTTAAGTCTTAAACCTTTTTCCAGGTAACGGTAACGGGTGGGGGAGGGGGAAGCCAGTTTTAAAAAGGAACTCATTTATAAAATCTGTAGCGTTGTCAAATTTGTTGATTAATTACTCGAGGGCTAAATGCAATTAGCATATCTCTGACCTCAGTCAAGGATACTTCGAAGCTTCTTGAAAACATTGCAAGAGATACACCATTTGCAAATTATTTATATATAACTATACTAAATCTATTATATGGTATCACTTTTGTTTTAACATAAAGCTCAATGGAACCAGCATGGGGCAAAGGAATGCACAATAATGTGTAATTGCGTTTTATATTTAATATCTAATCAAGTCCAGTGAGCATTAGGGTACATGAGTACATTTAAAGATTTAAGTGCGCTCGGTCCGCGTTGGCCAATCTGATCTCCCCGGTGGCTGAGCACTTCAACTCCCCCTCCCAGTGGCAGCGCCTAACGGCAGCGGCTGACTAGCAGTCTGTCCGTCTTTTTTTTGTTGTGTGTCGGTGTTGGGATGGTTTTTATATATATTTTTTTGGTTGTGTATGTGTGGGAGGGGGTGGTGGTGTGGGTGGGTGGGGGTGGTGGGGGGGGGGGGACTTTTCTCTTCCTCACGGCGCGGGGTGCGGCTCGGCTGCGGGGCCTAACATCGCCCGCTGCGGCTCGGCCGCTGGACTTTACATCCCGGTGCGGCTTGGCCGCTGGACTTTACATCCCGGTGCGGCTTGGCCGCTGGACTTTACATCACCCGGTGCGGCTTGGCCGCTGGACTTAACAGTGCCCGGTGCAGCTCGGCTGCGGGGCTTAACATCGCCCGGTGCAGCTCGACTGCGGGGCTTTTCATCGCTGGTGCGGCTCGACTGCGGACTTGACATCGCCCGGTGCGGCTCGACCACGGGACTTAGCTGCGCAAGGCTTGGTCGCGGGCCTTTCATCGCCCGGTTCGGCCGCGGGACGTTTCAGCGCCCGGTGCGGGGACTGTGCGGGTCGGTCGGGGACGAGCTGTCTGTCCGTGGGCGTGGGGAAGAGAGTGGAAGTTTTGTTGCCTCCATCACAGTGAGGGGGTGTTTGGAGTCACTGTGATGGACGTTTGTGTTGGGGTTATGTGTCTTGTGTTCTTTTTTTTTCTATGACTGCTATGTAGTTTCGTTCGGTACTTCGGTACCGAATGACAAATAAAGCTCTGTTATACTGTTATTTCCAGTCTGACCTTTCTGTCATGGGCCTCCTCCAGTGCCATAGTGAGGCCCACCGGAAATTGGAGGAACAGCACCTCATATTTCGCCTGGGCAGCTTGCAGCCCAGTGGTATGAACATTGACTTCTCCAACTTTAGATAGTTCCTCTGTCCATCTCTTCCCCTCCTCCTTCCCAGATCTCCCTCTATCTTCCTGTCTCTACCTTCCTTTGTCCCGCCCCCCTGACATCAGTCTGAAGAAGGGTCTCGACCCGAAACGTCACCCATTCCTTCTCTCCTGAGATGCTGCCTGACCTGCTGAGTTACTCCAGCATTTTGTGAATAAATACCTTCGATTTGTACCAGCATCTGCAGTTATTTTCTTATACTAAAGATTTAAGTAAATATATCCCATGAATGCAAAGTTGCCTTTAGTAAACCGACTTCCTAAGTACAACGTGTAATGTACTGCTGGTGTTGTCTGCTTTGGGCCAAACAATAACTGTGCTGCTCTGTGCCAAATCCCGATCGGAGGCCCTGGATAATTATGATCAATTTATTTTAGGAAGAATTCCGAAATAGAAATTTAGAAGTATGAATTTGGGCAGGTACTATCATAACATTTAGCAGGTACTATCTTAACATTTAAGAGACATTTGGACAGGTCCGTGGGTTGGATAGGTTTAGAGGTTTATGGGTCAAGCATGAGTAGGTGGGACTAGTGTAGATCGGGCATCTTGGTTGGCATGGGCAAGTTGGGCCGAAAGGCCTGTTTTCACACTGTTTGACTCAATGACTCCCCATGACTCTAATTTGTATGGAAAATAAGGACGAGCTGGATCTACGTGTGAAGCTTATAAAAACAGATGGCCGCTGACAAATTTTAAAAGGTCTGAAGGGGTACACAAGTACAGCAAATATCAGACTATAGAGGGAAAGTGTATTATAAGGTGTTAGAATACTTGGCAATGCTCCCTGTCACTTGGAAACACAAGAGACTGCAAATGCTGGAATCCTGAGCAAAATACAAACTGTTGGAGTAACACAATAGGGACCTGATGCATCGTCTGTCCATTTCCCACCACAGATGCTGCCTGACCTGCTGATTTCCTCCAGCAGTTTGTTTTTTTGCTTTCTGTGACTTTGATTTTTCGTGCAGGACCAGCTCTTTTATCTTGCAGCTTATTTGTCTTTCAATCTCTGCGTTGTTGGTGTGTGGACTTTCTGTTTATTGGCTCTATCCTGCTTTTTCTCCTTCTTATTCTTTCTCTTATTTTCTCCAACCATTCAGCCATCACCTTTTTGTTGAACATATTACTGCAAGAATGCATTGAGGTAATTTTTTTTTGTTACAGTGTTTTTTTCGAACCCATGCTGCAAATTCTGCTTCTAAACTGGTTTGGAAATATATCACCATTCATTCATTATTGCTGGGTCTAATTCATGGCAATAACAACCTAACAAGACTAAGTGAAAGTCCACACCAGAAGGACTGCTGTAGTTGCAGGACCTTCACAAGGACTGTAAGAGATGGGCAAGAAACCTTGTATCTGACGTTAAAGTAAAAAGACATTTAGGAACAATATTAATAGACATAGAATTGTCTTTCAGACAAAAATGCATTAAAATGAGAGCATTTTGTGATGAATTTATGTTTCCTGCAGTTGTTAAGTTGGCAAGTGGCCAACAACTGAGATTCATGTTCAGTACAAGGTTCCTGGGACTCAGGAAACAGACCCTTATAAAGCAGTGAGCTTTAAGTACACTCCGTCAACTTCAAATAAACACTCAATCTTGCAGTTACTTTGTTCTCAGGAGCATGTTTAGCAGATATTTCTTCTATCTATGTCGACTCTGGAAAAGTTTCAAACAAATATCAGCAATTTGTGTTTGGTAGGATTGATCAGAAGGTGGTGCAGCAGGCATAAGGCATGCCTGCAGTCATCAAATGGGGCACTGATTTGGATAGACCGTATTTGGAGTATCATATGCTGTTGTTGTAGTCCCATTACAGGAAGGATGTGGAGGTTTGGAGATGGTGCAGGCAGGGTTTACCAAATGGTTACCTGAATTACCTGTAAGGAGAGATTGGACAAACCTGGTGCGTAGGAAGGAACTGCAAATGCTGGCTTTAAAATGTGAAGAACTTTAAAAATATAACACCGATTTCAATGAAATTTCTTCCATTAGCACCAAAGGGACAACAGAGAGTAAGGTGGGCCTAAAATTGTCACTCTATCGTGTACCGTTTTGGCTGTAGTTCAGGAACAAACAAACAAACAAACGAGAGTTTTGGTATATAGATATTCTACTGGCTCAGTCAAACTGAATTTTATCTATGCCCTTGGGCATCAATGTCAAGGACATTGTTGCATATGGTCAATAATTAATATTCCCCTTGGCTATCTGTCCCTGTATTTCTGTTCACCGGTGGCATGTTATGTTTACCATAATCTTGTAAATGGACACATGAGACGTATTAGTAGAGGCTGCATACATCAGCATGTGGTGAGAGTGCCCCAATTGATCTATCCTATGAGCGATGGTGATATGAGGGCTCAACTTTTATACCAAAGTACACTTCTCATTTTCTAAAGACACAATTGATAGGACTTGTTTGGATGGATATGGACCAAACGCAGGCAGGTGGGATTAGTGTAGCTGGAACATGTTGGCCAGTGTGGGCAAGTTGGGCCGAAGGGCCTGTTTCCGCACTGTATCACTCTATGACTCTATGACTCGATGAATAGAATACTGTATTCCAACTATCAATTATTTTAAGTGTACCAGGAGAAAAATGTAAAGAGTCTTCCATAGTATTAGAAAAAGCAAGTGATCAAGAACAAGGCAGATCCCACAAAATGTGTAAAAATGGAAGGTCACCTACCTAGGAGCACATAATGGGTAGGTATAGTTTTTTTAAGTGGTGGGAGATGGGGTTGTGTTGATGTTCAATCACTGTTATAGGTAACAGATCCTTCATCCCACCAGGTCTACCCGACCATTGAGCACCCCTTCACACTAGTTCTACATTATCTTACTTTCTCATCCATTCCTGAGATACTAGGGGCAATTTACTGAGGACAATTAACCTACAAACCCACACGTCTTTGGGATGTGGGAGGAAACTGGAGCACCCGGATAAAACCCAGGCAGTCACAGGGAGAACATGGAAACTACACGTAGACGACACCCGAGGTCAGGATTGAAACTGGGTCTATGAGGCAGCAGCTCTACCAGCTGCACCACTGTGACCAGAAAACACAAATGGTATGTTTGCCTTTATTAAGAGAGAATTTGAATACAAGTGTAAGGAGGTATTACAGCAATTGTATTGGGTATCAGTGAGAGTGCACAGAATAGTGTATAGTTGAGGTCAACTTTCCTAAAAAATATACTTGCCACAAAGTGCGTGCGTCTAGGATTCACAGACTTGTTCCGGTGATGGCAGGTTTGCTCTATGAAGGGAGAGTGAGGAGTCGCTTTTAGAGGATTGACAGAGCATGTCACTGAAACCTAAAACTCATACAGGTTCTACAGTCTTCATATGGGGAGGATGTTTATCTTGGCTGAGGCGTCTCAAACTAGAGGGCAGAATTACAAAGTATGGGATAGGTCCTGTAGGAATCAGATGGTGATGGAATTCCCTACAATAGAGGGGTTTAGATTTAGATTTAGAGACACAGCACGGAAACAGGCCCTTCGACCCACCGAGTCCGTGCCGCCCAGCGATCCCCGCACATTAACACTGTCCTGCACACACTAGGGACAATTTTTACATTTACCCGGACAATTTTTACATTTACCCAGTCAATTAACCTACATACCTGTACGTTGAGGAAACCGAAGATCTCGGAGAAAACCCACGCAAGTCACGGGGAGAACGTATAAACTCCATACAGACGGCGCCCGTAGTCAGGATCGAACTCGAGTCTCCTGCGCTGCATTCGCTGTAAGGCAGCAACTCTACCGCTGCGCCACCGTGCCACTGTGCAGGTTGAGTCACCATGTTCATTCAAAATAGATATCCACTTATGGACATTAGTTTAGTTTACTGTCACGTGTGCCGAGGTACAGTGAAAAGCTTCTGTTGCGTGCTATCCAGTCAGCGGAAAGACAATACATTAAGGGAATATGAGGATACTGCAAGAAATGGTGCTGAGGTAGAAGATTTACCTATTGACGAATAGTGGAGCAAGCTAGGATGATCAAAAGGCCGATTCCTATTCCTATTTCTTATCTTCTTAAACAGAAATTGAGTTACTATACAGTCACAATTTATCGATTTGGGGGAAAAACTTTCCTCAAGGCTGCAGACTCATTAATTGCCATGTAGTTAAGCAAACTTTTTGCCATAGCTCCACTAATGCCACAGAGTTGGAGCAGTAAATATTTTCAGAACTCACTTTTAATTAAAACGCCTGACTGATTAAAACAGGGATTGCACAACATATTTTCAAGTTAAATGGAGGAAATAGGAATGCAATCCAGCTAGAACTATTTTCTATTCCTCAGCTCACAATGGATGTCATATTCACAACTCTCCATGCTAATGATAACTTAGGTGGCTTTCTTTCAACTTTGTGCAACATTGGTAACCAAATCTCCTTTTTATTTGATCTGATTATTCATCCCTCTGGCAAACAGTAGAGATATATGTATATTTAGTCAAAAGCTATTATCCATCCTCACTGAGTGGCTGATGAATTTTGGCACACATAATAAACTGAACCTGCATTATTTATGATGTGACCATGAATTAGCACTTATTCATCATGGATATACTTCAGTGACCATTCAAGCAGGCACAGTTTCCTACATAAGTCACTGGGAGGGATAATAATAATTGGGTATCTACCATTCCCACACCTCAGGAATATAAT
Organism: Rhinoraja longicauda; assembly: GCF_053455715.1. Taxonomy (NCBI): domain Eukaryota; kingdom Metazoa; phylum Chordata; class Chondrichthyes; order Rajiformes; family Arhynchobatidae; genus Rhinoraja; species Rhinoraja longicauda. The sequence goes on along the minus strand of NC_135972.1, from coordinate 18,264,664 downwards.
AAGAAATAATAATTGGAACATCTTCCATACCCTGCCTCACCTGAGGGGAACTAATTAGAACATAGAACATAAAATAGTACAGCACAGGAACAGGCCCCTTGGTCTGCAATGTCTGTGCCGAACATGATACCAAGTTGGACTTATCCTCTCTGCTTGTACATGATCCATATCCCGTCATTCACTGCAAGTACATATGCCTTTTCTTAAAGCCTCTTAGGTGCCATTATAGTATCTGCCTCGCCACCACTTCTAGCAATGCCTTCCAGGCACCCAGCAATCTATAGTAAAAAATACATGCTCTGCACATCTCCTTTAAACTTTGCCTCTCTCACCTTGAAGCTGTGCCCTTTAGTATTTGATTTTCCCATCCTGGGAAAAAGGTTTTGATTGTCTACCTTATTTATGCCTCATTATTTTATATACCTATCAGCTTTCCCCTCAATCTCCGACGTTCCGGAGAAATCAAGTCAAGTTTGTCCAACCTCTCCTTATAGGTAATATTCTCTACTCCAGGCAGGATTCTGGTAAACCTCCTCTGCACAATCTCTAGAGCCTCCACATCCTTTCTGTAATGGGGCCATCAGAACTGCAAACAATAGTCCAAATGCAGCCTAACCAAAGTCCTCTAAAGCTGCAATATGACGAGTCTTATACTCAATGCCCCAAATGATGAAAGCAAGCAAACCACGCTCCTTCTTTACCACTATTTCTACTGGTGTGCCATTTTCAGAGGCTATGGACTAGGACCCCAAGATCCCACTGTACACATTCCCTAACTCTTTCTCCACTACATCGATGACTGCCTCCTGCACCCTTGCAGAACTCCCTGATTTAATTAACTTCACAACTACTTCCACCCTGCCCTCAAATTCACCTAGAATACCTCTGACGCCTCTCTTAGCTTTCTTGATCTCTGTCTCCATCACAGGGAACAGACTATTGACTGTCGTCTACTATAAACCTGCCGACTCCCATAGTTATCTGGACCACTCTTCCTCCAACCCTATCCCTCATTCCCAATTCCTCCGTCTACGCAGCATCTGCTCCTAAGGTGAGGTTTTCCATTTGAGGACATCGAAGATGGATGGAGGATAGAGTTCCCCTGGACCTCATTTTTCACCCCACCAATCTCCACATCCAACACATCCCCTGAAAAATAATCCTCCATAACTACCCTTTGATTTCTTCCTCCAAGTCAATATTGAATACAATTAGCTAGCTCATGTTGGATTTCATGTGATCTGACTTTCCAGACTAGACTATATATGAGGCCTTATCAAAGATCTTACTCAAGTCTATATAGACTGTCCTTTTTTTTAATATAAAAAAATACTTTATTCCAGTAATAAATATTTACAAAATATTTTCTTTTCAAAAACTCCATCCGACATTCCCGGAGGTTACACATTCAATACAGATATTCATTACCAGATTTACACAGAATCCCTTCCTTTATTTGGAGGGTCCTGCTCTCAATCCTCTTGGTGACCACTTCAAAAAACTGTAAGAGCATTCAGCTTTAATAAACTGTAGGAGGAGACAGATAGAGTAAAATGTGTTACCCCACCACACCCCTTGGTTTCAGTATGTAATAAGAACTGAGAATACATGACATAATAATGGTTGAAAAATTGCAGCATTCACTCAGAATTATAAGGCTCATCAAGATTTACACTGGCTTTGTGTAGAAACATAGAAACATAGAAAATAAGTGCAGGAGTAGGCCTTTCAGCCCTTTGAGCCAGCACCGCCATTCAATATGATCATGGCTGATCATCCTAAATCAGAACCGCATTCCCACTATCTCCCCATATCAATTGATTCCGTTAGCCCTAAGAGCTATATCTGAGTGAATGCTGCAATTTTTCAACCATGTATTCTCAGTTCTTATTACATACTGAAACCAAGGTGTGTGGCGGTGTAACATATTTTACTCTATCTGTCACCAAGAGGATTGAGAGCAGGACCCTCCAAATAAGGGAAGGGATTCTGTGTAAATCTGGTAATGAGCCCTAAGAGCTCTCTCTTGAAAAGATCCAGCGAATTGGCTTCCACTGCCTTCTGTGCCATGGGTAATCATACCTCTGTTCATTTTCGCAACTAGAGGTGACAGCCAACTAATCCGGGAAAGGTTCATGGAAATTAATTATGATTTTAAAAGCGCGAGTGTTCGAAAATATCACGCCGGTCAAGTTCAAGCAGCAGGTCATTCAAGGCAATGCAGATGGAAAGTGAAAATAGAAACAAAGAGGCAGAAAAAATGAAATGGAAAAAATACAATGAAAAAAGACCCATTTTGTTTTACAGATAACTCATTGTTCAACAGAACCTTTCTAACTGGTACATACTGTAGCAGGCATTCAGGGTTTTAGTTTTGTCAATATTTCATCTTCAACACTTCGGTTTTTGGGCAATTTGAGACAAATTGCAGTTTCTATCTTTATCCGGATTATACCATGTTTAAATTGAAGTCTAATTATTCTCATCATTTGTAAGTGAAAATTTAGATAAATATTTTAATTTACAACATTAAGGTCCAGATAAACATAATCCAAATACTTATATTTGAATGGAATTGAATTGAATTGAATTGAATAGATTTTATTAGCCAAGTATTTATACATACAAGGAATTTGCCTTGGTGCTTTGCTCGCAAGTAACACACAATGTTTAAATGTTCCTACTTATCATAGTTATTACTCACGGCGAGGTCATAGTCTTAAATACAGATTAGCAAAATGGACAAGAAGCACAAATATTATAACATATATGTAATTGAGCTGTTATTACACTTCCTAAGGTCAGGCATGGAATAACTAAAACAGAAATGAGAAGAAAGATTTCAGGATTCTAGTTCTGTTTCTGGACCACATTGAAATGGCTCTCAGTAACATCGACGAGGTCATTGAACTAAACTCTCACCCTTCAAAGCTGTATAGCCTTTCACAAACACTATTAACCAGTTCATCACATGTACAGTGAAGCCCTCTTGGTTTTGTTTATGCAGTGACTATAGTTTGAAGATTGAGGATTAATTTGTTTATAGTTTGAAGATTGAGCATTAATTCTGTTTCTGTGTTTGGTTCTCCTTGCGATGAGTGAATCTCACAGGAACAGAAGACAACTCTGCATTTGTCTGCTGATGCATATTTGAACTTAAATGTTTAAATAGCTCGAGCTCGAATGTCCAGAGTCCTGACATACTTAAAAAACGACATTATAAAATACTCAGCAGAGCCTGTGCCTCCCAAAGCAAAACCTAGTGCGAAACAGCCTCTTCAAGGAATTTTGCTTCTCCCAAGATACAACTCAGGACCAAATTCCAAGGTGAGATTGGATTACTATTTTTAACAACCCTGCCCTGAATGTACATACTGTAGTAACCGTTACCATTGTGGGATTATAAAATCTCCAGTGCTAATGTAACTGCCCCCACTCCCCATCCTCCCTTTCATTAAAATCAATGGAAACAACAATAATTTACATTTATATACCTTGCTGCTCAGATAGCAAAAACATCTCAAGGCACTTCACAGGAAAATTATAATTAAAGTACCGACCCCAAACTGCATGCAAAGATGTTAGAGCAGATGGCCGCATACTTGATTAAAGGCAAGGTTTTAAGGAGTGTCTTAACGAGAGTAGAGACAATAAAGTTTTACCAAGAGAATTTCACACATTAGCACTTCGGCAGCTGGAGGCATAGTCATCAATTAAATTCAGAGGTGAGCAAGAGCTGATGGAGATTACAGAGGGATGTAAAAACGGTCCAGATTTTGAAATTGAGCTCCGTAGGTCAGTAATCATAGACGTGACGAATGAACAGACATGTGCCCTTCCCTGTGTACTCACTCCCACACATGTACGTCGAACAATCCCTGTTCCGGACGTACACTGGCCCCATCCCCGAACTCTATCCGCTACATCGACGACTGCATTGGTGCTACCTCTTGTACCCATGCAGAACTCACTGACTTCATACACTTCACTACCAATTTCCATCCTGCTCTTAAATATACTTGGACTATCCCTGACATCTCCCTACCGTTTCTGGACCCCACCATCTCCATCACAGGAGACAGACTAGTGACTGACATCTACTATAAACCCACTGACTCGCACAGCTATCTGGACTACACTTCTTCCAACCCTGTCTCCTGCAAAAAGTCTATCCCCTACTCCCAATTCCTCCGTCTACGCCGCATCTGCACCCGGGATGAGGTGTTTCACACTAGGGCATCAGAGATGTCCTCATTCTTCAGGAAACGGGGCTTCCCATCTTCCATTATAGATGAGGCTCTCACAAGGGCCTCTTCTATATCCCGCAGCTCCGCTCTTGCTCCCCCTCCCCCCAATCGTAACAAGGACAGAATCCCTCTCGTTCTCACCTTCCACCCCAACAGCCAGCGTATCCAACAAATCATCCTCCAACATTTCCATCACCTCCAACGGGACCCCACTACTGGCCACATCTTCCCATCCCCTCCCCTTTCTGCGTTCCATAGAGCAGTTCCCTCCGTAACTCCCATGTCCACTCGTCCCTTCCTACCCAAACCACCCCATCCCCGGGCACTTTCCCCTGCAACCGCAGGAGATGCAACTCCTGTCCCTTTACCTCCCCCCTCAACTCCATCCATGATCAGTAACCCGTGCCTGCCTTCTTCACATATCCCTTGATTCCGCTGGCCCATAAAGACCAACTCATCTGCCTGAGTGTAATCCCTCCACATCTATGTGCCTATTCAAAAGTCTCTTAAATGTCTCTTAATTGATTAGCGCCTCTCTCAAAGGGGCATCGGAGGTCGTGCAGAGAAAGTGTAGTCTTCTGGTGAGTGTACAACTGGATAGGAGGTACAGAAGCCTGAAGTCCTATGCCATCATGTTCAGGAACAACTACTTTCTATAACTATCAAGATCTTGAACCGACATGCACAACTCTAATCCTACCTCAGGAAAGGAACACTACCATCAACTTGATTTTTCTTCTCAGGTCTAAAGAAGGGTCTCGACCTGAAATGTCACCCATTCCTTCTCTCCAGAGATGCTGCCTGTCCCACTGTGTTACTCCAGCTTTTTGTGTCCATCTATTACCCAGAGGTACGCAGTGTGGCGTTACTGTGTGATTGATCAGTAATCGATCTATAGGAATAGACTATTGTCTATTGTCTAATGTTTTCCATATTTCTCAACCAAAAGGTCCACTCATTTTAATTCTAAATTAAATCATCTACCTAAAGGTGAGAATTTCAAAGAATGGGAATCAAATGCAGGATTCTATAATTATAATTATACGCCGATCAGCAAAATCATTATGACCTGACGAGCCAAAGCATTATGACCACCTGCCTAATATGCTGTTGGTCCTCTGTGTGCAGCCCCATACGCAGCAGGGTGCGATGCACTGTGTATTGCGACACATTCCTCCTGTGACCACCATTAACATTTTCTGTGATTTTTGCCACAGTAGACCTTCTGTCGGTTCGGCCAGACGGGATAGTCTTCATTGCCCTCGCGCATCGATGAGCCTTGGGCGCCCAACACCCTGTTTGTGGTTTGTCCCTCCTCAGTCCACTGTTGGTAGGTACTCACCACTGTTGACTGGGAGCACCCCACAAGCCTTGCCGTTTCAGAGATGCTCTGTCCCAGTCGTCTGGCCATAACAATTTGGCCCTTGTCAAAGTCGCTCAGGTCTTTACTCCTGCCCATTTCTCTTGCATCCAACACATCAACTTCAAGAACTGACTGTTCACTTGCTGCCTAATATATTCCACCCCTTGACAGGTGCCATTGTAACAAGGTATGTAGGTTAATTGACTGGGTAAATGTAAAAATTGTCCCTAGTGTGTGTAGGATAGTGTTAATGTGCGGGGATCGCTGGGCGGCGCGGACTTGGTGGGCCGAAAAGGCCTGTTTCCGCGCTGTATCTGAAATATGAAATAAAATAAATAAGATTATCAATGTTATTCACTGCACCTGTCAGTGGTCATAATGTTTTGGCTGATCGATGTACATTATAATATTATTAATATATTATAATTATAATTTTCCAAATAAATAAATACAAACAAATAAGAAGCTTTTGTGAGCTCACAAGGAGATGATAAAAAACTGAATATTGAATGATATTATTGCAGCAGCTGATGCTGGCTGGACTAATGGGAATTCATCTACCACGTGTCCAGGATGTTGCCTTCAGGCATCTTGTGATATTTGAACATCATTGCACTGAGCGCGTGGCCCCTCTGTTTATGCTGACTTGAGCTCAGGTGACTCGTACCTTTGACACTGAACCACATACCTTTGACAGTGAGTCCAGAACGTTACCTGAGAGATAATATATAAATGCATTCAATGAATTCCTGCCATCATGTGGGTTAAATCCTTTTTTAGCGGCATGATTTATCGTTTGCCACATTTCAATGGCGTCAACCTCTGATTCGGTAAGATTGAAAGTTGTTCCTACGTGTTGCTTTTAACGTGTAGGAAGGAACTGCAGATGCTGGTTTACATTGAAGATAGACACAAAATGCTGGAATAACTCCGCGGGGCCGGCAGCATCTGTGGATAGAAGGAGTGGGTGATGTTTCGGGTCAAGGCCCTTCTTTTGATGTCTGTTCAGCCATGTCAAGGTACATCCAAAGTGCAGTTGATGGGAGATGTGTACGTCTTCCTCTGTTGTGTTTACTCATCTAGAGAACTGATGGACATTGCACACCTGTAAAATGCAATGATCGCGAGCTGGCGCCCACTGAGGTATTGATTAGTTTTCCACTCCACAGCAAAACCTGGCACAGGTGGTTCCTGAAAGAAGAAAACATGGGGAAAATGCCACTTGGCAGTATCCCCATAAGGTCAGATGGAAGCAGGGGGTTCAATCTAAAATACTCATTGCATGTCAGTTTCACTCAGTTAGTAATATTCTTGTCTCTGAGCCAGAAAGGTCGTGGGTTACAATTGTGAAAAAAATCCAATCTTCAGTTCACTTGCTAGGTTCTTAGCAAGTGCGGCAGTCAGTTGGCCTCTAGTGAATGACATTTTGGTTCTTTCTAATCCAAGGTACAACTTAAGAGCAGAACTCCAGACTCTTGGACAATAATTTAGATTTATTGGCCTTTCATGGAGCAGAACAAGCTCCATTTATTCTAAACTTGTTTTTATTAACCTTGTTAAATTCACGTAATCAGTGTGGAATCAACTGTGATGCCACACAGCAAATAAGACAATTAAATGATTGATTTACTGTTTGTTGAAGGGAATATTCCTCAGGATACTGAAATATCTGTCTGCTTCTCAGATGATGTCAGAAGATTTCTCTTTCCATTCAATCAGGGGCCTTGGACCTTGTTATAACACCTCATATGCAAAGTGACACCTTTGACAATATAACACTCTTCAGGCACCGACCGACTGCACTGCAGCCTTTGGAATTCGGTGAGTATTACAAACTCTGAAATGTCTCTGCTTTGTCTGCAAGTTGTTTTATGAACTGCCCTTACATGATGGCCGCGCTGATATTTCCTCTGACACCATCACATTATTTCTATAGACTGAGTAACCTGCAGGTTACTACAGCTTGTGTACATGTCCAAACAACACACACAGTGGATATAACCTTTCAGTCCACTGTCATTCTCCCGCTTCCTCCTCTCAAGAGGAGGAACTGCTCTGAAGAAGGGTCTCGACCCAAAACGCCACCTGTCCATGTTCTCCAGTGATGCTGCTTCTGGTCAGCCTAACCTGCTGAGTTACTCCAGCACTTTGTGTCCTTTTGTATATTGACCAGAATCTGCAGCTTTTTTAATTCTACGGTTCTGGTTCCGATGTCGTAGATTTCATTCCTAAAATCTGTCCTCAGTGGTTTCACTGATATTGTTTGACATGTGTGCTGTTTCTTGAAATAATAACAAGAGGATATCACGAGTAAATGTAAGATGAACAGTACGTGCAAGATGAACAGTACGTACATTGCCTCTTTCCCATCAATTTGACCCCACTCACACACATCCCATTTCAGAGATACCATTTAATTTGTATGAATTAATGCACCCTTGCAAGAGAATGCACCATTGATCACCATGAGTGAGAAAGAGAAAATATTGACGCTGTTATTTCTGGCTAAATTCTTTTGCAGTGGATAATATATGATTATTTGCTAGTTGTCAAGTCAAATCAAGTCTATTGTCATATACACAAGTTTGGTGAGGTACAAGTTTCAATGAAAATCTTACTTGCATCACCGACACATAGACTCCGACAATAACCTAAAAACATAAATTATACATAAACTCTGCAAGACAGTTAAAAGAAAAAGACAGAAGGTAGACACAAAAAGCTGAAGTAACACAACGGGTCAGGCAGCATCTTTTACATAGTTAAAAGAAAAAAATCTGTGCCAAAAGAAACAAGACAAACATAATCTTAGTTCCCAAAACTTAACAATTCTTACTTGCAGCAGAACAGATATGTAAACTAATACTCTGTAAAACCCATAATAAACAACAACAAAAAAGTTCAGTATATATTTAAAAAATGAGACAAATAAATAATAATAGTGGAAAGTCAAGTATAATGCCTCCAGGTCGATATAGTTTGGAGCCTATTTGGGGGTTGTAGTGTTCCTAAAACCTGAACTGTTTGCAGTTTTTAGGCTCCTCTACCTTCCTATTGATGGCAGGTGTGAAATGAGAGCCTGGCCATGGTTGTGTGGGTCTCTGGTGATGCTGGCTTCCTTTTCAAGGCAGCGACTCTTGTAGATTCCTTAGATGGTGGGCCATAGAAATTGAGGAGCACAATCAAAGTACCCGTGATGGACTGGACAGTGTTCACCACATTTTGCAATCCTCTTCATTCCTGGATGTTCGAGTTGCTGAACCAGCCGTTTTGCAACCAGTCAATATGCTCTCTACTGTACGCTTGTGGAGGTTTAAGAGAGTGTTGAAACATATAAGATTATTAAGGGATAGCACACGTTAGAGGCAGGAAACATGTTCCCAATGTTGGGGGAGTCCAGAACCAGGGGCCACAGTTTAAGAATAAGGGGTAGGCCATTTAGAACTGAGATGAGGAAAATCTTTTTCAGTCAGAGAGTTGTGAATCTGTGGAATTCTCTGCCTCAGAAGGCAGTGGAGGCCAATTCTCTGAATGCATTCAAGAGAGAGCTGGATAGAGCTCTTAAGGATAGCGGAGTCAGGGGGTATGGGGAGAAGGCAGGAACGGGGTACTGATTGAGAATGATCAGCCATGATCATATTGAATGTCGGAGCTGGCGCGAAGGGCCGAATTGCCTCCTCCTGCACCTATTGCCTATTGTCTATTGTCTATTGATCAGGGCATCCTGGTGCATGTTTTGCAAAAGGCTATTATGCAGGGACAGCAAATAATTAAGAAAGCTAACAGGATATTATAATTATTGCAAGGGTAAATGAATAAAATTCATTAGATATAATGCTGCATAATATAATTGGAGGAACAATTACCAAAGCAATACCTATCCTGAGGAGTCTCGGCAAATGAGCTGAGAGGATGTTTTCTTTCATAGGTAACTCCAGAACTAGGACTTCACAGTTGAAAAATAAGGGAGCACCCATTTAATTCAGAGATGAGGCCAAATTTGTCCTTCAATAGTTAGTGGAAACAGAGTCTTTATATATTAAGGTCCAGGTAGATAAATCCCTGATGAGTAACAGAGAAAAAGGTTGCTCAGGTAGACGAATATTTAGATTACAGCCAGTTCGGCCATGATTTTTTAAATACAGAGTCAGCTCAAGGAATGAAGTGGCTTCCTAATTCATATTTTCATATGAACTATTCATGAAGTTTAATTTTCTGAGTGTTTAATTTAATATTAATCCACAAAGCATGATAAATCCTCTCTTAAGTTGAAATGATGTTTCTGGGTTTCACTGATAACAGGTAAATCATAAAATAACAGTGATAAAACAAAAATAAATCTAGCTTGAATTGTTGTCCTTATTTTCTCCAGACCTGGTCTGAATTCTATTTGCAGCATTATAAAATCTTGCTGCAAATCAGTTTTCAAAGGTTGCACATATTTTCAATAAGAGAACACTAGAAGGGTGTTAGTTAATGACCATTAACATTTATAGCTTTTTGGTTTTCAAGGTCTTGACCCACTTTAGATTATATTACATCATGAAACCTGATAATCGCCATCATCTAAAGATATCAGCCTTTTCATTTCAAACTCCTTTTCCATGTGTGCAACCTGAAAGAAGCATATAAACAGGTTGCACCCCCACAATGCACACAGACATTGCACATAGCATGTGATAACAACACATTTTGCTGCCACTTTCTCACTCCAAGACATTTCCACACAATTGTGCAATCCATGGATTAGGTTAGACTTCTTTGGTCAGCACAATATAAAAGTTTGTGCACTTTCCTAACAATGTTTTCCTTGAAACACTCTGCCTATATTTTTTAATTTCAACACTCCTTAATAGTCACCTTCTCCATTTCACTTTGATCGCGCTCCTCAATTTCTATGGCTTGCTTTATTATGCCTTTGTGAATTTGTGTATGTGCTTTGTTTTTAACTCAATCCATTATGGAGTCTGAAGGAGGCTCCAGACCTGAAGCATCACCAATCCATCACCTCCAGAAATGCTGCCTGACCCACTGAGTTACTCCAGCATTTTGTGTTTTACTCCATTATAGACAAATCAGGCTTAGAACTACGACAAAATAGTTTCTTGGAAGGAGACCAAACTGAGACAGCCGGCTACTCAGACTGGCTTTTTTAGTTGAAGTACCGTGTGGAAACAGGCCCTTCGGCAGGGGTGCAGTGCTGCTGGAGCTCACCGGAGTACCGCTCCGGCACCTCTGTAAAAAAAAAGCCCAAATAAACAGCGGGGAATTTAACAGCGGCCACTCCGGCGCCAGTGACAGTTCCAGCACCTAAAAAATTAGCACTGCAACACTGCCCTTCGGCCCACCGAGTCCGCACCGACCAGCGATCCCCGCACATTAACACAAGCCTACACACACTAGGGACAATTTTTCTTTTACACTTATACCAAGTATACAAACCCAAGCCAATTAACCCACAAACCTGTGGATTCATCATATCATATCATATATATACAGCCGGAAACAGGCCTTTTCGGCCCTCCAAGTCCGTGCCGCCCAGCGATCCCCGCACATTAACATTATCCTACACCCACTAGGGACAATTTTTTACATTTACCCAGCCAATTAACCTACATACCTGTACGTCTTTGGAGTGTGGGAGGAAACCGAAGATCTCGGAGAAAACCCATGCAGGTCACGGGGAGAACGTACAAACTCCGTACAGTACAGCACCCGTAGTCAGGATCGAACCTGAGTCTCCGGCGCTGCATTCGCTGTAAAGCCGCAACTCTACCGCTGCGCTACCGTGCCGCTGTGGGAAGAAACCGAAGATCTCGAAGAAAATCCCAGCAGTACGGGGAGAACGTACAAACTCCGTACAGACAGCACCCGTAGTTGGGATCGATCCCGGGTCTCTGGCGCTGTAAGCGCTGTAAGGCAGCAACTCTACCGCTGGGCCACTGCGCCGCCCTGGCAATGGAAGATTTCAGAATGACACTCACTGGAAAGTTCTTCCTGATGTTCCTTACAATATTTATCACTCAAATCAGATTTCTGCGAGAGACTGATACTTCACAGTCATCATATTGGCGAACATTGATCTGAACTCAACTTCTTCCCCTGACCCCTCTTTGGATCCACCACAGTTCTCATGCAAAGATTTACTACTTCACTGCTTCTTTCAATTATTTCTTTCAGGCAAGGAAGTAATCAGAAAATTATAAGGAGAGCAAAACGGGAGTAATAAATATTGATACAGGTATGTATGGCAATCCTAGTGTTCTTGCACCTTTCTGTGAATGGCCAACATTTCTGTGCATACATCTCCCACTGGCTAATGGTTGGCTTGTAGAATATCCCTAGCAATGTCATTGTCCCTTTTTGTTTCGAAGCTCTACCAATATGGCCTCATTTGAAGACCCCATATGAAGGACTCTGCTGAGTGCAAACGGAACCCTATTTTCACTTGTATACCTATTCCTTACAATTTTAGTCATTGAATCATACAGTAAATAGGCCGTAACGTCACCATGTCCATGCTGACCATAAAATACTCACCGACAATAATCCCTTATACCAGCATTAATCTTTCATTCATTGTTCTTTATCCCTCCACATCACTGTCTATATCTCTCCTTTCCCTTATCCCCAACCAGTCTGAAGAAGGGTCTCGACCCAAAATGTTACCTATTCGTTCTCTCTAGAGATGCTGCCAGTCCCGCTGAGTTACTCCAGCTTTTTGCGTCTATCTTCGGTTTAAACCAACATCAGAAGTTCCTTCGTACCAATTTACCAGCATGTGGAACGTGGCCTTCTGTTTGCCCTGGTGATTCAGGTGCGCATGGTGAACATTCTGAACATTGGGAGAGCATCTGCCTTTACCATTTTCTCGAGCACATTCTCCTGGTACAACATGCTGTAAACCGACAATTTGAGATTTGATCAAAACAGGGTTAGTTTAAATAAATAAATATACAAATATTTCGCAATGGGTAGGGGTGACCTATGCCTTTCAGTCATTCTGGACCTGTTTGAATCCATAAAACTATCTGTGAAATAATTAGGCATGTTTATGTTATAGCTACTAAATGAATGCAAGTTGGCACTGAATCAAACTAGTTTTTAAACCTACCTGATCGTCTGGTTGCTAAACACTTTTAACTCCCCCTCCCATTCCCACACTGACCTTTCTGGCCTGGGCCTCCTCCATTGTCAGAGTGAGACCTAGCGCAAATTAGCGGAACAGCATCTTATATTTTGCTTGGGCAGCTTATGGCGCAGCGGTAAAGTTGCTGCCTTACAGCGAATGCAGCGCCGGAAACTCAGGTTCGATCCTGACTACGGGCGCTCCGTCTGTACGGAGTTTGTACGTTCTCCCCGTGACCTGCATGGGTTTTCTCCGAGATCTTCGGTTTCCTCCCACACTCCAAAGACGTACAGGTATGTAGGTTAATTGACTGGGTAATATGTAAAAATTGTCCCTAGGATAGTGTTAATGTGCGGGGATCGCTGGGCGGCGCGGACTCGGTGGGCCGAAGGGCCTGTTTCCGCGCTGTATCTCTAAATCTAAATCTAAAAAATCTAAATCTAAATCTTATACCCCAGCGGTACGAACATTGACTTCTCTAACTTCAAGTAACCCTTGCTTTCTCTCTCTCTCCTCCCCTCCTCCTTCCCAGTTCTCCAACCAGTCTTACTGTCTCCGACTACATTTTATCCCTGTTTGCTTTGTGGTCACCTTCTCCCAGCTGACAATGATCTATTTTTCATTTTCCTTGATCTCTATTCCCTTTGTCCTGTTTTCACACCACACAATTCCTTATCTATTGTATCTCCCTCTCCTCTGACATCAGTCTGAAGAAGGGTCTCGACCCAAAACGTCACCCATTCCTTCTCTGCCTGTCCCGCTGTTATTCCGGTATTTTGTGTCTATCTTTAGTTTTTAAAACATTTCATTTGGCATTGGTCAAACTGACTGAACTGCGATTTCATGAAAGTTTAAATGATCTATATCAATAACATCAACCTTGGACAATTAATTAAACAACTTATTTCAATGATAGTTGTCCAATAAACATTATTTTAGGATTCACTTTACCGAAACACACAATGAATACAATGACACAACATTTGAGAAGTCTACTTTACCACCTTAAAGGAAATCACAATCCTTTGACCTTTATACTGCATCATTAAACAATCACCAGCAAGCCTTGAGGTAAATGTGAATACACCACATGGTGAGCCAATAAAAAAAGTGACACAAAAATTAACAGTGAAATCAGCAAGCTATCAGAGTATGTTTAGCAAGGAGAAGTGATGCTTTGTTGACCTCTTTGTGAAATTGTCCTCCTACTGAAATACTGCCTGCAGAAAATGAATTGTAAACAAAAAGCATTGGCCTCATAACCCTTGAGCACCAAAATAAAGTACTGTAGATCATGGAGGTTAGGTCAGAAGTTCATGTACTTACTTTTTTAAACAAAGAAACTAATGACTTTTTGCATCTCAGCTCCATGCTATTGTCTGAAAACAATGTATTGTGGCATTGGGGGTGCTGCCAGCTTCGGCAGTGACCACGCCGACACTCGCAGTGGGGTGAACGCACGTGACATGTTTTATTTACAGTGATAATAAAGTCCAGGACCACTAGGGGGAGCTGTCCCTCGTCGTCAGGGCGCATGTGCGTTGAGGCTGGTGATCTCGGGTTTGTCCCGGCAGCTCAGTCCTATCTCGGTGGAAGAGGCTTGGTGATCTCAGGCTTCCTCCTGCAGTTCAATCTTGCCTTGAGAGGAGGTGTGGAGGTCTCAGGCTTATCCTGGCAGCTCTGATTTAGGCTTGAACAGGTGGTGCTGGTGGTTTCTGGCTTATCCTGGTGGCTCAGTCTGTGCCTCTGTGTGTGGGCGGAGTCCCTCGTTGATCATGGGCAGGAAGAAGCACTGGTGTCTCAGGCATTCGTCAGGCACTCTTTCTTAGCGTCAGTAGAGGCACTGGCTTTCTTGGGCTTCTTCCCGGCATAATAATAATAATAATAATATTCATTTATTGTCGTTGCAACAAGTGCAACGAAATTAAAAAATAGCAATCCTGACGGTGCGTAAAAAACATATATGCAATAAATGCAAAACAAATAAATACCAATATATTAAATACAAAAGTTTTAACAGTGTGACCTATTGCAGAAAGTAGTGTTCAGTTCTCGTATGGCCCTGGGGTAAAAACTGTTCTTGAGTCTGTTTGTTCGGGATTTGATCGACCTGAAACGTCGACCAGAGGGCAGAAGAACAAACAGACGGTGGCCGGGGTGGGATGGGTCTTTTATTATTTTGCCTGCTCTACTGAGGCAGCGCAGGCTGAACAGGTGCTCCAGGGAGGGCAGTGAGCAGCCGATGATCTTCTGGGCCGTCGTGATGACCCTCTGAAGGGCCTTCCTGTCCTTTTCTGAGCAGCTGGCATACCATGTGGTTATACAGTATGCCAGCACACTCTCGATGGAGCAGCGATAGAAGGACATCATGAGCTTCTCCTGCAGGTTGGTCTTCCTGAGGATCCTCAGGAAGTGGAGTCTCTGCTGTGCCTTCTTCACTGTGGTAATGGTGTTGGTAGACCAGGTAAGATCCTCTGCGATGTGCGTACCCAGGAACCTGAAAGCGGGTACCCTTTCCACACAGACCCCATTGATGTAGAGTGGGTCGTGTTCTGCACTGTTTTGGAGGAGTTCAGGACAAGATTGTTCACTGAACACCATGCTGCCAACCTTTGGATTTCATCCCTGTAGGCTGTCTCATCTCCTCCTGAGATGAGTCCAACCACAGTCGTGTCATCCGCGAACTTGATGATGGTGTTGGTGGGATGGGTGGGGGCGCAGTCGTGAGTGTAGAGGGAGTAAAGGATGGGGCTCAACACACAGCCCTGTGGTGAGCCGGTGCTCAGTGTAATGGTGGAGGAGAGGTGAGGGCCTATTTTGACGGTCTGGGGGCGGTTGGTCAGGAAGTCCTTGATCCATTGGCAGATGGTTTGGGAAAATCCAAGGTCAGAAAGTTTGATAACCAGTCTGCTCGGGATGACTGTGTTAAAGGCAGAGCTGAAGTCTAGGAAGAGCATCCTCACATAGCTCCCCTGGTGTTCAAGGTGGGTCAGTGCAGTGTGAAGAGCAGTGGCGATGGCATCCCCTGTAGACCTATTTGCTCTGTAGGCAAACTGGTATGGGTCAAAGGTGGGTGGGAGGCTGGCTTTGATGTGCTGCAGGACCAGTCTCTCGAAGCACTCTGTGATGACCGGTGTGAGTGCTACCGGACGGTAGTCGTTAAGGCCGCTGATGACAGACTTTTTTGGCAGTGGGATGATTGTGGCGGACTTCAGGCAGGGGGGGATGGTGGATTTTAAAAGGGACAGGTTGAAGATTTTTGTGAAGACCTCAGATAATTGGTCTGCACATTCCTTCAGCACTCTTCCCGTCACACCATCGGGGCCTGCAGCTTTCCTGGGATTCACTGCTCTGAGCACGCGCTTAACATCATTCTCCTGCACAGTGAAGATGTGGTTGTCAGGTGCTGGAGAGGGTGTTATGTCTGCCACTGTAGCTTTCACCTCGAAATGAGCAAAGAAACAGTTAAGTTCCTCTGCCAGTGAGGCGTCGCCGTCGGCAGTCGTGCGGTTGCTGGTCTTGTAGTTGGTGATGTGCTGGATGCCTTGCCATACCCGCCGTGGATCATTGTTGGTGAAGTGGTCCTCAATCTTCCTCTTGTAGGACGCTTTGGCATCCTTGATGCCTCTCTTCAGGTTGGTTCTAGCAGCACTGTATAGAGCTCTATCACTAGACCTGAAGGCGGTGTTACGGTCCTTGACGAGAGACCTGACATCCTTTGTCATCCAGGGCTTCTGATTGGGATACAACCGGATACGTTTGTCGACGGTGACATTGTCAACACAGTTTTGGATGTAGCAGAGTACAGTTGATGTATACTCCTCCAAGTCCTGATCCTCAAAAATATCCCAGTTGGTCCTTTCGAAGCAATCCTGCAGCTGCGAGGAAGCTCCTTCAGGCCATGTCTTAACAGTCTTTATGGTGACTGGAGCTTTCCTCCTGAGTGGGGTGTATGCTGGAGTTAAGAATATGGACAGGTGATCTGACTGCCCTAGGTGTGGTAGTGGTGCTGACCTGAAACCCTCCTTAATGTTAGAATAAACCTTGTCTAGTGTGTTTTTTCCCCTGGTAGTACATCTTATATGTTGTTCAAATTTCGGGAGAACTGTCTTTAGGTCTACATGGTTAAAGTCCCCGGCTATGATGTGGGCTGCTTCTGTATATGTGCTCTGTTGTGAGTTTATTGCACCGAGCAGGTAGCCTAAAGCTGTGCTAGCGTTAGCATTTGGTGGGATGTAGACTGCTGTTACTATAACCCCTGTAAATTCACGAGGAAGGTAAAAAGGCCTGCATTTAACTGTCAGGAACTCCAGATCAGGAGAACAATGGCTATCCATGATTTGGATGTTAGTGCACCAGTTGTTGTGCACGTAAATGCATAACCCCCCCCTTGCTCTTACCGGAGTCGATGTTTCTATCCCAGCGAAACGCTGTACGCCCGGCTAGCTCAATGGCTCCGTCCGGGATAAGTGGATGAAGCCATGTCTCTGCTACTAAGAGAATACAACAGTCCTCAACGAGTTTGTTTGCTGATATTCGTAGTTTTAATTCGTCCATTTTGTTGATGATGGATCTGGCGTTGGTGAGAAGCATGCTTGGTAGCGGTGGTTTGTGTGGCTGTCTCTTTAGCTTGGCAAGTATACCGGACCGGCATCCTCGCTTTTGCTTCCTGTCTCTCCTCCGCCTGCGACGCCTGTTCGCGCCGACAACTATCCACGGAGAGCCCGGTGTCCTGGCTATCTCCTCCGGTATATTTCGTGGGTGTGGAAATTCGTTCGTAAGGTCCCGATTGCACTGGAATCCTATGATCAGAAGATCCTTACGGTTGTAAGTATTTGCGTGATTAAAATTGACTAACAGACATAACACACATAACAGACATAACACACTAAAGAGCACCGAAAGGGAGAGCTGTGAGCCGCTGCGTCTGTGCGCGCCGCCATTTTCGATCATGACCACGGCGTAGTGCTGGTGGTCTTGGATTTGGCCCATCGGTTCAGTCTTCTTCAAACCTTCGACAACTAGCAGGATGCCTCACTCACCCTGTCTCCCCCTCTCCCCCTCTCCCCCTCTCCTCCTCCCCCCTTCTCCCCCTCTCCCCCTCTCCCCCTCTCCTCCTCTCCTCCCCTCCTCCTCCTCCCCCCCTCTCCCCCTCTCCTCCTCTCCTCCTCTCCCCCTCTCCTCCTCTCCCCCTCTCCCCTCTCCCCCTCTCCCCCTCTCCTCCTCTCCTCCACTCCCCCTCTCCTCCTCCTCTCCTCCTCTCCTCCTCTCCCCCTCTCCTCCTCTCCCCCTCTCCCCCTCTCCCCCTCTCCCCCTCTCCCCCTCTCCCCCTCTCCCCCTCTCCCCCTCTCCCCCTCTCCTCCTCTCCTCCTCTCCCCCTCCTCTCCTCCTCTCCTCCTCTCCTCCTCTCCCTGTGGGGGAGGCTGTGTAAACTCAAAATGAAGATATCAAGTCAGAACCAAGGCTTGGAGACAACACTTAACATAACCACTTTGCCAAGCCAATAATATCAAATCTCTTCAAAGTATTCTGTTGTACATGAAACATTTTTACATACTACTCCCACAAATGTAAATTAAAAAGCCCTCCAAATATTAAAAAAAGACAGCAGATTATGTTTTAGGAACCATTTCCATTCCATCCTGATAGTGAGTCCAGGGATGGACACGAAGTTCCTGAGTAGAGGGACTGGTTACACTTCATGTGTAGTCCTTCACCTGGTTAAATGAATGGATGAGTGCATCCAAGGTTTTTTTTATTAATCTTCTTGATTTCGATTTGTTTGTATCACTAACATTTGATTATATTATTTCTGGATTTATATTTATAAACAATTTTATTCACTTAATGTCATACAGTCATACAGCATGGAAACAGGCCGTTCGGCCAGACTAGCCCATGGAGACCAGCATGCCCCATCTACACTACATCTACACCATCTCCTCTGGCAACTCCTTCTGTATACCTACCACACTTTGTGTAAAAAGGTTGTCCCTCAGGGGGTTCTACAAATCTTTCCCACGTCACTTTAAACCAATTTCCTCTGGATCTTGATTCCCTTACTCTGGGGAAAAGACTCATGCATTTCTCCTATCTATTCTTCACATGGTCTTATACACCTCTATAAGTTCATACCTCATCCTCTTGTGCTCCAAGGAATAAAGTATTAAACTCCTTCAACCATTCCTCAGCCCACCTGCCAATGATCAAGATCCTGCTGCAAATTTTGACAATCATCCTCGCTATCTACAATGCCTCCAGTCATAAGTCTCCAGTCCGAAAATCCTCTCACCCTCTCTTTCCTTCCATGAAGCTAATTTTCTACCCAGTCGGCTAGCCCTCCTTGGATGCCATGTGATCTAACCTTCCCAAACAGCCTACCGTCAAATCTATTCAATTGACCAGATGCAGGACTACACATGAAGTGTAACCAGACTCTCGATTCAGGAAGTTTGTATCCTTCCCTGGACTCACTATCAGGATGCAATGGAAATGGGTCCGAACAAATTATCTGCTTTATTTTTTAATATTTGGAGGGATTTTCAATTTACATTTGTTGGGGGTAGTATGTAAAAACGTTTCATGTACAACAGATATGCCTTGTTGAAACCCATATATACAATGCCTATCGTCTGCCCTCATCCACCTATTTGATCACATCTTCGAAAGACTCCATCAAATTTGTGAGACATGACCTCCCACATACAAAACTGTGCCGACTATCCCTAATCAGCCCTTGTCCACCTAAATGCATGTATATCTTATCCCTCAGAATACTCTCTAGAAAACTTTGCAGCTACGTACGTTACACTCACTGACCTATAGTTCCCAGGCCTTTCTTTGTAGCCCTTCTTAAATAGCACAACATTTGCCACCCTCCAGTCCTCAGGCACCCATCAGTATTTAATGACTCGTACATCTCAACCATTGTGAATTTCCACTCTTGTTTCCCACAGTTTGTATTATCTCCAAAAAGCCCCTCCATATAGCACAAGCCAGAAGTGTGATAGAATACTATTCAGCCACCTGGATAAGTGAAGCTCCATCATTATTCAGCCATCTAAACGAAGCCGGAAATGGGCAATAATTGCTGCCCTTCCCAGTAGCTCATGTACCTCATGAATTAATTTTTAAAGTTCAAAGTTAATGATACTGATCCCACTTTGATGGTAATTTTCTTGCCAATAGTGCCAGGCAATGGGGGTGAAAATAGACAGAAGGAAGGATATTGGAAAAAGCCGAAGCTTGTGACAGTTATGATTAGAATCAATGCTCCATACTCCACTAACTTTTGCTATTTTGTTATAAAATTGGATACTCAGGAGATTTCCAGTAGTACTGGAGCTCCCCAGGTTACAGAAGACACAACTTATGCAAATCCAACTGTACGCAAATTTTCCAATAAATGTTTTTAAGACAGGAAAGTTGGTTGCAAAATGCAATCAACTTCATTAGCTATGACGAAGGGCTATCAGCTAGTTAATTTAAAAGGCAGACCATCTTTGAGAAAAGAGATTTGCTTTGGAAACTGACAAAGCAATTTTATTCTCTTGGCACTTGTAAAATATTCTAATTAAACTATGTAAGTTCCAATGATACTTTAAGACCATCCAAACTGGCCACTCAATGTGGGACATTGCAATTCTACACCAATGTCGCTGCATAGTGGAAGACAATAAATAAATGTTTGTGTTAATCAACCTCATTAATTTCTCACTGCCAGAAAAATCAGTTTTCAGACAGTTCTCAGGAACAGAGCCCTGACATTACCAACGGATTGCCTCAATTTGCAAACTTGAACCATCGAACTTAAGTAAAAATTCCTACTAGGGCATACATTCAGTCTGAAGAAGGGTCTCGACCCGAAACGCCACCCATTCCTTCTCTCTTGAGATGCTGCCTGCCCTGCTGAGTTTCTCCAGCTTTCTGTGTCTACCAACGGTAGACATTCAGGATACATCTGCTCCCATTTTCCTTTTGTTACTGGAAGAATTTCATGCAGCCCCAACAATAATCAGGCTTTTATCACTGTAACCATATTCAAACAGTTGCTTTTAAACTTTTTTTTTAATTTAAAAACGAGTTTTGCAGGTTTAATCGATGCACTGAGGCCTTTGCGACCTGCTATGAAGGTGTTGAGCATTTAAGGAACAACAAACCATCACAAACTGGCTGAAAAGTAACTCACCCTCTCCAGATCTCCAGGAGCCATATTTACAATCCCAAAACACGCCTCTGGAGCAAATTCAGGTCATCACTAAGGAAACAAGTTTCCAGAAACACTTAATATTAGCATGGAATGACTTGGCTCATGTGAAAGATGGGAGCGGGAGCCTTCCTATGTTTGTAAAACTGCAGTTTGGCCGGTATGTGTAGACAGTGCCAGCATTTCACTATTTCAGCATTCCCCTGACTCCCAGTCTGAAGAAGGGTCTCCACCCGAAACATCACCTATTCTTTTTGTCCGGAGTTGCTGTCTGTGCCCGTTGAGTTAATCCACCTTTTTTGTGTTTATTTTCACTATCAATAATTAGCAGCGTAGAGGAGTTTGCATCTTTGGCAAACAGTCAGATGAATGTCTCACCGAGAAATGCTTTTGTTTCCCCCCCCCCCCCCCCCCCGGTGTAACTTAAGAATTTCCGTAGGAGGTTTCTTGCTGCTGAATCTCTAAACTTATAAAGGTCAAGGTGACTGAAGCCAACCAACGGCCATGCTGGAGAGAGCAGTGGAATGTCAGACTACTCTGCATGGGGTCATTTACTGCTTGCACTGCTCCAACCAAGAACTATTCAACACACTACCGCTTTGAGGGGGGGGCTTAAACACCCATGCCTTACAGTGTTCATAAGTTTGTTAAGATTTTCTACATGCTTCAGTGTACAGTTTTTGTTGCTGTTCAGATAATATTTAGGATTGCATTGTTCCTTCAAGATCTGTTAGATTTACCGGGCAATTTACCTCACGTAGTAAATAAAACAAGCGAAGAACAGTCCATGAACATTTGTCCACAACCTCGACAAGCCTTTCAATTGTAAGTGTCCACATGACCTCATCTGAGGAATAAAGCCTGCTGCATGGTGTAGAATGCTGGAAAACCTCAGCACCTCTGGCACAATAGAGGAAACAGAAACACAGTTATCATTTCAAGTTCAGAGTTTTCCATCAGAACAGAGACAAAAAGTTAGAGATTGAAGACATTTTAAAGTGCAGAGAAGGTCGGGGGTTGGGGAGAACTGAGGAAATGTTTGCGATTGTGTGGAGACCAAGAAATGCAAGTGGAGGTGGTGCCTGCTGAAAGAGGGCAGGGAAGGTTCATTAGTCAGAGCTGATCTGTCTGGAGGGGGTGTAAGCAGAAGAAGATTGATGACAGGAAAGACGAACAAAAGGGTCAATTTTTATTGCCCACCCAAACTACCTTCAATAAATCTTGAACTGCTGTGGGCCTTCTGCTGAAGGTACTTGCACATTGCGGTAGGGAGTGGTCCAGATCGAGACAATGATGAAGGAGGAATGGCAATCTGTTTTCAGGTTAGAATGCTAAGTAACTTGGAGGGGAATCCGTAGGTGGAGCTGTTTCCCTTTGCCTGCTGTCATTTTCCTTCTTAATAATGGAAATCACAAGCTTGGGAGGTGATATCAAAGTAAACCTGGGTGACTAAATACAATGCATTTTGTAGATGGTACACACTTTGGCCTCTCTGAGCCAGCGCTGGAGGAAATGAATCTTTTGGGTGTCAAATGGCAAATATTTAATCACACACTAGGGGCGGTACAGTATCGCGGCCGTAGAGTCGCTGCCTTACAGCGCCAAATACCCGTGTTCGATCCTGACTACGGGTGCTTGTCCGTATGGAGTTTGTACGTTCTCCCCATGACCTGCGTGGGTTATCTTTGCGATCTTCGGTTTCCTCCCACACTCCAAAGAAGTACAGGTTTGTAGGTTAATTGGCTTGGTATAAATGTAAATTGTCCCTAGTGCGTGTAGGATAATGTGTGGGGGTCGCTGGTCGGTGCGGACTCGGTGGGCCGAAGGGCCTGTTTCCACGCTGTATCTCTAAACTAAACTAAACTACACACCTGACTGGTGCCTTGTAACATAGAAACATAGACATAGAAACATAGAAAATAGGTGCAGGAGTAGGCCATTCGGCCCTTTGAGCCAGCACTGCCATTCAATATGATCATGGCTGATCATCTATAATCACTACCCTGTTCCTGCTTTTTCCCCATATCCCCTGATTCCTTTAGCCCTAAGAGCTAAATCTAACTCTCTCTTGAAAACATACAGTGAATTGGCCTCCAACGCCTTCTGTGGCAGAGAATTCCACAGATTCACAACTCTCTGGGTGAAAAAGTTTTTCCTCTCCTCGTTCCTAAATGGCCTACCCTTTACTCTTAAACTGTGACCCCTGGTTCTGGATTCCCTCAACATCGGGAACATTTCCCCTGCATCCAGCCTGTCCAATCCTTTAAGAATTTAATATGTTTCTATAAGATCCTCTCTCATCCTTCTAAATCCCAGTGAATACAAGCCCAGTCGACCCATTCTTTCATCATATGTCAGTCCTGCCATCCCAGGAATTAACCTGGTGAACCTACGCTGCACTCCCTCAATAGCAATAATGTCGTAACTCAAATTAGGAGAATAAATTGCACACAATACTCCAGGTGTCTCACCAGGGCCCTGTACAATTGCTATAGTATGGCGAGTCCGAGACTTGTAGTTATAGATGAAGTTTATTGCAACCGCAATACACGAATACAGAATCAAAACAACAAGTCGCAGGACAACCAATATAAACTTACTGTCTTCCTTGAAGACTCAGACGAACTAACTAAATCGGGCGCCAAACGCACACATGACATCGCTGACCAATCAGCGATGTCCTTCCCTGGACCAATCCCCATGGTCGCGTTCCCACGTGACCTCGCTGGCCAATCCGAGGGTTCGACGACCTAGACCATTCTCCATGGTCGCTACATGACCCCCCCCAGAACCCGAGGCGCGGAACCTAGCTGGGAGCCTGATTTCGCGACCACAACGAGTACGGAGAGGGACAGCCTGAACCACAGGAGCCGGAGGTTCCGGACTTGGTGGAACAGCCGGAACGAGAGGTTCTGGAGGAACTACCGGCACGGGGGGCTCTGGAGGAACTGCCGAAACGGGAGGTCCTGAAGGAACTGTCAGAACGGGGGTTTCTGGACTGGGCGGAACTAACGGAGGTCGGCCTCTCCGAGGGGTTTGACCGACCAAAACTGGTTGATCCGGGTCCAAATGGGCAGGTTTGAGCCGGGACACCGAGACGAGTTCGCTCTTGCCGCCCATGTCTAAGGTGAAAGTAGCCGTTCCCTTACGTAACACCCGGAACGGCCCTTGATAGACCCTCTGCAACGGGGCGCGATGGGCATCCTTACGCAAAAAAACAAACTCGCAGTCTTTCAGGGCAGCCGGTTCATGTACCATGGAACACCCATGGCGTGAAGTCGGCACTGGAGCCAGGGAGCCCACCCGTTCCCGGAGAGATGCTAACGCTGATGGGACCGAAGGGAGCAGGGCTGAAGGGTCCGAAAAAAGGTCTCCGGGTACTCGAAGTGTCGAGCCATATACTAGCTCTGCAGACGACGCACCGAGATCTGGCTTAGGAGCAGTCCGGATGCCCAAAAGAACCCAAGGGAGTTGGTCCACCCAGTCCGGGCCTTCAAGCCTTGCACTGAGGGACGCCTTAAGTTGGCGGTGGAACCTTTCTACGAGTCCATTTGCCTGGGGGTGATATGCAGTTGTGGGTTGTAACTTGGACCCGTACAGTTCCGCCAGCGCGGCCCAGAGGGACGAAGTGAACTGTGGCCCTCTGTCAGTGGTAATAACTGCCGGGACCCCAAAACGAGCTACCCAATGGAGGGCCAAAGTCCTAGCACAAGACGCTGACGAGATATCAAACAATGGGAAAGCCTCTGGCCACCGGGTGAACCGATCCACCACCGTGAGGAGGTGGGTGTAGCCCCGGGAGGAAGGCAAAGGTCCGACCAAATCCACGTGGATGTGAAAAAAAAACGAAAGGCCGGGACCTCGAAATCCTGTACGGGGGGCTGGACGTGGCGCTGGACTTTAGCGGTCTGACAGGGCACGCAGGAACGTGCCCACCCCGCTACCTGTTTTCTCAGGCCATGCCAGACAAACCTCGCTGCTACCAAGGCAGAGGTGGAGCGGATGGACGGGTGCGCCAACCCATGAATGGCATCGAAAACTCGGCGCTGAAGGGAAGGCGGCACTACCGGCCTGGGACGAGGAAGAGAAATATCGCACCAGACTTTCGTGCCCTCCGACCCACAAGCCACCTGGGCCAACTTTAATCCCGAAGTGGTGGACCGGTAAGCCGAAACGGTATCCGCCAGAAGCTGCGCCTCCGCGAGCTCCTGGGGATCCACCTCACAGTCCACCGCCGAAATAGGGGGAAAAGCAGGTCTAGACAGGGCGTCAGCAACGGCATTCAGCTTACCCGCGATATGACGGACATCTGTTGTAAATTCGGAGATAGCAGTCAGGTGCCGCTGCTGGCGGGCCGACCATGGGTCAGACAATTTCAAAAACGCAAATGTTAATGGCTTGTGGTCCGTAAATGCCACAAATGGGCGGCCCTCGAGGAAATACCTAAAATGACGGACAGCTAAATAGAGAGCTAGAAGCTCTCGGTCAAATGCACTATATTTCAGCTCGGCCGAATTTAGTTGCCGGCTGAAAAAGGCTAAAGGCTGCCAATGGCCACCAACCTGCTGCTCCAGAACCCCACCCACCGCCACGTCAGAGGCGTCAACCGTCAGGGCCGTGGGGGCGGAGGGGCTCGGATGGACCAACATGGTGGCGTCTGCCAGGGCTGCCTTAGCTGCCGTAAAAGCCGACTCTGCGGCCGGGGACCACAACAACTCTACCGGGTTCCCTGCAAGGCATTGGAAAAGCGGGCGCAGGACTCGCGCCGCTGCCGGAACGAATCTATGGTAGAAATTAACCATACCGACGAACTCCTGCAGCCCTTTTACAGTGGTGGGCCTGGGAAAGGCCCGGATGGCTTCCACCTTCTCGGGTAAAGGGGCGGCACCGGCAGGAGTAATTCTGTGCCCTAGAAAATCAAGGGCAGGCAGGCCGAATTGACATTTGGAGGGTTGGATAATGAGCCCGTGGTCTTGGAGCCGCTGGAACACGGTCCTCAAATGGGCCTGGTGTTCCAGCACGGAGGGGCTGGCTATCAGGATGTCGTCTAGATAGATAAACAAAAAGGGTAAACCCCGGCCCACGCGGTCCATCAGTCGCTGGAAAGCCTGTGCCGCGTTCTTTAAACCGAAAGGCATACGCAACCATTCAAACAACCCGAACGGAGTTATAGTTGCAGTTTTTTGTATGTCCTCCGGTCGCACCGGAATCTGATGATATCCTCGCACCAAATCGATTTTGGAAAACACTACCGCACCTTCCAGCCCAGATGAAAAGTCCTGTAGGTGCGGTATGGGGTAGCGATCAGCCCTGGTGACAGCATTGAGACGCCGATAATCGCCACATGGCCTCCACCCCCCAGATGCCTTGGAGACCATGTGTAACGGCGAGGCCCACGGGCTGTCAGACTGACGGACAATTCCCATTTCCTCCATCTTCCTGAACTCCTCCTTTGCCACCACCAGTTTGTCTGGCGGTAGTCTCCTGGCCCGAGCGAAAACGGGAGGGCCTTCGGTGCGGATGTGATGGACCACACCGTGTTTAGCCGAAGGTGCGTCGAAACGTTGAACGAGCAGCTCTGGGAACTCGGCCAGAATCGCAGCATACGAGTCGGGGGCCGCGACGACGGCCTGGACAGTAGGGCTGAGCGAGGAGGCGATTGTCGGGGCGACGTGCTCGTCTTCGGCGGAAGGTCGGAGGTCGTTACCGCGGACATCAGGAACCAGTGAAAAAGCCCAGAGAAAATCTGCGCCCAGGATCGCTTGTTTGACGTCGGCTATGATGAATGGCCATTCGTACGTGCGGAGGCCTAAACCCAGGGACATTTTCCGTGTACCGAAAGTGCGAATTGGGCTGCCGTTCACCGCGATGAGGGTGGGACCTGTCTTACCCGATCTGGTTTCGAGGTCGGTCGGCGGCACTATGCTGACGATGGCTCCCGTGTCTACCAAAAATTCTGTGTCCGTGAATCGATCATGGACATAGAGGCGCCGGTTCTGGCCAATCGTAACTGCCCCTATGTACGATCGGCCGAGGCATTTCCCGTGAAGGTACAAGGCAAGCGGCAGTTGCGGGATTCGTTACCCCATCGTAGGTGATAATAGCACCAGCCGCGCTTGTGCGGATCTTTTTGGCGGGCTTTCGGAGAATTGGCGGGAGACGTGGCGCCATCTTGCCGTCGCTGTGGCGTGGTCACCGATGTCGAGACTTTGTTGATGGAATCCCCTGCCTTGTTTTTTCCCGCTATGAGCGCGTCCGCTTTCGCTGCATATGCTTCGGGGTCCTTAAAAGAACAATCCGTAAGCAGCAATCGGACATCCTCGGGGAGTTTTTCGCGGAATGCCTGCTCAAACATCGGGCAATCCGTATGCTCACCGGCTAGCACCATCATTTCGGCCATGAGGACGGAAGGCAGTTTGTCACCAAGCTCCGGTAGGTGCAGAAGTTTTGCCGCACCACCATGCTTTTTTAACCCGAAGGTCCGCAGTAATACCTTCTTCATGGTTTCATACTTGTCTTCCGCAGGTGAATTTATTATGAACCGCATCACGCGCTTGGTTGTGTCCGGCGATAGCGCGCTGACGAGGTAGAAATACTTCGTGGAATCATCCGACACCTTCTTTATATGGAATTGGGCCTCGGCGTGGATAAACCAAGCTTGTGGTGCGTACGTCCAAAATAACGGAAGATGAACGTCCGCCGCGCTTGACTCCGGTGTGCCCTGCTCAGTCATCGTCAACGAGGCGTCGGGTTTTTCTCAGTCGGTGATCGTCCAGATCACGTTCGGGGTCACCAATATGGCGAGTCCGAGACTTGTAGTTATAGATGAAGTTTATTGCAACCGCAATACACGAATACAGAATCAAAACAACAAGTCGCAGGACAACCAATATAAACTTACTGTCTTCCTTGAAGACTCAGACGAACTAACTAAATCGGGCGCCAAACGCACACATGACATCGCTGACCAATCAGCGATGTCCTTCCCTGGACCAATCCCCATGGTCGCGTTCCCACGTGACCTCGCTGGCCAATCCGAGGGTTCGACGACCTAGACCATTCTCCATGGTCGCTACAATAGGACATCCTTGCTCCTAAATTCAAATCCTCTCGCAATGAAGATGATGGAAAGGCCTTGGGATTCAGACCTAAACGTCTGACCTGCTCAGAGTATCTATGTGAATGGCTTGCTTTCAAATTGAGTAACTAGCTCATTTAAAATTGAATGCTTTGAAGTGAATTTGACAGCCATCTTCGCCACACGTTGATCTTTGGGCAGGAGAATTTTCAGGACTGGCACTTGAGGATGTCAGTTATAACCGTCAAGGCTTTGAAGTGGGGACTCAACCATGAAAATATAGTTGAATGTCAAACGTGGATGGCTAGACTACGTCCTGTTGGTGGCAATTATTGCATGGCACCTTAATGGTGTGGATATTACTTGCCTTAACGGCCTTGCTGCATGCAGACAAGGATCGCTTCATTTGTTGAGGATTTGTGAATGGACTAAACACTCTGCTTCCATAACCAATATCCCTCCTTCTGACCTCGTAGTGGAAGGAAGGTCAGTGATGAAGCAGTTGATAATGGTTGGCCTTGGACACTGCCCTGAGGAACTCCTACACTGGTGCCCTAAGGCTGGTCTGAGTGACATTGAACAACCACAAACACTTCCCTTTCTGTGAGCTATGACTCCAACCATTGGATTGCTTTCCCCTTGGCGTTACACAGTTGGATGCTGCCTTGAAATCATTAGAAGTGCCTCTCTGGAACTTAGCTCCATAGAGCAAGGTTGGAATGCCTTTTGGAGCTGAGTATTCATAGCAAAATCCTCATGTTGCTTCACTAATTACTTGCCACAGAACAGACTGGCAGTGCTGTCTTTCTGGGTTGTCCACAGTGATCATTAACTTAAATATTAACTTTGTGTCTCTCCTCATTGATTCTGCCTGACCTAGTTGTAATATATCTGGCGTTTTCCGACTTTTCCTCAGGTTTCCAGTATCTGCAGCTTTTTCTTGTTGCTTCTGAAATCTGCCTTTAAAAAGTCACTACTCAAAAATGTTTTAAAAAAAAGTAATACAATTCACTCTCATGGAATTTATTTCCAAAAAAAGCAAATCAATCAACTCAAAATTATATATTTTTTCAATTCACATTTCTTGACATCTGTACAAATGGAAAATCGCAATGTGGACTGATTTCTAAGAATGTCAAGTCAAGTCAAGTCAATTTTATTTGTATAGCACATTTAAAAAACAACCCACGTTGACCAAAGTGCTGCACATCTGCGGCCTACCATCGGCCCAACTCCTGGAGCTGTCGGCCTCCAGGGCTCTGGTTCGCAGAGCCCGCGGATCGGACTTACCACCACCGGAGCCGGCCGTCTTCGGAGGCTGCGGGAGCAGCTGCGACTCGCCTTAGGCTCGGGCTGCGTGGATGCCGACATCGGGAACTCAGGCAGCGGCAGCGGGTTCGCCCGCCCCGGATCGCGGGGCTTGGGTCGCGGACATTTCACCGTCCGGCGCGGCCTAGGATGGCCGCGGGATATTTCTCTGCTGGGCGGGGGCTTCAATGTCGGGAGCCACGACCGCCCCGACGTGCAACAACAGCGGCAGCAACAGCGTGTTCGCCCGCCCCGGATCGGACTTTTCATCAGCGGAGCCGGCCGTCTTCGGAGGCTGCAGGAGCGGCTGCGACGCGACGCGCCTTGGGCTTGGCCCGCTGTGGACCGTCCGGTGCGGCCTGCAACCACAACAACCTGGCTGCGGGCGAGGACAGCAGGAGAAGGGAAAGACATTGTGGCCTTCCATCACAGTGAGGAGAGGACTGGAGGAGACTCACTGTGATGGATGTTTCTTTGATGGATGTTTCTTTTTTGTGTGTTTTTGGGGTTGGGTGGTTTGAGTGCCTGTTTGATGCTTTTATTGTTGGACTGTGTTTTTGGGGGTTTTGGGGTGTGTGATTTGAATGCCTATTTAATGCTTTTATTGTTGGACTGTGTTTTGGGGGGTTTTTGGGGTTGGGTAATTTTGGGTGCCTGTTTAGTGCTTTTATTGTTGGACTGTGGGTGATTGAATTAACATTTTGTTCAAGATGGCCGCGCCGTTGTGTTTGGCTGCCTGCCACTGTATGTTTCTTTTTTTTCCTGGTCAGATGTACAGCACTTTGGTCAACGTGGGTTGTTTTTAAATGTGCTATACAAATAAATTGACTTGACTTGACTTGACATCTGATTAGGAAAAAAAAAAAAAAAGAAACATACAGTGGCAGGCAGCCAAACACAACGGCGCGGCCATCTTGAACAAAATGTTTAACTAAAGCAGAATGGTGCCCCGCAGCCGCGCCGCACCGGGCGATGGAAGGCCCCGCGGCCGAGCCGCACCGGGCGCTGTTCAGTCAATGTGACCACCTACTCTCGACATCCCACACCCTCACCACCCTATACAGATGAACCTTGCTGTAACATGGAGGGTCACCTGCATAGCAGCAGCTGAAATAGATATAAGTCAATGCGTTGCAATTTTGGAAGCAGAGTGCAATGCCCAGACAAAACTAAGCATCGTTAGCTACCAGGATCAATATCTTGTGAAAAAACAAAGCTCTGGAAATTCATTCGAAAAATATACCATGTGCTGGAGTAACAGTAGATCAGGCAGCATCTCAGGAGGACTTGGATAGGTGACATTTCACGTGTGGACACTTCTTCAGATTGATTGTAACAGGGGAGAGAAAGCTGGAAAAAAAGGCGGTGAGACAAAACCTGGCAAGTGATAGGTGGGTACAGCTGAGAGGAGTCTGATTGGCAAATGGGTGGACACAGGCTAGAGATGAAAAAAGACAAATAGATAGATGTAAGACAATGAAAGAAGGGGAATGAAGTGTGAAGTCAAGGAGAGGGATATAGGTGGAAGGGAACAGAGTGAAGAGGAAAAGGGGGAGGGTGGGATAGTGGCGGAATGGGGAGAATTCAATGTGCATACAATTGGACGGTAAGCTGTCCAAGCAGTAAATGATGTGCTGTTCCTCCATTTTGCACGTGGCCTCACTCTGGCAATGGAGAAGGCTCAGGATAAAACGTCAATATAGGAATGTGAGGGAGAATTAAAATTGTTACCAACCGGGAGGGAGATCGAGCAGGCTATGGCAGACCAAGCGCAAGTGCTTGACAAAATGATCACCTAGACAACGCTTGGTCTTGCCGATGTAAAGGAGGGCACATCAGGAGCATTGAATGCAGTAGATGAGAAGAGGGCGTGGCCAGGGTGCGACTCGTCCTTGATTATGCTGCTGGCCTTGCCAAGGCTGCGTGAGGTGTAAATGGAGTCAATGGAAGGATGGTTTGACAATAGACAATAGACAATAGGTGCAGGAGTAGGCCATTCGACCCTTCGAGCTAGCACCACCATTCAATGTGATCATGGCTGATCATTCTCAATCAGTACCCTGTTCCTCGACACGCCGGGAAAGGAGAGAGTAAAAGAGGGTCGGATCCCACGCACACAGACCGCAGGCCTTGTCCCCCGCCCGCCCGCCCGCCCCACCTGCTCCCCCTCTCCTCCTCCCGGTTGTTTCCTTGAGGATATAAGAAAATAACTGCAGATGCTGGTACAAATCGATTTATTCACAAAATGCTGCAGTAACTCAGCAGGTCGGGCAGCATCTCGGGAGAGAAGCAATGGGTGACGTTTCGGGTCGAGATCCTTCTTCAGACTAAAGAAGGGTCTCGACCCGAAACGTCACCCATTTCTTGAGGAAATTATTTACAAAAACAAAACCCTCAGCGACAACATAAAATACAACAAAATAAATGTGTGTTTTTTTTAAAAATAAAGTTGGCCGAGTGAGGGGTGTGGGGGGGGGGGGGGGGGGAGTGGGGGTTGAAACGAGGAGAGAGAAAGAGAGAGGGAAGAGGGAAGAGGGAAAAGTTGCCCACAATAACCCCCAAGTTTGTGTGATGGTCTGGCCTGCCTGCGTCCACAATTCCCTGCAATTTCTTGCGGTTTTGGATGGAGCTGTTCCCAAACTACGCCGTGATGCATCCTGATAAAACGCTTTCAACTTGCGTAAGTAATCAGCTTTCCGGAGATGTTGGAAGAGGGATGGATATTGGCCAGAACACTGAGGGAACTCACATAATCTTCTTTAAATAGTGCTGTGAGAGCAGGTGGAGACCTTAATTTAACATCATGTGCAAAACAACACAAGGTATTTAGCATTAGCTGCCTGAGTGGAGCAACGTGACAACTGATAAATTCTGCTCCTTTTTTCTCCCTAAACAGGCTGCAGGAAATTAATTATCACTCATCACTACATTCAGGATGCTGGTAAGATTTCTAAGGGAGCACAAGCAGAATAAGCAAGCTGTAGGGACCTTGCCTTTATGTTGCATGCCTGCTTCTTCCACATCTGTTAAGGGACTTCCATAAGTTGCAATTTAAGATTCATGTAACTCTATCCATAGTTTAAACAAGTTGCTGAACTCATTAACTAATTGTGTTAAATTTGTCTAATTTGATCCGCTTTGCATTTACCATTGAAACTATAAAATGTTCCAGGCACCACTGGGCTTAATCATTTTAAGAATGAGAAGTCTCCAAATGTTACAGTCAGTGCTGGGTCCAATACTCCATAATGTACCCTGCTAATAGCACATCAAACATATAAACTACCCAATTAATTATTTTATTTTCAACAAGGTAATTCAGGCTGCTGTCTCACAGAGCGAATACAGCCTAGAGGGAAGACGTTTGGCTTCTTACCGGCTCCAATTCAGAATGTCCCACTTCCCCACCCTCTTCCCAATGCACTGCCATTCCTTTGCTGTCCTATTGATATCTGGCTGCCTTTTCAATTGAAGCTGAGCTATTTACTGCATAAGGTTTCCCTGGTGTTACTTATGGTGCTTTTGCCAATTGCTTTCATACGTTTCCCCGGGTCTTTGACCTCTGTGTCAATGGGAAGAGCTTCACTCAATCTACTCTGTCTGTAGCCTTCATGACCTTTAAACGCCTCTATTAGATCTCACAGTATCGTCGCTTCCAAGGAGAACAGCCTCGGCATCTCGAATGAAAAACTGTGGAATATTTTCAGCAATATCCTGCATCCTCTCAATAAGCCTTCACATCGATCCTGCTATCCATGTTCTCCAGAGATGTTGTCTGACCCATTAAATTACTCTACCACCTTGTCTTTTTCTTTCTAGGCACAATACTCCAGTTGTGACAAAATAAATGTTCTATAAGCAGCTTATCACAACTTCCTTGTTCATAAGGTCATAAGATCATTCATGGTAGGAGCAGAATTAGGCCATTCGGCCTAGAATTAGGCCATTCTTTTAATCTATGCCTCTACTAAAGCCCACTCCCATATATTTTTAACTACTTTCTCTACCATCCCATTAATTTCACTGAAATGTGCATAAATATCCCACATGTTTCTCTGTTTCATCATATCATATCATATCATATATATACAGCCGGAAACAGGCCTTTTCGGCCCTCCAAGTCCGTGCCGCCCAGTGATCCCCGTACATTAACACTATCCTACACCCACTAGGGACAATTTTTACATTTTACCCAGCCAATTAACCTACATACCTGTACGTCTTTGGAGTGTGGGAGGAAACCGAAGATCTCGGAGAAAACCCACGCAGGTCACGGGGAGAACGTACAAACTCCTTACAGTGCAGCACCCGTAGTCAGGTTCGAACCTGAGTCTCCGGCGCTGCATTCGCTGTAAAGCAGCAACTCTACCGCTGCGCTACCATGCCGCAGTTTCAGTGGCTCGTTTAGAATTGCACCCTCTAGTTTATACTGCCTCCTCACATTGTTCCCACCGAAAGGAACACTGTTCATTTCATCTCCCATCAATGCAACCATTCTGCCAACGTATCCATATCTCTTAAAGTTTATTGCCATCATCCTTACAGTTCACCTTGCTCAGGTTTCGTGCCATCTTCAAAATATGAAATTGTGCCCTCTAAATCATACCCAAGTAATGAATCTATTTTGAAACCAGTGGCACCCTGGGGAGCTCTAACATATACTTTCATCCAGTCTAAAAGGCAACTTGCCACTATCATAAAGTCAGTCATGCACCACTGAAACAGGACATTCAGCCCACCACATCCACACCAACCAGTGAGCACCCATCCGTGTTAATCCCGTCTTCCAGTACTTGACCCATAGCCTTCTATACCACTTCTTAAATATCAACAGCAACTCTGCTTCTCAGTCAGTGTATTCTAGATTTTCAACACGCTGCATAAAAATGGTCCTCGTCAGATCCTTTCGACATATCTTAACCCCTATCCTAAATCTGTGTACCTTAGTTTAATCTACCTCTGACAAAGGGCACACAACAGTACAATACAGGGACAGGCCCTTCAGCCATCATGTTTGCACAACCACGATGCCAATCTAAACAAATCCAATTAGTATGTGGATAGTCTAACTCGCGGAGAGACCAGATTGAACCTTGTATTGGAAGCCTGGGTAAATGACAAGTGTTACAGTGGAAGATCATTTTGGAGATAGTGATCACAACTCCTGAAGTTTTAGGATAGTTTTGAATAGAGATTGGTCTGAAGGCTGGGGTAGGGCACTTAATTGAGGCAAACCAAATTACAATATCATTAGGCAGGAGCTAGGGAGGTAGATTGGGTGCAGTTGTTATTGGGCAAGACCACATCTGACATGTGGGAATCGTTTAAAGACCAGCTGATCAAAGTGCAGGATCAACAAGTTCCACTAAGGAGGAGGGATAACGATGGCAAAGTAAGGGAACTGTGGTTGACCAAGGAGGTTGTAAACTTGGTCAGGAAGAAAATGTCAGGTTAAAGCAAGTGGCATCAGACTGGCCTTGTGAGGAATACAAAGCGAGTTGGAAAGAACTCAAGTTGGTGATTAGAAGGGTCAAAAGGAGCTGTGAGATGTCATTGGCGAGTGGGTTTAAGGAAAATCACAAGGTTTTTAATACATATATTAAAGACAAGAGGGTGACCAAGGAGAATGTAGGACCGCTCATAGATAAAGGAGGGTATCTCGGCTAGGGGTCAGAGGGGATGTAGAGGACAATGAGATCAGAGTGGAGAATACAAATAGCGCAGTTTGAGATCTAGAAGGAGGTGGTGCTGAGGCCCTTGAAGAGCAGTATGGTGGATGTCTCCAGGGCCTGATGGGATCTATCCAAGCTTATTGAGGGAGGCATGAGAGGAGATTGCAGGGACCTTGACAAAGATTTTTGTTTCTTCCCTAACCACAGACATGGTTTTGGAGGACTGGAGAGTGGCTAATGTTGTCCCTTTGTTTAGGAAGGGAAGGGAGAACCCGGGGAACTATCGGCTAGTGAGCCTCACATCGGTGGTAGGGAAATCATTGGAGAGAATTCTTCAGGATAGGATTTACTCCCATTTAGAAGAGAATGGGCTAATTAGGGAAAGCAGCATGGCAGGTCGTGTCTCTTGAACTTGATTGAGGCTTTTGAGAAGGTGACGAAGGAGATTGATGAGGGTGGGACAGTGGAGGTTGCATACTTGGATTTTAATAAAGCTTTGGATAAGGTCCCTTGTGGTAGACTGATCCAGAAGATTTACACGCGCGTGATGGTGACGTGATGGTATAGATTCAGAACTGGCTGATTCATAGAAGAGAGAGGTTTGAGTGGAAGGAAGATATTCTGGCTGGAGGTCTGCGACCAGTAATGTTCCATAGGGATCTGTGCTGGGATCTCTGCTGTTTGTGAAGTATATAAATGGTACATCTATAAATAATGTGGTTCATGTACAGGTGGATGAGATCCGTTTAAGTTGGCATCGTGGTCCACACAAACATTGTGGGCTGAAGGGCCGGTTGCTGTGCTGCATTGTTCTATGTTCTGCATAGTCCGTATCCTTTTATTAAGTGCTTGTTCATGTATTTGTCTGCATCTTTCTTACATGTCATTTTTGTATTTGCTTCCATTCCCTCCCCTGGAAGTATGTTCCAGACACATATGGTCCTCTGTTGCCCTGGTTTGACTTCACAAAATGCAACATTTCACTAATTCATCTGAATCAGACTCCATTTGCCATTCCTCAGTCCACTTACGCGGCTGATCAAGATTCCGTTCCAGCTCTTGATAACCATCTTCACTGTCTACAATACCACCTATCATAGTGTCATCTGCATATTTACTAATTATGCATTGCACTTTCTCACCCAAATCATTAATATAGATTACAAACAGCAATGGGTCCAACACTGGTCCCTGTGGCATGCCACTAGTCACTGGTCTCCAGTCTGAAAATCAACCTTCCAATACCATCCTCTGTTTCCTACCATTAAGCTAATTCTGTATTCAGTTTGCTAGCTCTCCCTGGATCCCACACAACCCCACCTTCCCGAGCAGCATATCAGACTCCATCTACACTTCACGCAGCCTCAGCAAGGCCACCAGTATAACCAAGCATCAGTGTCACGCCAGTCACTCGTTCTTCTCCCCTCTCCCATCAGGCAAGAAGTTTGAAAATGCATACATCCAGAATCAGGGATAGTTTCTTCCCAGCTGTTACCAAGCAACTGAACTGTCCTTTCTCCAGCTGGAGTGCAGTCCTGACCTCCCATTTGAACTAACTTTAATTGGACTTTATCGGACTTGATCTTGCTTTAAATGTTGTGCTCTACCCTTTATCTGTACACTGTTGTACTCTACCCTTTATCTATACACTGTGGCCTGATTGTAATCATGTATAATATTTTCTTTAACTGGATAGCGCGTAACAAAAAGCTTTTCTCTGTACCTCAGTACACATGACAATGATAAACTAAACATAGCACAAAAAGTAAGGAAATTTGTGTTTGGTAGATTATTTCTTTGTTGTAACAATGCTTCTTGGCAATAAATCTTATACTGTTGGAAAGCCTGTTTATTTCCCTTTTAAATAGTGCCACATTTGTAAGGAACATGCATTTGTGGGATGAGCAGCAGAGCTGAGTATATGGGTTGCGCCCATGAAAAATTTGCCAAATCTTCTCTGCCAATGCCAAACAGCTTATTCTGCTGTTGCTATTGACTCTTGTTTTGAGCTTCTGGTACCCCCAGGTGCTGACAATCAGGTGCCTGATTGGCACCTGATTGGCAGCATCTGTGAGCATGGGCCCTGCTACAGTGGTCAGTAGGTGTCTGCTCCAAAAATCGGCATGCCACGTTTGACTGATCTGGATAGGGCCCGTGCGATAGGGCAACTTCACGCTGGTGTTCCGCAAAACCAAGTTGCGGCATTATTTGGAGTGAGCCCTAGTACCATCTCCAAAGTGAAGGCCAAGTTCCATATAACGGGGGATGTCAGAGACAGGCCGCGAAGTGGGCGTCCCAAGAAGACGACACCCGAAGAAGACCGTTTCCTCAC
Organism: Rhinoraja longicauda; assembly: GCF_053455715.1. Classification (NCBI taxonomy): domain Eukaryota; kingdom Metazoa; phylum Chordata; class Chondrichthyes; order Rajiformes; family Arhynchobatidae; genus Rhinoraja; species Rhinoraja longicauda. The sequence continues at coordinate 18,227,329 of NC_135972.1, read as the reverse complement.
CCTGTCAGCACTTAGGAACTGTAGGCTGTCTTCTACAGATTTGCAGTCAAGGTTTGCAGGACGATATGGCCGACGGCTCTCTGCCCAGACAATTCGGAACAGACTGCACGCAGCCGATCTCCGGTCTCATAGGGCTGCCAGGAGGCCTGCCATGACTGCCCTTCACCGTCAGGCCCGTTTGCGCTGGTGTCGGCAACACATGCACTGGAACCTGAACATGTGGAGGAACGTTATGTTCAGCGATGAGTCCAGATTCTGCCTACGGCAGTTGGATCATAGGGTCAAAGTGTGGAGAAGACGCGGAGAACGCTATGCTGATTGCTGCACCGATAGAGTAACATCTTTTGGTGGAGGCAGTGTGATGGTGTGGGGCGGCATCTCCCTCACTGGAAAAACGAGGCTTGTCATCATTGGAGGCAATCTCAATGCAGAGAGATATCGAGATGAGATTCTGCAACCAGTGGCAATCCCATATCTCCACAGTCTGGGACCGAACTCTATCCTCCAAGATGACAATGCTCGCCCCCACAGAGCAGGGTTTCTCAGAGACTACCTCCAGAATTTGGGAGTGGTGAGGATGGAATGGCCTGCCAGCAATCCTGACCTCAACCCCATTGAACACTTGTGGGATCAGCTTGGGCGTGCTGTTCGTGCCAGAGTGACCAACACAACCACGTTGGCTGACTTGCGACAAATGCTGGTTGAAGAATGGGATGCCATCTCACAACAGTGTGTGACCAGGCTGGTGACCAGCATGAGGAGGAGGTGCCAGGCTGTTGTGGCTGTGTATGGTTCTTCCACACGCTACTGATGCTCCTGTTTATTAAATGAGTAAATTGTTAAATTGCCAATATGTCTTGTTTCTTCAAACTTCAATCATCCAATCCACCAAACAACACCGAACAACAGTCAATGGCAGAATAAGCTGTTTGGCATTGGCAGAGAAGATTTGGCAGATTTTTCATGGGCACAACCCACATACTCAGCTCTGCTGCTCATCCCACAAATGCATGTTCCTTACAAATGTGGCACAATTTAAAAGGGAAATAAACAGGCTTTCCAACGGTATAAGATTTATTGCCAAGAAGCATTGTTACAACAAAGAAATAATCTACCAAACACAAATTTCCTTACTTTTTGTGCTATGTTTTTTAAATTACCCAAGTGAGAAACACCAATTAGACTCATCAAACAACCAAGCGAGCAGCTGGAGTCATCTGCCATAGTTTCCACTGTGGGGCTGCTCGCATTTTATTACATCCATTAACCTTTAAGTAAAAGTTGGACATGGAAGTCATGAACCAATCTTTATTCTATGCACCAAAGATAGCAAATCCATTCTGAAATGCAAACCGCTTAACTCAAGTAGGTAATTAGTTAAGGCCGCCACACTAGATACCAAGCCGGAAATTTTGCTAACCTTAAACATGCCATGGGGTTTCAATAACTTCTAATTATATAAATTTCTTCCAGATGACAGGCATGCAAAGTTTAAATAAAAAACAAAAATGAAAATGTAACTGACTGTGTCATCGTCTGCATTGTGGTTTTTGTACAACTGGGCTAAACTTCATCTGTCCACAGAAACGTGTTCAGTGGCAGTAAATCCAATAAATCACAAACAAGCTTGGTGTCCATGTAAAAGCTGAGAATGAAATTGAGGCCAACGTAATTATATCAGAGTTGAATGTAATTTATTAATTGAGTATATTCCTTTCTTCCTGCATAGAAGATAGGGCACGTTGCCCTTTATTAATTTCAGAGACATTTCAGAGAACTCCCCCAAGCAAAATGGGTTTTCGACCTGCACAGAAATACCAAACCAAAAACAATCTTGAACTTTTAAACCTAACTTTCATGACCCATAAATTTAGTGGCACGTGTTTATGCTGTCACCCTGTGTCGAGCATTCCAGGCATACCAGACAATGAGTTTACCTGGGAAGCGGAGCCACAGAGCAGGTCACAGACTCAATGACAGATAAGAATGTTGGCTGCCCCAGCAACTCAGCAGCAGTCTGAAGCTGCAAATATCTGAAGGTCCTGATCCGTTCCACCCACCTCCTCAATCAAAAAAAATCTCTCCACTGAACGCAAAACATGAGAGCAGGAGTAGAGAGCATTTTGTCCTTTCAGACTACTCTGCTATTCAACGGAAACATTATTGATCTTCTACCTCAGGGCCACTTTCCTGCCTGTCTCCGTATCCCACGATTCCCTAAATATCGGAAATTATATTGGAAATATCATTTAATTCGAAATGAGTAGCAATAAAGTATGTCTGCACCTGGAAACAACTTAAGGAAACTGCAGAGGACAGCTCACGTGCTACTTTCCTGTGTGTCGGAAGGAACTGCAGATGCTGGTTTACACCGACTATAGACACAAAGTGCTGGAGTAACTCAGCGGGTCAGGCAGCATCTGTGGAGAAAAGGCATAGGTGGCTTTTCGGGTCGGGACCCTTCTTCAGATCTGAGTGTCAGGGGAGAGGGAAACTAGAGATATGAAAAGTTACATAGAACAAACGAATGAAAGGTATGAAAAAGAACAAATCAAAGCCAGCAATGATGATCAAGGAAAGGTGGAGCCCACAATCTTACATTGATGGCTGTGGAAGAGGTGATAACGAGTCGATACAAACAGTGAAACTAAGCAGGACAGCAATGAAACGCAGGACTATTAGGGTTGGGGTGGGACAGAGAGAGAGGGAATGCAAGAGTTACCTGAAATGAGATAAATCAGATGTAAGATAAGCATTCCTGAGAGCGAATCCACAGAAAGCAACTGATCCACACAGGTCCTGAGGACATGGCCAGGGACTCCATCTGGATCGGTTGCTTTCCGAGGATTCACTCTCAGGAGGGCTTATCTTACATCTGCCACAGTAACCGTTGGTACAGGTGCACCTGAGACTGGCGGGGCAGGTGGCCTTCCTCCACTAACCTTCTGTTCTAAGTGGGCATAGAATGCATTGAGATCATTGTTGTGGCCAGAGATATTGTCCGCTTTCACTTTGTAGCCCGTTATAGCGTGCAAGCCTTGGCAGGTGATGTCCAAGTCTGCAGTATTCAAGCCAAACCATTCCGAACCGTATAAATAACTTATCTACAACCTTTGCAGAGCAATTAAGGAGTCCCAAGGCAACGACACCTGTATATGTAGTTCTCTGGTTTCAGATTGAAGTAGTGTTATAACCAACTTGACCTACACAATATAAATAGTGTTCCCTAATTCATCAATCGTGTTATATCCAATTCCCAATTAGAAAACAACATGATTACCTGTAGCGTTAAGTGTAGTACATGCAAAAAATCAATAATTTGGTTCTCACACATTACATGTGCCAAGAAGAAATTTGACCATCCAGCAAAGGAGTGGCAGCCATACATAAGACGGATTAAGAATAGCTTCAGATGAAATAACTATTCCATTTTTTTCCCTATGATTATTCAGTGTCAAAATTATTCAATGTTTCAGTCCTTTATTGTATCAAACTCACCAAACAAGTAGAAAAAAGTAAAATACAAGAAATGCTGAAGACAAATCAGAAAAAAAAGCCGAATACAAATCCAAGGTGAAAACAAATCCCTGGTGCGTTAGATTTCCCAATCCAAGCTCAAAAGCTTGGTTCTTTTAGTGAAGCCCATTAATTATACTATAATGTAATTCACTCTTTTATCTGCAATTTTTTAAACACTGAAAATCTTTGTCTACTTTCTGCTTTATCAATTTATCTTTCCACATATGACACTGTTCCATCATTTTCTTTAATTTTTGATCAGCAGTTTTCTCTTTGACTCGTACTCTCTATTACCTCAATGATCATAATTTCGATAGCATATTTCTTATTTAAACTACACGTATTTCCTCAAACGTGCGAGCAATTACTGTTTGTAAATGGAAGTTGGCAAGTTGCCGCAGAACATTCATTGTAATCCTGCAACTAAATCCTAATGAGGTTCAGCTCTCAAAATACATAGTACAGTAGGAGGCCCAATCAAGCACTTGGCTGGCCGCATAAAGGTTACTAAGGAAGGAAATGTTTCAACATTGAAGTGTTTCACTTTCTGGCACTATTTTCATGTGCCCTGGTCTATTCCCTTTCAATGGTTACATTCAACATTATTTTAGTACTTTAAAATGGGCGTTGTACTTTAAAAGCATTAAAAATGATGGAGGTTCCCAATAGGGTAAATTAAGGGAAATGTTCACCACTGGCAGGAGCCTCAGCAAAAGGCAAGTGGCTAAAGTGCAAGGATGGACAAGGGATATTCTGTCTTCAACCCCAAACAAAGCCATGAGCAGGCTGTGGTTTTCCAAATTCAAGCCTCTCTTGTCGGAAATTCTTGTCCGAATCCTTCTAATCAGTCTAGAAATGACAGGCCAAAGCGTTTGGTATGCTTGCCTTTATAAATCAGAGCATCGAGTATAGAAGTTGGGATGTAATGTTGAAATTGTACAGGGCATTGGTGAGGCCGAATCTGGAGTATGGTGTGCAGTTCTGGTCGCCAAATTATAGGAAGGATGTCGACAAAATGGAGAGGGTACAGAGGAGATTTACTAGAATGTTGCCTGGGTTTCAGCACTTAGGCTACAGAGAGAGGTTGAACAGGTTGGGTCTTTATTCTTTGGAGCGTAGAAGGTTGAGGGGGGACTTGATAGAGGTTTTTAAAATTTTGAGAGGGACGGACAGAGTTGACGTGGGTAGGCTTTTCCCTTTGAGAGTGGGGAAGATTCCAACAAGGGGACATAGCTTCAGAATTGAGGGACAAAGGTTTAGGGGTAACATGAGGGGGAACTTCTTTACTCAGAGGGTTGTGGCTGTATGGAATGAGCTTCCGGTGGAAGTGGTGGAGGCTGGCTCGATTTTATTATTTAAGAGTAAATTGGATAGGTATATGGATAGGAGGGGATTGGAGGGTTATGGTCTGAGTGCAGGTAGATGAGACTAGGTCAGGGAGAATGGTCGGCGTGGACTGGTAGGGCCGGACAGGCCTGTTTCCATGCTGTAGTTGTTATATGTTATATATGTTATTTATGATTAGGAAAATATCATTCATCTCTCCTCACTCTCCACCGTTAATTTTGTTAATTTTGCTGACTGGACTTTTCTGTTCCCACACTGCCTGAAGTACAACAAAGATGTACAGGTTTGTAGGTTAATTGGCTTTGGTAAAAATAGTCAATTGTCCCTAGTGTTAGTGTGCGGGGATTGCTGGTAGGTGTGGACTCGGTGGGCCGAAGGGACTTTTTCCACGCTGTATCTCTAAACTAAACTAAGCAGAAAAATAAAATGCTGGAGTCACTCAGCAGGGTCACCTCTGAATAGATATTTAATCAGAAATGTAAAATGAGAGAAAGCAAGTTTGTTTTTGGGGTGCAGGGAAGATCAGAGAGGAATGGCTAGAACAAAGGGAATCTCTGCAAAAGGATGAGGCCAGAGTTGCCTTTAGGTACTCTACCCTGTTGTCAACTGCATTCAGTGGGTCTTTCTTTCCAATTTCTGTCAGCTCCAGAGCGATTCCACCACCAGATACATATTTCTCTCCCCTCCCCTTTCATTATTTTAAAGACTGTTCTCTTCACAACTCACTGGTCCACTCTCCAACCATGGCATTTTCCCATACAAGCAAAGGAGATTCAAGATCTATCATCTTGCCCCTTCTCTTCCCACCATTCAGGGACCCAGCCAATATTTTTCCAGCAATATTGTTACTCTGTGATTCACCTATACTTCTCCCGATCTAGTGTAATATAACAGTATTCACAGCATGGTCTCCTCTCCAATGGAGAAACCAAATGCAGATTGCGTGATTAATTTGCAGAGCACCACAGGATGACCCTGAGCTTTCCATTACCTGCCTCTTTAATCTTCCATTCCACTCCCACTCTGACCTAGTAGCTCCATGTGGCCTCCTGCACCGTTACACCGAGAACTTTAGGAACCAACGATCACTGTTCTTTTACTTTTAAGAAAGTTATGAATTAAAAACAGGACGGGCCCATGAGTTAAAATTCTGAACAGGGGCAAGGCCAACTTTGGTGGCACTAGAGAGGAACTTGCTCAAGTTGATTGGAGTAGGTTGTTTGCCGGCAAAGGAATGTGCAGAAAGTGCGATGCTTTTAAGAGTGTGGTGACAAGAATTCAGGACATACGTATTGCTGTTAGTCTGAAGGGCAAGGCAGATGGGAGTAAGGAAGCTTGGATGATAAGAGAAATTGAGGCTCTGGTCAGGAAAGAGGAGACAGGGGGCAGGTATAGGAAGCTGGGATCATGTGTATCCTGGAGGAGTTTTGGGAGCTGAGGGGCATACTTAAGATGGAAATTAGAAGGAAAAATGGGGCGAGATAGCTCAGGCTACTAATATAAAGGGAAATCCAAAGAGATTTAATGTACATCAAGGGAAAGATGGTGACTTGAGAGAGAATTGGGCCCCTTAGAATTGAAAGCGGTCAACTCTGTGGGGAGCCACAGGAGATGGGCAAGATCTTTAATGAGTATTTCTCCTCTGTGTTTACTGTGGAGAAAGATGTGAAGACTGGGAAACTTGGGACAGTTAAGTGAGTGTTTTGAGGACAGCCAGTATTTCAGTCGAGGAGGTACTGAAGGTCTTGACGTGTATGAAGGTGGATAAATCTCCCGGGTCTGATCAGATATATCCAAGGACACAGTGGGAAGCTAGAGAAGAAATTGCAAGTGCCCTGGCTGAGATATATGCATCATCATTAGGTATGGGTGAAGTTCCAGAAGACGGGACGGCAGCTAATGTTGTGTCTCTATCTAAGAAGGGCTGCAAGGAAAAACCTGGGAACTATAGACTAATGAGTCTAACACTGTGGTAGGCAAGTTACTGCGTAGTATTCTGAGGGATCAGATATATATGCATTTGGATAGACAAGAGTTGATTAGAAATAGTCAGCATGGTTTTGTACTTGGGAGATCGTGTCTCATGAGTTTGATTGAGTTATTGAAGAAGTAACTAAAAAGGTTGATGAGGACAAAGCCCTGACGTTCTCTGTATGGCCTTCAGCAAGGCATTTGATAAGGTTCCGCATGGTGGGTTGCTCTGGAGGTTAGATTGTGTGGGGACCAGGGAGAGCTAACCAACTGGCTTTAGAATTGGCTTCATGGAAGGAAGCAGAGGGTGTGCCCTGAAGTAGTGTGATGGTGGAAGGTAGTTTTCAGACTGGAGGCCTGTGACTAGTGGTGTGCCTCAGGGATGGGTGCTGGGCAATTGCTGTTTTGTGTTTATATCAATGATTTAGATGAGAATGTTCAAGGCATGATTATTAAGTTTGCAGATGACACAAAAGTGGGTGGCATTGTAGATAGTGAAAATGGTCATCAACAATTGCCACAGGATCTTGATCTGTTGAGCAGGTGTGCTGAGGAATAGTTAATGGAGTTTAACACTGATAAGTGTGAGATGTTGCATTTTGGGTCTGAACCAAAGTTTTTACAGCTGCATCATGACTTCTCTACTTTAATACTCAATGCTCTGACTGAAGAATGCAAGACCGCCATATGCCTTCTTTACCGCCCTATCTACTTGTGTTGCCACTTTCGGGGAGCTATAGACTTGCGCCCCAAGAACTTTCTGTGTATCAATGCTCTTAAGAACCCTTCCATTTACTTTCCACTTATACTTGACCTCCCAAAGTGCAGCACCGCACACTTGTCCAGATTAAACTCCATCTGCCGTTTCTATGCCCATGTTTCTAATTGATCTATGTCCAGCTGTATCATTTGACAACTTTCCTCACTCTCCGTAACTCCTCCAATTTGTCGCCTGCAAAGTTACTAATCATATCATATTATGATAATGATCACATTTCATATACTTAATGGTTGTTGTCATGGGATTCATTCTATTATCAAGGAATTGAAAATGTAATTGGAGGCATCAAGATTGATTTAAATTTCTCTCTGTTGTATATTAAAGTACTCATGTACGAGACAGAGTTCAATGGCTTCAGCAAACTCCTTATGATATATCACTGCTCTATCTTATGTCATAAAATGGGTGACGAGTTTTGACTTCTATTCAACTTGCATTTTGAGAGAGGAAAAAAAAAACAATTTTGCTGAAGTTTGGTTTAAAAAGGAGAATGAGGATAATTGATATTTGCAGACTATTTTATTCAAGACTAAATATGGATAAAATTGGTTAACTGAGTTCATATTCAAGCCCAGCGTTCACTCCCAGATGGGAATTCACCCTGCCCATGATTCACGTTCATAGAACTTTATATCAATCCTGTCAAACATTATACAAATGATGGTTTACATCAGACTGTTCACCCATGGACTATACCAGGCTGTCAGCAACGTGTCACCTTTAAATGTGTGCAAGTTTGTAGATATAACAAAGCAATACAAACACATTTTAAGTAGGACTGAAAATCTCCAGGCTAGTTCCTATTTATTTCTGCACTATTCAGTTCTCTCTCCATGTCATAATAAAGCCTCCATGACTATAATAAATCACTCAGGAACTATTGGACTAATCCATTATTTGGTCACAGTTCTCTTAAGAACTACTTCTCAGATTATAAACACATATAAACCCTAAATAGAACAATTTTTTTGCATTTTTGGTTTGGCAAAGTTCAACCAAATTATCATTAGTCATTAAATACAGTGGATCTTCGGATCTTTCATTGTATTTTTTCCTGCCCTGATTTGGTAAAGACCATTGTTATTTCCCTGACCATTCTTCTTGTGTGAACCAAAAAGTGCTTACTGTGTATGTGTGCACATGCATACGCGTGTGTGTCTACATGTGTGTGTGTGTGTGCATGTGTGCTCATGCATGTGCGTGTGCATTGTGTGTATGAGTGCATGTGCGTGTGTGCATGTGGTTGTGTGTGCATGTGTGCATGTGCGTGGGTGCGTGTGCACATGTGTGTGTGTGCACATGTGTGTGTGTGTGCATGGGTGCGTATGTACGCACTTGTACGTGTGTGTGTGTGTGTGTGTGTGTGTGTGTGTGTGTGTGTGTGTGTGTGTGTGTGTGTGTGTATGCGCCTCTATGTGTGTGTATGTGCCATTGTTTAAATGTATATGAAATAAATCCCTCTTCAAAAAAAGAGGTAGAGGCAATATTCCAGAGTAACTAATAATAAATTAAGAACTGAAACTCTTCGTGACTTAGTAACTAAAAATATGTGTAAATATTACATATTATTAAAAGGGAACTATGTATTTGTTAGTGTAGCAACTTGCTATACAAGAAAATCACAACACGCTAATGAAATGTTATGTTGTAAAACTAAAATACTAAAATATAAAAGGGGAGGGTGAGCTAACTAGTATTATAAAAACCACGTTAGGTTACACCCACCAAAACTAAATGGAGTTCCGAAAACATCTCAGGAGAGGTCTTTATGTCTTGGTATTGATATCGGTTTATTATTCTCACATGTATCGAGATACAGTAGATGCTTATTTTGTATACCATAATGAATACACAATTAAAGCAGATAATACAAAGACAAATATACCAGATAACAGAATATAGTGTTACAGCATTATAGTGTTATACTTACCAAGAAAGTGCAAGGTCCTCGTTGAGGTTGGTGGGAAGACCGGCACTACGCTCTAGCTTAGGGGAGGACCATTCTGTGAACAGCGGGGAAAAAGCTGTTCCTGAATCTGGTGATACGTGCTTTCAAGCTTTTGTATCTTTTGCCCAATGGGAAAACGAAGAAGAGGGAATGGCTAGGGTGTGAGTAGTCCTTGATTATGTTAGCTGCTTTCCCGAAGGAGCATGAAATATGGATGGATTTGAATGGGAGAGGCGGGGTGGGCATAATCCTGTCATAATTCTGTACACCTCTGTGAGGATCCTCCACTGCCTCCTCCAATCCAATGGAAACAAATCCAGCTCTCCAGTCTCTCACCATAACTGAAACAGTCCATCCCAGGCAGCAACCTGGAGAATCTCCTCTGCACCCTCACCAGAACAATCAGGTTCTTCGATTGGTGTGATGACTTGAACTGTGTACAATGTTCAGCTGTGGTATAACCAATATTTTATAACATTGTATCTAGATCTCCCTGATCTTGTAATCTATACCCCAACTAATAAAGGCCAAAAGTAGCACAGATTCTCGACAATGCTCCAATGTTTAGATTATGAAGCAGTCCCTGGAAGATGGAAAGCTGAAGGGATGGCTTCATTCAGGTCTGAATTTGAAAGGAATTGCTAGGATGCGATACCATGATCTTAATGAATGTGAGGCAGGCTTGAGGGTCCCGTGTGTCCTCCTGCTACTAATGTACATGTTCATGTGAGAGTAAGTGAGAAGATTTCTCATTAGTGGCAACCCAGGATAAAGAGACTTACCAGGAAGAAGGAGGCAAGTCATTTCAGAAGAGTAGTTAAGAACACCTCCTCATGTAAAGGAGTTCCTTTAGGTAACTTCCTGGAGCTCACCCTGCATTTGACTTTAGGAAAATAACTGCAGATCCTGGTACAAATCGAAGGTATCACAAAATGCTGGAGTAACTCAGCAGGTCAGGCAGCATCTCAGGAGAGAAGGAATGTGTGACTTTTCGAAGAAGGGTTTCGACCCGAAACGTCACACATTCCTCTCCTGAGATGCTGCCTGACCTGCTGAGTTACTCCAGCATTTTGTGATACCTGCATTTGACTTTGATAGAATTTTGCTCGTTAAGAACATGCAAGGATATAACCGTGAATGAAAAGGGTTAAAATATAGATCAGTCATGGCCTCGATGAATGGAAGGGACGGGATGATGGTACCAGAGAATAAGAGCAACTAGAAAAGTTGATGTGATTCCTCCCCATAGGAAGCGTTCTTTGTACAGGATGCATCGAGAGCTTCAACCAAGTCAGAGGTTGCCAGAGAAACCTCAGTGAGCGTTGTGTGTGCAGAATATGGGGAAGCTTACAAAGCACGAAAAAGCCCTTTCCCACTCTGCCTGGAGTTTGTGGGGTGAACAAAAGGTAGATGAAGTTTCTTTTTGAGAATGAAGTTTGGGTTACTGCCCTAACATGGCAAGCTGTGAGATGTCAAACCAGTAGCAATGGTCCCAACTAGAAAGTTGAGATCCTGATTTTCATAGAGTCAGACGGCACAGAAACAGACCGTGTGGCCCAGCGCGTCCTTGCTGACTCAGTTGCCTAACCGAGCAAGCAACTGACCCATATCCCTCCAAACCTTTTCCATCATGCACCTGTCCAAGTGTCCTTTAAATATCATAATTGCACCATTTCCTCTGGCAGCTCGTTTCATATACCCACTGCCCTCTGTTTGAAAAAAGTTGATCTCAAGTTTTGTTTGAACCGTTCTCATCTCAGCTTAAAACTATGCCCTCTAGTTTGAGGCTGCCCTACCTTGGGGAAAAGACTGTGACTAATCACCTTAGTCACCTTAAAAATCACCCTTCGTGATTTTTAGAAACATCCATAAGATCTCCTCTCAACCTCCTGCTCTCTAGAGAAAAAAGACCCAGCACATCCAGTCTCTAACTAAAAAATTTTAACTAAAAAATTCCTTACCCAGTAGCGTCCTTGAAAAATCTGTTTTTGCATCTTTTTTCAGTTTAATGACAATTTTGCTATAGCAGAGCGACCAGAACAATACAAAGTACTCCAAATATGGCCTTAACAACATCTTATTCAGCTGCAGCAGGGCATCCCGATTCCTGTTCTCGGTACACTGACCGGTTGGTGAAGGCATGAGTGCTGAATGCCTTCTTCACCATCGTGTCTCCGAGTACAGCCACTTTGAGATAACTGTGTACCCGCGCACCACTCGGTCACTCTGCTCTACAACACTCCTCAGGGCCCAACCATTTACCGTGTCAGTCCATGCACAAAAAAGTTAAGACACCATGTAAAGTTATACGAAGAGACATAAGAGGTCAAAGGTAACAAAGAGTAAGCACTGCGGTTTGAAAGTTGGCGATTTAAGTAGCACAGTTTCAAGGGAAGCTAGTTATGTGGGTGAATAAGTACTGTTATTTTTTTTCATAGCGAGCTTTAATGCCTCACTCTCGATGAAATGTGCATGTTGTGCTCCTATTTATTTTTTTATTTTTATTTCAGATACAGCGCGGAAACAGGCCTTTTCGGCCCACCAAGTCCGCGCCGCCCAGCGATCCCCGCACATTAACACTATCCTACACACACTAGGGACAATTTTTACATTCACCCAGTCAATTAACCTACATACCTGTACGTCTTTGGAGTGTGGGAGGAAACCGAAGATCTCAGAGAAAACCCACGCAGGTCACGGGGAGAACGTACAAACTCCTTACCCGTAGTCAGGATTGAACCTGAGTCTCCGGCGCTGCATTGATATCATTTGGGGAAAATGTCCATCAGAAAATGTTCTGGGACAAACAAAAATGTTGCTGAAAAGTGGAACCTATTTCCAAAAAATGTAAATAACGTTTAGTTCTCCACATAACCCAGTTTTTAAACTGCAGAACTCATTTGCTTTAACATAATCTAAGCTAGTGTTGTAGAACAGAGAGACCGAGTGGTGCAGGTACACAGCTCACAAGGTGAAATGGGCAGTTCATGCATTTTCTTTGGAAAAATATTAAGGGAATCAAAAAGACAAAGCTTGATAAAAGATTTGCACTATTCCTTAACAGAAACAGATTCTTGTTGCTCTTTCTATATCTTTCTATATCTTGGTTTTAATTTGCAGAAAAAAATAATTGAGGTCCTCACTCCTAATTCTAAACACAAGCCAACCTTCTTCGCTATACTGAAATTATTGTTTGTGGTAATCCATTTCTTTTAAATACTTCGATGGCATGTTATGTCTGATCAGTGTCTCAACTATGACACAGCAGATTGATTACTGATACCCAAAGCCCGTATTATGAGTAGCAGCTGAACCACTGCAGAAACACACAGCAAAACTCACAAATGATGCAATGGAACGCATGTGCGCTGTAACCAGTTGTTTATTTACTTTCAAAATAAAGTTGGATTGTAAAATACAGGCAAATGGTTCTCCGAAGTGCAATAATCATTTATATAAAAAAACAATACACCTTCTACAATATAACTATTTAAATAAGGATAACTGAAGGGTTAAGTTGGAGGAGACCCAAAAATAGACATACAGATTGCAATCTATGATGATTCATTACGCTAGAGGCAATACTTTAAACTTATACTGTCTAGTGATTTCAATAATAGTTTCATGCTCCGAGCATTACCTGGGCTGTTTGTTCGCTGCATTTCTCAGCCTTGGTTCCGGAGAGTGAGGAGTACCCAGCACTGTTAAATGCTACCCTTGAATCAGAAATGGAATTTGACTTAATTGATTTTGAAGACTTTTAAAAATGGCACAACCTTGAGAATCTAAGATTTTCTGCTTGGTTTTGGTGGAAGGTGCAAAAAAAAGAAGAAAGTGGGAGGTGAGGGGAAAGTCCCAAACATAACTCAGGAGGAAGTAGGAAGGTGTCAAGCAAGTGAGACAACCTGCCAGCTAACTACTATGATCAGTCTGAAGAAGGGTCCCAACCTGAAATGTTGCCTGTCCTCCAGGGGTACTGTCTGATCTGCTGAGTTATACCAACACCACATGTTTTGCTCAATATCCCAGCATCTGCAGTTGTTTGTTTCTCCATCCACTGTCTTCTACAATTCACTAACCCCCTTAATCAGCCACCTCTCACCAGCTTCTGCCAGTGAATGCAAATCCGCTCAAATTAAATGTGCAGATGGGCTGAGCGCAGTTTCAAACCTGACAGTCACAATTCTCAGTTCCAGAGGCAGCCATATTCCTGCCTCATTACACAGACATACTTCATCACTTCCCTTGTGAAGAAGAAGTATCGAGTAACAAGAAAGGAGGACAAATGTGGTGATGCACGTTAATCCCCGAGGAGGAGAGAGTGCTGGCCATCATGGAAGCTGAGGAACTGTGGCCACAGAATGAATGAATGAATGAATGAATGAATGAATGAATAAATATTGGCCGAGTATGTGCATATACAAGGAATGTGCCTTGGTGTTCCGCTCAAAAATGACAACATAAACATACAGTTAACAATTAAGAATAAAGCATAACCACATCAAAACAATAAGGATACACCATTACGGTCTAAACATGTGGGTGAAAATAAACCAGAGCAAAAAAGAGACTACAGACTTTGGTTATTGAGTAGAACTACTACTCGTGGACCTTGTGGACTTGTGGAAGAAGGAGATCCTTCTTCCCTGTGGCTATCAAACTGCACAACTCCCCCTCCCCCTCCCCCTCCCCCTCCCCCTCCCCCTTCTGTTGTGGGATAGACTGAGACTTACTCCTCCTCCCCCCCAATCTTTGGACATCCCCAATTCTTTCCACTCATCACTTTAATTTCATGTTTCATGTATTTTGTGTTTTTATGACTGTTGGCAGATCAGTTTCCCTCCTGGGATGAATAAAGTTCTATCGTATCATACTGGCTCAGATGCAGCTGATAGGATTGAAGGCAATGGTCATTACCAACATGTCCTTCCCACTCCTCCCTCATCTCACAGTCACCCTGGCACAGAAATGAAAGGAGGAAACACGTGTTCTGTCTACCACGACCTGCTGGAGCTCCCAGTTGCTAATCATTTCAAGTCTCTTCCTATCTCCATACCAATCTTTCTGTCTTGGGCCACTTCTATTGCCGGAGTGATGCCACGTGCAAACTGGAAGAACCAATGGAATGAATCTTGAATGCTCAAATTTCAAATATTACTGCCATACCATGTCTTTCTTTCGCCTATCCCCTCCACCCCGATAAGCATACATTATAAAAGACGAAATTGCTGAGCATTTGGATAGCAGTAACAGGATCATTCCGAGTCAGCATGGATTTACGAAGGGGAAATCATGCTTGACAAATCTACTGGAATTTTTTGAGGATGTAACTAGGAAAATTGACAGGGGAGAGTCAGTGGATGTGGTGTACCTCGACTTTCAGAAAGCCTTCGACAAGGTCCCACATAGGAGATTAGTGGGCAAAATTAGAGCACATGGTATTGGGGGTAGGGTACTGACATGGATAGAAAATTGGTTGACAGACAGAAAGCAAAGAGTGGGGATAAATGGGTCCCTTTTGGAATGGCAGGCAGTGACCAGTGGGGTACCGCAAGGTTCGGTGCTGGGACCCCAGCTATTTACGATATACATTAATGACTTAGATGAAGGGATTAAAAGGACCATTAGCAAATTTGCAGATGATACTAAGCTGGGGGGTAGTGTGAATTGTGAGGAAGATGCAATAAGGCTGCAGGGTGACTTGGACAGGTTGTGTGAGTGGGCGGATACATGGCAGATGCAGTTTAATGTAGATAAGTGTGAGGTTATTCACTTTGGAAGTAAGAATAGAAAGGCAGATTATTATCTGAATGGTGTCAAGTTAGGAAGAGGGATGTTCAACGAGATCTGGGTGTCCTAGTGCATCAGTCACTGAAAGGAAGCATGCAGGTACAGCAGGCAGTGAAGAAAGCCAATGGAATGTTGGCCTTCATAACAAGAGGAGTTGAGTATAGGAGCAAAGAGGTCCTTCTACAGTTGTACCGGGCCTTGGTGAGACCGCACCTGGAGTACTGTGTGCAGTTTTGGTCTCCAAATTTGAGGAAGGATATTCATGCTATTGAGGGCGTGCAGCGTAGGTTCACTAGGTTAATTCTCGGAATGGCGGGACTGTCGTATGTTGAAAGGCTGGAGCAATTAGGCTTGTATACACTGGAATTTAGAAGGATGAGAGGGGATCTTATTGAAACATATAAGATAATTAGGGGATTGGACACATTAGAGGCAGGAAACATGTTCCCAGAACAAGGGGCCACAATTTAAGAATAAGGGGTAGGCCATTTAGAACGGAGATGAGGAAGAACTTTTTCAGTCAGAGAGTGGTGAAGGTGTGGAATTCTCTGCCTCAGAAGGCAGTGGAGGCCAGTTCGTTGGATGCTTTCAAGAGAGAGCTGGATAGAGTTCTTAAGGATAGCGGAGTGAGGGGGTATGGGGAGAAGGCAGGAACGGGGTACTGATTGAGAGTGATCAGCATGATCGCATTGAATGGCGGTGCTGGCTCGAAGGGCTGAATGGCCTACTCCTGCACCTATTGTCTATTGTCTATTGTCTTCCGCCATCTCCCACATCCTGCTGTTTTCTCCTCCTCTGTATGCTCATCTCCCACATCCCCCCATCCCAAATTTTCACCCTTATCCTCTCCAAACTGGTTATCAAGCTCACAGAACTGCATGGCTGCGCATGCCTCTGCAACTGAATCCTCGATTTCTTCAATAGTCCACAATCTGTACGAAATGGCAGCAACACTTCCTCCTCAATAACCATCAGCACAGGAACACCTCAGGCTATGTGCACAGCCCCCTGCTCGACTCACTCTATAGTCATAGTAGTTCCAACTCCATCTGCAAATTTGCCAATGGCACCACCATTTTTGGTAGAACTACAGATGACGACGGGCCAGAGGGAGTTCAATCGACTGACTGAATGGTGCCAGAACAATAACCTTGCTCTCAACTTCAGTAAAACCAAAGAACTAATTGTTGACTGTGGAAGAGGAAGAGAAAGTTCAGTATGTATATGTGAGTATGTATGTAAAATGTGAATTTGCCACCCTCAGCCAAATTGTTAATATAAGTCACAACCATGTGGCAAAGGGAGTCATCCTTCCAATACTCCATCAATCTCAGCCTGCCAACCTGACAAAGGTCCAGGGCAGCACAATGGCACAATTGGAAGAGCTGCTGCTACTCTGCCCAAAAATCCAACTGGCCTTTCTCCATCTGTTAGAAATTGGATTTCTGCCTATTTGATCCGCTGGTACTAATGCCCATAAATTAACTGGAAAGGAAATTGCAAAATTGACCTAGAATAACTTGAAATAAAAAATCATTAGAGTGACTGTACCCTAAATCTTGCATTAAATCAGATTCACCAAATTCTCAGACTTATAACCCCATATATAAAGTTGTGAGTTGCAGATACAATCAGTTGCGCTTAATAATATGTTTATTTTTCATTAATGGTTAATTTCATTTGTCTTTGATTAGATTGAATTATTGACAGCTGAGTGAAAATCTGGGCTTCTAACCGATAATTCAACAGTTGTGCCCCATTGTTCTCCTTACAAGGGTCATTTGGTGCAATGACATAATACGAGCATCAACATGGGTCTCATGAGGAATCTGTCATTGCTAAATGGCTGTGGACATACTTGGCTCAATACGTTTGCCTCTCAATGTATCTCCCTGACAACTGAATGCAAATTTGATCAAATTGTTGTGCATTATTCCAGCCATGTCATTGTTGACCGGCAGTTCAGTGGATTCAGAATTTCAAGCAGCATTTAGACCTACTGTCAGACTTAAATCAAGTATGTTTTGTGCACAGGAGAGTGTTCTTTGAATTAAGT
Organism: Rhinoraja longicauda; assembly: GCF_053455715.1. Classification (NCBI taxonomy): domain Eukaryota; kingdom Metazoa; phylum Chordata; class Chondrichthyes; order Rajiformes; family Arhynchobatidae; genus Rhinoraja; species Rhinoraja longicauda. The sequence continues at coordinate 18,209,917 of NC_135972.1, read as the reverse complement.
GCAACTCATCAAGAGACAGATTTGGTAGCAAGCCATTTCAATATTTGGATCAGGGATTATTCATTAATGTGCAATTAATAGTGCAGGTGTGCGTACAAAAGACGATGGATATCATCTCAGCTGATCATATTAATGTTAAAGATTGTGTTGTGGGAAGGGTTTCTTGGTCGGGTTGATTTCATAGGTTTGTTCTGCAAATGTCCTCTTGTTGCCATTGCAGTCACTCCATCACTGCTCTGCTGAGAGATGAGGCTCTGATTATGGAAATGGGATATGCCCCAATGGCCGTCGTGCCCGATGGTCATTGTCACCTTCTTGCTCTTGTGAATCTTCAGCTTCTCTCGGCCCCTCTTGCCTCTTCCTGTAGCTCCGGCAGCTCTGACTGGATGGTTTTTGTCGTGTACAACATGTAATAAATCAAACTGCTTGCTCAGGGACAAAGCCTTGTAAATGTTTCCTGGAAACACAGGGCATGTGTCATCAGGACAATCACCTCCACATTTATGGAGCAGTCATCCTTGCTGCTGAAGGAATATTCGAGGAGTTTTCAAGAAAGTCCTTATGGACATATGACTGCAGGCGATGGCTGTCTGCATTCATGGAAAGCTAGCAATGCTGCTAAATCTCTCGACCCAAGTCGGTGAATTCAAACCAACAGAGATCACCTGTCAGTATTTCTCTAATACTGTGCATGGATGACTTCTGTCATGCAGCAGCAAGAAGCAAATTCAGAGGCATGGCATGACTTGTGTTGCAGGTGCTGGAAGATCCTGCAGTGAGGAAGTTGAGAGTTGAGGTTATGATGCCCTCCATGTAATCAAAGCACGAGAGCATGGAAGAAGGACATCCTGCTGCACTTTTACAGAATAAGTTCTCAGCAACTATATGCTGGAACAATTACTCACTTCCAGTTGTAGTGCACTCTGAAGACTGGGAGGGGTTTGAGCAACCTGAAGTCTCTTCTAAAGCTGCATAGCCAGGTGTGCCGACATTAGCAGAGTGAGTCTTCAAATCAGGAGCAAAACAACTGTACTCATTCAAAGAAGGTCGCAGGTTGCATCTCCAATTTGTTCTATGAAGAAAGGAAATGAGCAATGCATGCATTGGTGGTGTTAATGGCAGCATCTCCAATCCTGGCCAAATATCTTAATGAATGAGCAAAGATTGTGGTGGGAAGTGCCTTAACCAACGTTTATTTTTAATACAAGTCACTCGTAATAAACATGAACTAATGGAACCAGTTTCCAAGCAATAGAGCTTTATAAATTAACCATGAAAAGCAGGACTATTCTATTGCAATATCTTAATTTAAGCATGCAACAGAGTAAGGCACACTCCAGCTGGTAATGGGGTGACCTTTTCTGTACACTGTATAGTAAATGCTCATAAAAAGGAGGATTTTGTCAGAACTTTTATGAGGTTTTGCCAGGACATGAGAGCCTGAGCTACCTGGAGAGGATGGGCAGGCTAGGACTTTATTCCTTGGAGTGCAGGAGGCAGAGGGATGATCTTACAGAGGTGTGTAAGATCATGAGGGGAATACAAGAGTGGGGGACTCAAGAACCAGAGAACATAGGTTTAAGCTGAGAATGGAAAGATTTAATAGAAACCTGAGGAGCAACTTTTTTACATAGGGGGTCGTGGGTATATGGAACGAGCTGCCGGCAAAGGTAGCTGAGGCAAGTGCTATAATGATATTGAAAAAGCATTTAGACAGATACATGGATAGGAAAAGTTTAGAGGATATAGGCCAAATGCGGGCAGATGGAACTAGTGTAGATGGAGCTTTTTGGTTGGCATGGGCAAGTTGGGCTGTAGGGCTTGTTTCCAAGCTGTATAATTTACGACTATGACCTGAAAGGTAGAAGATACAAGTTTAGAAAAATACAATCCATGTATATGTTCTTTCAAATAACTATTGCTACCCAAGGCAAATTGGTTTCATTGATAAAGCAAGAAGATTAAAAAATATATTTTTGGTCAAAGAAATACTACCATTTCGCCTGATGTTGAAAAACTGCCCAATGAGCCTCTGAAGCTCCAGTTGATAGTCCAGCTTTGTTTTTAATATAAGTTTGCTCATCTTGCCCAAGACTTGTTTGAAAGTATTTTCTAGCAAAAAGCTGCACCAGGTGGAACAAATAATGAGGCGCCAACTGTGCTGAATAGTGAAAAACTGTATGCTTACTCCAGTAATGGAATAAACCCATTCCATGGAATAATGGAGAAACTCTGTGCTCTGCTTACAGAGGTAAGTGATCCAACGATCAACACTCTGTAGTCATGCCAAATCGAGTTGTGAATGGCGGTGAACATTTAACTAACCGATGGAGGGAGGTGGTTGCTCTACATCAGTAAAGCAGCCAGACGCTAACATATGAGTGCTGAGATTAAGGCTGTGGCAGTTGCAGCCATGTTCAGTCGGAAGAGTTGAGTGGATGTTCCACCTCAACTCATTCCTGAGATCCTCAGCATATATGACGGCCTACCCCCACATAGATCTCTGATCATAGATTCAAGCAACTTGCCAACAAAGATGCTAAATGAACTAGTCTATCGTTTCCCAAGTTTTGTCTTCCTCCCTTCTTGAATGAGAGAGTCTCATTTGTGGCTTTCCAATTTGCTCATATCCTCACATCTAAAAGACATTTGGACAGATACCTGGATAGGAATGGTTTAGAGGGATATGGGCTAAACTTGGGAAGCTGGGGCATCTTGGTCAGCATGAGCAAGTTGGATTGAAGGGCCTGTTTCCATGCTCTATGACTCCATGACTCCCAGAATTGAGTGAGTTTCTAAAAAACATCAAGCAAAGGCTCTACTACCTCTGCAGCCATTTTCTTTAACACCCATGGAAGCAGACCATTGTGTCCATGTTTCATTATTAACCTATGATGTAAAGGCAGCCCTGTCCCATTACCCTACTGCTTTCCCCTCTGGTTATTCTTCCCTTATTCCTATCAGTTTGCCTCAGATATTATCGTTCACCTACACAGGAGAGGCAATTTACAGTGAACATTTAAACCAACAATCCCATATGTCTTTGGGGTTTTGTGAGGTGACCAGAACACCCAGAGGAAATCCATGCAGTCAAAAGGCAAATGTCAAACTCCACAGAGATAGCACCAGAGATCAAAATTGAACTGGAGCAGCGAAGCCACAGCTCCGCTAGCTGTTTCACTTTGTTACCTCGGCAACTTGTTCACCTTTAGCCCCATTAGTTTGACAATAATTTGTCCTTATTGTTAGAGGCAATTACAAACTCGTCCATGTTATGTTAAATTAGCCCATTTGTAATCTTTGGAACATTTACAGTTCTCTCCAATGTGGTGCCTCACAGCACCAATGACCTGCGTTCAGTCTTGACCTCTTGTGCTGTCCATGTGGAGTTTGTCTGTTCACCCTGTTCATGTTTCCTCCATGTGCTCCGGTTTCATCCCACATTCCAAAGACCTGCCGGTTAGTGATTAATCAGCTACTGTACATGTAGATGATTACTGTCTGAAGAGTCTGAAGAAGGGTCTCGACCCGAAACGTCACCCATTCCTTCTCTCCCGAGATGCTGCCTGACCTGCTGAGTTACTCCAGCATTTTGTGAATAAATAGATGATTACTGTGGCGTGTAGATGAGTTCTAGATTCCGCGGGGTGTTGATGGATATATGGCAAGAATAGACTGAGGGTAAGATTGGCATAAAAATGGATGTTTGATCCACGTATGATAGATGCAGACACAATGCGTGGAAGACCCTGTATCTCTCTAAGACTCTGAGATTGCCGCACAGCTTTAGGTTATATGGTTGATGTTATTCATTGACCACCCCCACTTTGTAGGGGAACCACGCTTACTCTAGCCATCCTGCTTTTATACACCTACTAGACCAAGTGGACCCGTTGGGCCCAAACCTCTCCTGCATTGGTGCAGCACCCTCTCCTCCCCTCCTCCCCCTCCCCTCCCCTCGACCCCCACCCCCTCCCCTCGACCCCCACCCCCTCCCCTCCCCACCCTCCCCCCCCTCCCCCCTCCACCCTCCCATAATCAATTTCTACCATAATCAACTTTGTCCCTACTTATTAACTTTTTGCTGCTTCTTGGAAAATTTCCAGTCCACTGGTCTACCGCTAATGCTTGCTGATTATTATCCTGTAATTTTTATTGTAATATTTTCCACAGCCTCCTTTGTCGGCCATAGGCGGTTCACCTTTCCCATTGAACCCCTCTTTCCATTCTATTCCTATCTATTTTATTTCCAATATGTAGATAATGTTTATCATTAATCTCCTACTTAGAATTAATATTTTGAGATTCACTCGGTTTGTCCACAGCACGAGGAACATTAACTTCTATTAACACAAACGAAGGGGCTCGAGGATGGAAAATTATACTTGATTAGCAATGCTTGACATAGGTGTGGCAGTGCGTGGGCCTTTCAGACGGAGGCGGATTAAAGAATCATTACAACATTTGTCACACATGTAGAAAGGTAGCTGGACACAAGGGATAGGGATGGAGTGAGAATATGAATACACCGCACAGCACCTACCATTAATGCACTGTCTTTAACTTATCTAATGTTTAGATTCTTCCCCAGCCTTACCAGCGGGAAGACATATATAATAATGCACTCTACAATACTAGTACTTAACTCCAGAACAAAGGATATGTTCAGCTCATTGCAAACTGTGCGTCATTTTCCAAAGAAGAAAAAGTCACTCTGATTTGCATAAATAAACACAAGTCGGCAACTATAGTAAGAAGACATTCCGGGCACAAAGTACTCAAGTCTGAAGGTGACTTTGTTGTGAAATTAAAACAGAATTCCCATGTAAGATTTGTCAGTGAATATAATGCTAGAAGGCAGCAAAACTATTTTGTCTTTGCACTTTTGAGTTTTAGCAGGAACTGTAAAACTTTAAATATCAATATTGTCTCATCCATCGCGACCACAACTATGACTCCAATTTGGTAAATAAGGTTAGCTCCAGAGTAAAAGCATAATCAATGTCGATTAAGTCATCTCCTGATGCTCTCAAACAGTAATTTTATTGTTCAAAAAGCACCAAGAACACTGATAGCATCAGATCTGGTATGGACTTTAATTACAAAAACTTTCCCATAAATATGCATGGACCAGTGATTACTCCATTCAAGAATTAAAGCCATCCATCATGCCTCAGAATAAAAATCAGTGTTGTGGGGCCCACTGGGGCATGACATAGTTTACGCAAGGTTATTATAACTTGTGGTCCACTTGATCTATGCGCTGACCCCCAGCTGTCAATAAAACAGCCATTCTGGTAAAGATTGAATTATTTTTTGCATTTAAAAGAACAACTTGTTTTTTGTTTCCACTAAATGGTGGATGTGTAAAAGAAATCCAGTTCTGAAATAGATAAGATCACCCATTTTCTCATAAAATGAGCTTTACTGGAACTTAAAGAATTCAATCTTTGATGATAGCTGCATAATAGAAGGACCAGGCCTATCTATTAAAATGATGGTAGTTAAGTTTTATTCAAGCGGTTATTGTTATTCTGTATTACATGGGCAGCAAAGGCAAAGACTAGCTTTAATTTCCTGCAGCAATATTCCAATGCATCAGTAAGCAGAATCTCTCAGCAGCTCATAGCCACCCAGTCTCTTTGAAAGAGTATTCTGAGTGGTCCCACACCCTTGCTTGTTCCCATAAAGCTGCAGATTGTTCTCTTTCTTTTCAATTGTATTCAATTTGTGCGCCACGGTGGCGCAGCGGTAGAGTTGCTGCCTTACAGCGAATGCAGCGCCGGAGACTCAGGTTCGATCCTGACTACGGGCGCCGTCTGTACGGAGTTTGTACGTTCTTCCCGTGACCTGCGTGGAGTTTTCTCCGAGATCTTCGGTTTCCTCCCACACTCCAAAGACGTACAGGTTTGTAGGTTAATTGACTGGGTAAAATGTAAAAATTGTCCCTAGTGTGTGTGGGATAGTGTTAATGTGCGGGGATCGCTGGGCGGCGCGGACTCGATGGGCCGAAGGGCCTGTTTCTGCGCTGTATCTCTAAATCTAAAATCTAAAATCTATATCCAATTTCTTTTTGAAAAGTACCATTTAATTTGGCCGGTTTGCAAGATTTTATGGGGCATAATTGAATATCAACAAACAGCAATGTTGTTTGAGAAAGCATCTTCAGTAGATGGTCACCATTATACCACATAGGAATCAAGTAGCTGTCAGCAAAGAGCTACAGCAATTATTAAAGGACTGACTGCTTTTTTGAGCACAAAATGAGTTGTTGGTGTACAGTATATATGCCTGAAATGATAGCGTGTTTGATCTAGTTTTGGGTGGATTCACAAATTCTGCACTTGAAAAATCATTGGACAAACCAGTTGGACAGGTACACTGATGGGAAAGGTTTAGAGGTAGATGGGGTCAAACACAGGCAGTTGGGACCAGTGTGCAAGGGGCATCTTGGTTGGCATGGATGGGCAAGTGGGGCCGAGGAGCCTGTTTCCATGCTGTATGACTGTGACTCTCTAAGATGTAAAAGTGCTGATTTCTTTGACAGTGAAGGCCACTCACTAAAGAAAATGAAGGCTGGCTGACTGCTGCCACAGAACACGAAGGTGTGAGATGACAAACTTGAGGAATTATGTCAAAATAAAGGTGCACAAAGGTTTTTTCATCTACCTGTTACCAAGACCCATACCAATGGTATGAACATTGAATTTTCCCTCACCTCTGGTCTGACCCCCCCCCCCCCCCCCACCCCACCTCCACTCCTTCCAATCCTCCTCTGCTTTAAAAAAAATCTCTTTCCCATATTCCCATCCCTCCTGCTTCCCATCACCTATTTTAGCCCCTCCCTCCTGTTCTCAAGCACCTTATTCATACACGTTTCACCTACAGTCGTTCCCACTCCCCATCAGTTCTGGTTCCCTTTCACTTCTCCCCTCATGCTTCCCATTATCAACTTCCTTATTTCTCAAATTCCAGCACTGGCAGCGATCCTGCTTATCATCTTCCAGCAGCTGTTTCCACCTTCGCTCTCACCTCCCCTCACCTTGGTCCAGATGGGTTATTTTCTCTCCTTTTGTTCTCCTCTGTCTGCTTCCCAATTCCACCCCCTCCTCTCCCCTATTTGGTTCCATATGCCCGTCATCCTTCACCCCTCCCTGTCCACCAAATCACCTCTCGCTTCTGCTTAACCCCTCTCCTCTTTATACTGGCTAAAATCTTCCCTTTTCACACTCTGTCCTAATGCATGGCTTTGATTTGAAGTGCTCCTTTCCACCCAAAAATGCTGGTCAACCCTCTGACTTCCTGCAAGAGTGGACAATCGTAATGGCCTGCATACAATTTTTAACCCAACGCAAAAAAAAATCTGCAAAACACAAACTGCTGGAGGAAGTTTGGATCTGGCCAAACAGGTCAGGCGGGATCTGGTGTTCAAACGGGGCAAAATAAAACATTCCTAATTGTAATGTCAGCCACATGTAAATGGTGAAATGATTGTTCAAGTTAAGACCAGATGATGATTATTGCATAGAATACTTTGAGACATTGGTCAGATATTCTAGCAGATTTTATAAATCACCTTGGTAACAAATGTTCAAGTTTCATTACAATCTGTAACAGTGACAGTGTGAATAGTATAGCACTATTATGTCAATTTATATCACAACATTTCAAAACAATATTCATTGTCTGGTTATGGTCAGAAATGTCAACTGTTCCTTTCTTTACAGATGCTGCTTGGCCAATTCTTTCTCATCACCAGCATTTTCAGTATTTTGCTTTTATGCTTTTGTAATCATTACTTCCTCAGAAGACTGCGGAAATTCATTATGTCTCCAATAACTCTTACCAACCTCTGCAGATGCACCATGGGAAGTGTCCAATGTGGATACTTCTCAATTTGGTTTGGCAATTGCTCTGCCCAAGACTGCAAGAAATTACAGAGAACTGGGGATGCAGCACAGTCTATCACATGAACCAGACCCCCCCCCCCATCTCCATTCACTCCATCTGTAATTCCTGCTGCCTCGAAAAGCAGCCAACGTAATCTAGCACCATTGTAAACATTCTCTCCTCTCCTCTCCCCTGGGGCAGTAGATACAAAATCTTCAAAGCACATCCCCACCAGATTCAGGAACAGCTTCTCTCCTGTTGTTATTAGACTATTGATCGGACTTCTCAAAAGCCAAGGATATAGTCTTGATTTCCCAATCTGCCTTCTTGCACTTTGTTTCTAAACTGCACTTTCTCTGTAGCTATAATACTATATCTTGCACTCGGTTTTCTTTCTCTTTTTGCACTACCTGTTGTACTCATATAGAGTCATAGAGTGATACAGTGTGGAAATAGGCCCTTCGGCTCAACTTGTCCACATGGGCCAACATGTCCCAGCTACACTAATCAATCCCAGCTACACTAGTCAATATATCTAGTATGTATCTATATCTAATATGATTGCACTCATGAGTTGTATTATATACCTGGATAGCATGCAAAACTAATTTTTTTCATTGTCCCTCGGTACACATGATAAGAACAAACCAGTATTAATACCACTTTGCAGCAAATCTGAATGTTGCCAGTTGTCAGTTTTTGAGTACGATACAGCTGGTCAATAATGTATATGAGAATTTGGAATCAGAGATCTGTAGGCTAGAAATCCCAATGGATAGTGTAATATTTAAGTGTGTGTAATGTGATACCATTTGTATAAAACTGAGAATTATTGGCGTTCTATGCATTCCATGATATTCCTTCGGGCCCATCCAGCCATCCAATGTGCTAATGCATGGAAGCACAGCAACATGTGCAATGGTATCTAATGACACTTCTGTGAGTTTTCCATTGGTGGTGTTTGGTAACATATGCAATAGCAGGAATTCATAGCTCCAGAAGCCTGCAACCTCTATTTCAAGGCATCCTATTCAGGAGGTCTGATGCCATGAGATCAGCCATTGGGAACCACAATTGTATAGGTATGCTATGGTATGGTATGGTATGGTATGGTATGGTATGGTATGGTATGGTATGGTATGGTATGGTATGGTATGGTATGGTATGGTATGGTGTGGTATGGTATGCTATCATATGGTATGGTATGGTATGGTATGGTATGGTATGGTATGGTATGGTATGGTATGGTATGGTATGGTGTGCTATGGTATGGTGTGCAATGGTATTTTTTTGTCACATGTACTGAGGTACAGTTAAATTCATTTTTGTATACAGTTTTGTATGCACTTAGATACATATTAAATAAGCTTCTCAGATACAGTACAAGTGTATAGTAGCAGTACACTGAAACTGTATACAGAGTCGCCAGTTTGGTACCATTTTCAAGTTCCAGTTGTTGTAAGTGCAGGGATCTTGATCTGACCGTGGTCTGTTGTCCTCGTTTGAAGCAGAAACATGCAGCTCTGGTGATAGCTGTTTTAATGCAGCCTCGAAGAAAATGCCCCCCTTCGGTCAGGCCCAACACCCCACCACAGTTGTTGATCGCATTCAACCCTAACCTCAGTCAATAGTGTAAACCTCATCATCATACTGATTGCAAGCAGAGTTTACACACTGATGCTCCACTATGACCAACTACTTAGGTTCCAATACCACCATACCACCTGATCTTTCCTTTTTCCTCCCTGCAGGCCTCATCACCCTGTAATGTCACGGTTTCCTTCTCAACCACGGAAAGGCCTTTGAGTATATCAATGTATGGTATTATATTGGATCTCTTGCCCTGTAGAATTTTACACCAGCAGGCAGGCAAAACAAGCTCCATGACCTCATCATGTATTCCACTGCTAATGTGCCTTTCCTGGTGCCAAAGAAATTCGGACTGAAGAAGGATCTCAACTCAAACCCCATCTATCCATTCCTTCCACAGTTGCTGCCTGACCAACTGAGTTGCTCAAGCACTTTGTTTTGCTCAAGATTGCAGCATTGGTAGTTTCTTGTGTCTCGAGCAGAAGGTTTGAATGATTTGACAGACTGTTGTGCTTGGGGATTTCTAGATGGTAGAATCTATTGAGGAAGAAAAGTCAAATAGTTTTGAACATGACAATATTTTAATCACATGTATCAGGTTGGCAAAAGGAAATGTTTGAAATGACACAATTCCTTAATAGTGGGTGTCTCAGTGGTGCAGCGGTAGAGTTGCTGTCTTACAGTGATAAAGACCGGGGTTCCATCCTGACTACTGGTGCTTGTCTATACAGAGTTTGTACATTCTCCCCGTGACCTGCGTGGGTTTTCTCCGGGATCTTTGGTTTCCTCCCACACCCTAAAGAGGTACAAGTTTGTTGGTTAATTTGTTCGGTATCATTGTAAATTGTCCATAGTGTGTGTAGGATAGTGTTAATATGCGGGGATCGCTGGTCGGTGCGGACTCGGTGGGATGAAGGCCCTGTTTCTGCACTGTATCTCTAAACAAAACTAAACTAAGCTAGTTGGTCTCTCCCCTCTCACAATGCCAATAAAAGACCTGCTTCCCAGCCCTCAGCCAAAAGGATGAAAGGAACAGCTCCTGTAGTTTGAGGAAGCGCTCACTGTGCTGGGCGAGGCCAGCATGCAGCAACAAAATCTCCTTCTTGCCTCACACCAACCCATGTATCCCCGTCAGTGTCTCATTTCACTCTGTCCACTCAGGCTTGGAGTTAACAGGCAGCAGAGCTGATAAAGATCTGCTTGTGAAGGGAGAGCTGACAGCTTTATTAATCATCAGTAAATCTGTTGATGAATTTTAATGGACACTTTTTCACTCCATTGCATAAACACAATGGGCATGAAATGCAGCAGAAGAGATTGGGCAATGGTCTTGTTCTTTGCCTTATTTCATTCTTTGGCACTACTATGCTGAACACATTAAATGAAATATTCAGTTTCACCGTCTAAGCTTTGCTGGATAGATTCATATTAATTGTCTAAAAGAAACAGTTTAGATCTCATTTTACTGATAATGGAGTAATTTCATGTAAAGTGCACAGTTTAATCTATCTGTCTGGAGCCAAATGGCTGGAGATTTCAATGGAACATAGTAAGGTTGAATCAGTCAATAATGCTCGTGTCCTTATTCTGATCTTTCTCTGCTTAATTCTCTATTAAGCGGCACGGTAGCGCAGCGGTAGAGTTGCTGCTTTACAGCGAATGCAGCGCCGGAGACTCAGGTTCGATCCTGACTACGGGTGCTGCACTGTAAGGAGTTTGTACGTTCTCCCCGTGACCTGCGTGGGTTTTCTCCGAGATCTTCGGTTTCCTCCCACACTCCAAAGACGTACAGGTATGTAGGTTAATTGGCTGGGTAAATGTAAAAATTGTCCCTAGTGGGTGTAGGATAGTGTTAATGTACGGGGATCGCTGGGCGGCACGGACTTGGAGGGCCGAAAAGGCCTGTTTCCGGCTGTATATATATGATATGATATGATGATATTAGGTGTTTCATTTGTGAATGCTGTATTTATTTCAGAGTGCAGTGTGCAGCTCAGTAGAATTTTCCAAAGGGAGTTAGACACTTTTTTACAATTGCTAAATCCTACTTCACTGTGCCATTGACACAGGCACGGTGGTTGTGACTCTAATGAGTTGATGGTTCATAAATTTGAGAAATGATTCATGGTTTTTAATCATACGGTTCCTTTTGTTATTTTTTCAACTGACCAGATTTTTACCATACCAAGAAATCAGAAAGATGGCTGATGAGGAATAAATGAGAAGAAAGCCAAAAAAAATGTAACATTATTGGACATAATATTTCATGCTCTCACGATTTCCCAAAGCACATTGACAATGCTTCAATAGTAACCCAATGTTACACGCCAACATCTGAACAAAATAATAAATGCAGGACTTGCAGAGGAACCTTTTGCTAAGGGGGAATCAATGCCGAGGTCACCAATAACTCCCTGATCGTTTTATGGAATTGCATCCATCAAACCTGCAGGCAGACATGACTTTGGTTTAATAAAATACAACCCCTTTGATGACACAATGCTCCACAGTGGTGTTAGCTTAGATCATGTGTTCAAGTCAAGTCAAGTCGTCAAGTCAAGTCAAGTCGTCAAGTCAAGTCAAGCCTATTGTCAAATACATAAGCATAGTGAGATATAGGTATAATGAAAATTTTGCTTGCAGCACCATCACGGACACACAGACACAGACATCACAGAGAAACATAAATTATACGTAAATCACACATAAATTCTGCAAGACAGTAAAAGAAAAACACTGTCAAATCTGAGACGTTAGCCCAATAACACAATTAGAAAAACAAGTCCATGGTAGTGCAAAAGGTGGTCTGCAGTATACAGTCCTCGGGTTAGGATTACGATTGTGCAGTTTAGTTCAAGAACCAATTTAGAGTCATAGAGTTATACAATGTGGAAACAGGCCCATCTTTCCCACGCCAACCAACCTGCCTCATGTATACAGGTCCCACCTGCCTGTATTTGGCCCATATCCTTCTAAACCTATCCTAGCCACGTACCTGTCCAAATGTTTTTTAAACGTTGTGATAGCTCTGCCTCAATTATCTCCTCTAGCTGCTCGTTCCTTGCGCCTACCATCCTTGTGTAAAAACGTTGCCCCTCAGGTCCCTTCCATCCTCACCCTAAACCCATTTCCCCTCGATCTTGATTCTGCAACTATGGGTAAAAGACTCTCTGCATTACCCAATCTATTCCTCTCATGAATTTATACACGTCTATAAGATCACTCCTCGTTCTCTTGCGCTCCAAGCAATAAAGTCCTCGGCAAAGAATCATTTAGATGCTTTCAATAGTGGGGAGTGGCGTATCTGCGATGGACTGGGCTGAATCCACCACTCTCTGCAGCCTCTTGCATTCCTGTGCATTGGAATTGTAGTACCAGGCCATGATGCAACCCGACAGGATATTTTCTATAGTTTATGTGTAGAAGTCTGTTGGCGAATTCGGTTACATGCCAAATCTCTTTAAACTTTAAACTGAAAAAGTAAAGCTGTTGGTGTCCTTGCTTCATGGTTACATCTATGTGCTGGGCCCAAGAGAAATGATCCAAGATGTTAATGTCCAGGAATTTGAAGGTGCTAACTCTCCACAAATAAAAACTGCCTTGTGGTCTCCCAACTTCTGCTCAGTTTTACTGACATTGAGTTAGAAGTTGGTGTTGCAGCACCACTCAACCGAGTGTTCTATCTCTTTCCCTACCATCCTTATTCAACCAACGAGAGTGGCGGTGTACACAAATTTGTAGATGGCATTGCAACTGTGCTTAGCTACATCATCATGGATGTGAAGAGAGTAGAGCAGAGAGTTAAGCACGCAGACTTGAGGTGCACCTATGTTGATGGTCATTGAGGATGAGATACTGTTACCAATCTGCACTGTTTGAGGAAGGCCAATGAGGAAGTCAAGGATCCAGTTGTAAAGGGAGCCACAGAGGCCAAGGACTTAGTGCTCGCTCATGAGTTTGGAAGGCAAGAAAGCGTTGATCGCTGAGCTGATGAACAGTTGATGAATAGCAGCCTAACATACAGTATGTGCTCCTGTTATCCAGATGGTCCAGAGCAAAGTGGAGAACCAGTGAGAGTATTTGTCATTGACCTGTTATGGCGATAGGCAAATTGAGGCAGATCCAGGGGTCATTTGCGAGGCAGGAGTTGATAAATACTGTAACCAGTCACTCAACGCATCTCATTAGCGTGGATGTAGGTACCATTGGACAGAGGTCATTGCAGCAGGTTAACAAGCTGTACTGGAGATTGTGAGTCAGAAACTGGACTGGATAGAACAAGGAACAAAGAACAGAACTACAAATGACAGGCCCTTCAGCCCACAACGTCCGTGTTGCACATGATGCCAAAGCAAACTAATCCCTTCTGCTTGTGCATGATCCAAACTTGCCCTGCACATTTCCTTTTTTAACTTCCTCCCCACTCCCAACAAAGCAATATCTTCTAGTCTTTGGTAAAAAGATTCTGATTATCTATGCCTTTCATAATTTTTGAAATTTCCTTCAGGTCTCCACTCAGCCTCTGATCCTCAAAAGAAAACTATCCATGTTTGTACAGTTTAATGTGCCCAGAGAAACCCCACGCGGTCACAGGTAGAACGTACAAAGTCCTTACCGACAGCGCCGGTAGTCAGGATCAAACCCGGGTCTCTGGCGCTGTAAGGCAGCAACTCTACCCACTCTAGCCACTGTGCCACCCCTTTATAAGCCCCCTTCAGTCCTAGCCCCACAAGAAGCCATGGAGAGTTCACTTTAGCTGTGCTGACCCGGTTCCGAGCAGACAACACATAAGTCAGCCTGCAGCTGTGAATGCAGACTGCAGCTGCTGTCTCTCAGCCCTCACGTCAGCTTCTATGGCTCGGAAAAGGGAGATACACTGTGATAGTGATTTTGCAACCTTAGGATATCATGGTCTTTTTGGTGATGCCAAGACCGAGACTGAGGAATAATGCAGTCCCCATTTCATGCACCCAAAGACGGTGAAATCCAATTTCCTGACTTAGATGACCATCTTGGAACTATTTATCAGATGCTTACGCTTTTCAATTACCACTGAAATACAAATATGTCCTTCGCGCAATTTTAGAAAAGTATACTGTAACTGCGATTATTCAACTAATCAGCAGAATGTAAAGCTAATTTTGCATTACTCGTAATTATATCCAACACCATCAACGTTATTATTCTGGTTCACATAAGCATCTTCATTCTTTCTCCTTGGTCACAAAGCCTTACATGTAAGATTTCACCTCTCCCACTCCCAGTTAATAAACCTTTTGCTAACGTTGGCAGATCCTGGAATAAAACAAACCCCAAACTAAATGGCGCTGCCAATACCCTTTGACGTGGATTTGTTCTTTCCGCATCCAGAGCACCGGCGCTGAAGGAGTCATGATTATTAATCAGTCTGTACGTACGGTATTGAAAGGTCACTGTCCAAAATACTAATTAAGTTGGTCGGAGCAAACGGATACTGAGAGTGCAGTAAATGCCACATCTATGGACTGGATGCTTTGAGGAGAATTTGAACTATTTTCATTCATGCATGAACTGGCTCTTGATACAGAACCTTACAGCACAATAAAACAGCAGCTGTCCTTTGGATTCCTGCCGTACATCTGCTTTTCATTTTACGCATCCACCAAACTGCTACATTTATGACCTTCAACCATCAATAAATTTCCAGGATGGAAAGAAACTAAATTATAGTCCTTGCTGCCAGCTTCTTTGGGGTTTGCTGAGGTATACAGCACATACTTCAACGGTCCTGATAAGATAGCTACTTCAGCTCAGTGCTTCAAACTGACGCCGGCCTGGAACGTGGCAACTACAACAGCCTGACCGCGGGAGAAGACGGCAGGGGAAGAGAAAAGACATTCTGGCCTTCCATCACAGTGAGGAGGTGACTGGAGGAGGCTCACTGTGACGGATGTTTCTTTTTGTTTGATTGTGTGTGTTATTGCTTATTTTTATTGCTCTTATTGTTGGACTGTGGGTAATCTTTCATTTCACTGCACATTCATGTGTATGTGACAAATAAACTTGACTTGACTTGACTTGACTTGAATATGGCTAAACAAAAAAAATGTGGAAATACTCAGCAGGCCAGGCTGTATCTGTGGAGAGTGAAACTGTGTTAACATTTCAGAGTGTTGTCTTTTTAGTTGAATGAACATAGTTAACATCAATTACTAATGGTTGCATTTATCTGTCCATGTATTTATTTGTTTCAAGTCAAGGTTCACAATACCCCAAAACAAATGAAGGAGTTAAGAACATAAGTTTAAGAATAAGGGGTAGGCCATTTAGGACTAAGATGAGAAAAAACTTTTTCACACAGAGAGTTGTGAATCTGTGGAATTCTCTGCCACAGAAGGCAGTGGAGGCCATTTCACTGGATGTATTCACGAGAAAGTTAGATATAGCTCTTGGGGCTAACGGAATCAAGGGATATGGGGAGAAAGCAAAAACGGGGTACTGATTCTGGATGATCAGTCATGATCATATTGAATGGCGGGGCTGGTTTGAAGGGCCGAATGGCCTACTCCTGCACTTATTTTCTATGTTTCTCTGTTTCTATAAGAATTAGGAGCAAGAATAAACCACGTGTCCTTTCATCCTGGTCTGCCACTCATCCAGATCATGGTTGATTCCTGCCTCAGCACCATTTTCAAGCATGCTCCTAATATCACTTGGTTCCCTTAACATCGAGAAATATATCAATATCTGATTGGAATGAATATAATGATTAAGTTTCCACAGCCATCCTCGATAGAGAATTCTAAAAGTTCACTAACGTCTCAGTGAAGTGTTTCTCCTAATCTCTGTCCTAAACAACAGGGCTGTTATTGTTAAACTATGCCTCTTGGTTCTAGACCCCTCAGACAGGAGAAACAGTTTCCCTTCATCTATCCTGCTGAGTCTTGAAACAATGTTGAAAGTATCGAAGAGACCACTCATCATTCGAAACTCTAAAGAATACAGAACCAGTCTACTCAATCTTTGTGGTAATGCAATCCCTGGAACAAATCCAGCAAAATGAAGACACAAGGAGTTGCATATGCTGATTTACTAAAAAAAATCCATAAACCTCCCCTGCTCCTCGTCTATGGCAAGTACATCTGCAATTAGGTCTCACCGAGCGAGGCCCTGAACAATTGCAATAAATGCCTTGATGCTGTAGTACTGGTACATTATTTACCCTCCTAGGCCCTTGCTGCCCCTGAGTGTGGGGTTTCAGTGACTCTTGTACACGCACAGCCAGGCACCTTTGAACATCGACCCCACCCAAACTTTCAGCATTTAACAAATATTCTACTTTGCGATGAACAAATATTCCACTTTGTTGTGCATAAAAGTGGATGACCTCATATTTTTCAACATAATATTTCATCTGCCACATGGAATTATTTGCACATGCAATATTCCATATTCCATCACCCAGTTACTCAGTTTGTCCATGCAACTTCCCACTCACAATCCCACTTAGTTTTACTATTATCAGCAAACATCGCGTTGAGTGTGTTTAAGTATTTGCACCTTGTGTTTTATTAGTTCTGCCATTCATTTGGACAGGTACGTGTAGTCAGGTACAGATAGATTTAGAAGTATAGGGGCCAAATGCAGACAGGTGGGACTAGTGTAGTTGGGGCATGTTGGTCACAAGATGGGCAGAAGGGCCTTTTTCTACACAGTATGACTCTATGACATTTGGTCTGCTCTCCAATATTGTTGGCATAGCTCAAATACTTCAGAACCCCACGATTCACAGCCCGACAATCTTTGCTTTCTGTAGATAACCATATCAGTATTTTAATCCTCAAGTATTATTGGGTAGAGAGCACAAACTCCAACTATGACTATCAATGTTGATCTCTGTGGATACTTTTTAGACCACAAGCAGCATTAATTCAACGGCTGAGGGTTTAGGATATGGACTGCATTCATCCTTGTCAAAGGGCCTCGGTTCACTTAAATTTCTCAACCATAAAAATACCGTGTTCCTGCTAACGATAGGCACAAAATGCTGGAGTAACTCAGCGGGACAGGCAGCATCTCTGGGGAGAAGGAATGGGTGATGTTTCGGGTCGAGACCCTTCTTCAGACTGAGAGTCAGGAGAGACATAGAGATATGGAAGGGTAATGTGGGAAAACAAGAGATCATGATCAAGGAAAATGTAGAATGGATCATTGTTAGCTGAGGGGAAGGTGACAACAAGGCACACAATTGGTCAAATTTTATCAGGAGGACAGTGAAACAAGTTGGTGAACTAGGATGGGGGAGGGATGGAGAGATAGGGAATACAAGGGTTACTTGAAGTTAGAGAAGTCAATATTCATACCACTGGGTGTTAAGCTGCGTTCCTACTGTTGGTCCTGGCTGAAATCAGGTGAAGAATTTGCTCCGTCCCCACACTGGTCAGGAAATCTGATCACGAGTTCACGCCCATTTTGGCCAGCATAGAAATGGTTGACCTTAAAGGCCAAGTCAGTGGATATTTTTAAAGCTGAGATAGATAGATTCTTGATTAGTACAGGTGTCAAAGGTTATGGGGAGAAGGCAGGAGAATGGGGTTAGGAGGGAGAGATAGATCAGCCATGATTGAATGGCGTAGATTTGATTGGCAGAATGGCCTAATTCAACTCCTATTCCTTATAACCTTATGATAGATCAAATGGTCATGTTTTGTGGCAGAAATTCTGATTCTGTGTTTTTTCGCAGTAATTTTATTCTTATTCACTCAGAAAAATGTGTCGTTTTGTGCAGCAGACTCTTTGTGTCTGTGAAGAATTGCCTGTTAGTTGCTAGGAACAGATGCAGTCTCGTCTGCACTCCAAACGTCTGCACATATGTGGATCCAAATGGGTGCATTGGCAAGTTGAATGAGCAGACAATGACATGATGGATGGAATACAATGTGGAAAAATGTGAGGTTATTCTTCGGTAGAACAGATAGAATTCCTTTGCATTATTCATGTGGTGAAAGTCTGGCCAACATTGATGTTTGAAGGCACACATGTGGAAGAGGAGGCAATTGGGAAGACAAGAGGTACATTGGCCTTTATTGCAAGCAGACGTTTAGAAGCATACAGTGCCATACTGTAATTGCAGAGGGCCACATTAAGTCCACAGCTGGAGAACTGTGTTCACTTTTGGTCTCTGTGCCTAAAAGGATACAGTTGGTACTGCGGTGTGCTTCAAGGCATGCGGAACTGTAAAATGTAGAGATGTTGACCAGACTTGCCTCTATTCATTCAGATGTGGAAAACAACAGGCTGGCTACAGGGAGGATGTACTGTAGCTTTGGCTGAAACTAGAAATGGGAACAACAGTTGCAGAATAAGGGATAAGCCATCTGCGACTGATCCAAGGAGAAAATTCTTCACTCAAAGCCGCAGTGTAGCACATCACTCCTCCCAACATCACAGAGTGCGGCGGCACGCCCAAAAAGGGTTATGGATCAATCCACGCAAGGAGTTGTGGAGGGAGTGATCTCTACGGAAAGCAGAAAGTGGTGGGGATTGGGAAAATGTGACTAGTGGTAGATCACACTGAAGATGGCGGAAATGTCGGGAAATGATGTCTGGATACGGAGGCTAGTGGAGTAAAGGTGAAGACCAGGGGAACTCTATTGTTCCATCTGGACATAGAAAGGGAGGGATCATGAGGGAGCCATCTACAACAGCAGAGGGGGGAAACCATAATTACTAAAGAAAGAAGACATTTCAGATGACCTAGAGTGAAAAGCCTCATCTTGGGAGATTGAGAGTAGGCGATGACATTTTTGCAAGAGGCCGAGTGGGAGGAGGCGTGGTCCAGATAACTGTGGAAGTCAATCAATTTAAAGTAGACGTCAATTGATAGTCTGTCCCTATATTCCTTTGTCTATTGTCTCACTCTCTAGCTGCTCCAGTTACAGTAACTTTGTTTACAGCTTATCCCCATGGTCACCTAGTGTTTACACCTTATCCCAGTGTCACCTTGTGCACAGTTCAGCACAGTCTTTTGCAATATCACAGAGAATTCTAATTTAGTACAGAATATATCCCAGGGTCAGGGATGCAGCACTGATGAGTAACATAGTGGCATAATGAGGAAAGTTACTAACTCATAGCGCCAGAGATCCAAATTCAATCCTTTCCTTAGCTACTGTCTGTGTGGAGCTTGCACATTCTTTCTGTGAAGCACATCCCTGAGACCTGCAGATTGCTCGGGTAAAAATTGCCCTAATGCATAGGTGAGTGTTGAGGAAATTGATGAAAATATGGGATTAATGTGGAGGTAATGTCAGTGGGTGTTTAATGGTCAGTGCGGACCAAATCGGTGGACCAAAGGGCCAGTTTCTATGCTGTATCCATGATGCTATAAGAATGTATCTGTTTCCCAGAGTGTTTTTGTGCATCACTATTCCAATGTCACAGAACGCTGTGGTGCAGCACGGTCCATTTCAGTATTGCTGAATAGTTTTGTGCTGCATGGAGTAAATCCCAGTGCCACAGAACACTTTGTTGTAGCACAGATGTGATCCCAGTGTCGTGGAGCAATGTTGGACATCCATCGGTATAACCCAGTGTCATTGAGGAGTGGAAGGAAACAAAAAGCTAGTCCCAATGTCGCAGAATGCTGTCAGGCAGCACGAAGTTGATCCCAGTGCCCACAGCACAGTGGTACAACATAAAGTCTACTGAATCTATCCCTGTGTCAGAAAACACCGTGGAACGGAACATAAAGCAGTACAGCACAGAACAGGCGCTTTGGCCCATCATGCTTGTGCCGAACACGATGCCAAATTAAACTACTCCCTTCTGCCTGCATTGATCCATATCCCTCAATTTCCTGCATATTCATTTTGTCTATCTAAAAGGTTTTTTAAACGCCACTATCATATTGACTCCACCATGATAAGTTCATGACCATAATATTACTCCGCTGTTCAGGAAGGGAGTTCAAGAAGGGTGGAAGAAAGTTGGAAAAGAGCAGGGCCGGTTAAAAGCATGGCAAGTGATCGGTGGATCAAGAGAGGGAGGGGGAAAAGGAGCAGGGAAAAGTGGGACAGGGAGGGGGTTGTTTGCTGCTCCATGCAAACTGGAGGAACAGTACCTCATATTTCCTTTGGGCACCTTAGGTTATGGGGATAAGGCAGGAGAATGGAGTTAGGAGGAAGAGATAGATCAGCCATGATTGAATGGCCGAGTAGACTTGATGCTGCCAAATGGCCTAACTCTACTCCTATCACTTGTGATCTTCTGATCTTCTGATCTTATGATCTCATGATCTTATCATCATATCATCATCATATATATACAGCCGGAAACAGGCCTTTTTCGGCCCACCAAGTCCGTGCCGCCCAGCGATCCCTGTACATTAACACTATCCTACCCCCACTAGGGACAATTTTTACATTTACCCAGCCAATTAACCTACATACCTGTACGTCTTTGGAGTGTGGGAGGAAACCGAAGATCTCGGAGAAAACCCACGCAGGTCACGGGGAGAACGTACAAACTCCTTACAGTGCAGCACCCGTAGTCAGGATCGAACCTGAGTCTCTGGCGCTGCATTCGCTGTAAAGCAGCAACTCTACCGCTGCGCTACCGTGCCGCCCAGCTTAGATCTTATGATCTATGATCTTACAACCCAATGGAATCAACATTGAATTTTCCAAATTTTGGTTACTAACCCATACCCTTCACCACTGCCTTCTATAGGTTAAACAGTTCCACATTCAAACTACTAAGTCACAATGTATCCCATGCATCTTAATCTTCTGGATCTGCCTACCGTGTCAAATGCCTTACTGGTCCATGTAGACAACATCAACTGCTCTTCCTTCAACAAAATTCACCTCCTCAAAAACGTCATTTGTTGTAAGACATGACAAATCCATGCTTACTGTTCCTAATTAGTTCATTCCCTTCTAAATGCAAGTAAATCCTATCCCTAAGAATCTTCTCCAATAGTTTTCCCATCACTCATCTGAGGCTCACCGATCTATAATTTCCTGGATTATTCCCATTTCCCTTGTTTAACGAAGGAACACCGTTGGCAAGTCGCCAGTCCTCCATTAACACCTGTGGCTCGAGACAATTCAAAGATCTTCGCCAAGACCCCAGCGATGCCTTCTCTTGCCTCTCTCAAGAACCTGGGATAGATCGCATCCGGCCTTGAGGACTTATCCTCCTTCACGCGCTTCAAAAGACCTAACACCATCTCCTAATTAGTCTCAAAATGCCCCACCATAGTAATACACCCACGCTGATCTCACTGTCCTCCACCATCCTTCTCCTTTGTAAATGCTGATGCAAAGTACACATTTGGCACCTCACCTACAGCACATCCTCTGACTCCAAGCATAAATCTCTGTACTTATCCTTGAATGCTCCTATCATCTCTCTAGTTACACTTTTGTTTTTAATGCATATACAAAATCCCTTGGGATTTTCTTTAATCTTCTTTGCCCCCCTTCTGGCCATCCTAATTCCCTGCTTGTGTTTTCTTCCTGCTGTCTTTGTATTCCTCAAAGCCCCTATCTGTTTTCATCTTCCTAAACCTCACATTTGTTTTATTTTCCCTTTTGACTAAATTTCCAACCTCTCTCATCATATATAACATATAACATATAACAACTACAGCATGGAAACAGGCCTGTCCGGCCCTACCAGTCCACGCCGACCATTCTCCCTGACCTAGTCTCATCTACCTGCACTCAGACCATAACCCTCCAATCCCCTCCTATCCATATACCTATCCAATTTACTCTTAAATAATAAAATCGAGCCAGCCTCCACCACTTCCACCGGAAGCCCATTCCATACAGCCACAACCCTCTGAGTAAAGAAGTTCCCCCTCATGTTACCCCTAAACCTTTGTCCCTCAATTCTGAAGCTATGTCCCCTTGTTGGAATCTTCCCCACTCTCAAAGGGAAAAGCCTACCCACGTCAACTCTGTCCGTCCCTCTCAAAATTTTAAAAACCTCTATCAAGTCCCCCCTCAACCTTCTACGCTCCAAAGAATAAAGACCCAACCTATTCAACCTCTCTCTGTAGCCTAAGTGCTGAAACCCAGGCAACATTCTAGTAAATCTCCTCTGTACCCTCTCCATTTTGTCGACATCCTTCCTATAATTTGGCGACCAGAACTGCACACCATACTCCAGATTCGGCCTCACCAATGCCCTGTACAATTTCAACATTACAGAGTTGTCCCTGCTCCTTATTGGAACATGCATGGCCTAAACTCTAATCAGCCAGTATTTAAAATGACTCCCACATGTCAAATGTGGACTTACCCCAAAACAGCTGTTCCCAATTTACTCTCCCTAGCTCATGGCTGATAATGGTGTCATTTCTGCTCCCCCAATTTAGTACTTTCTGCAATGTCCTTACTTATCCTTATTCATAACTAAAATGGAAGAAGTTGTGGTCACTGCTCCCAAAAATGTTCTCCCAAGTAACCTGGCCAGGCTCGTTTCCTGATCCAGCATGGTCCTTCATCTGGTTGGAATATCCACATACTGTTTCAATAAACTTTCTTGGATGCACCTAACTGATTCTCTCCAATCTAAGTCCTAAGGAAGTTCCAGTCAATATTGGGGAAGTTAAATTCACCTGATATGACAACCCGTGCTTTTACACCTTTCCATAATCCCCCTACAGATCTGTGCTTCTGTGTGCCACTGGCAGTTAGAAGACCTATTGTACAAAGACATCAGAGTCATTGAACCTTTTGTATATTTGAGTCCTGCTCATAATGCCTCATTAGATTAATCCTCCAGTATGTTATAGTTTAGTTTAGTTGAGAGATACAGCGCAGAAATGGCCATTCATCCCACCAAACCCATGCTGACCAGCAATCCTCGCACACTTAAACTATCCTACACACTAGGGACAATTTACAATTTTTACCGATGCCAATTAACCTACAAACCTGTACGTCTTTGGATTCTGGGGGGAAACCAGAGCACCCAGAGAAAACCCACATGGTTACGGGGAAAATGTACAAACTGCACAGAGACAGCACCCGTAGTCAGGATTGAACCCAGGTCTCTGGTGCTGTAAGGCAACAATCTATCACTGTGCCACCATGCCGCCCACATCGCTGAGTGCGATTCTCCCCGATTAGTAATGCAACTCCTCCACCTCTTTTACTTCCCTTTCTATCACGTCTGAATCAACAAAACCCTAGACCTTTAGGTTTTTTAGTTTAGGTTTCTTATTGTGACGTGTATCAAGGTAACGTGAAAAGCTTTATTCTGCATGCAATCCAACCAGATCAGATAATACTATATATAAAGACAATCATGTCAAATTAAAGTACAATAGGTAGAACAAAAGAAGATACAGGGTGCACAATGCAGAATATAGCTCTCAGCATTAAGGAGTGGTCAGGGTGGGACAAGTCTTTGATTATGTTGGCTGCTTTTCCAAGGCAGCGTGAAGTGTGGATGGAGTCAACGGTGGGGAATCTGGTCTGTGTGATGGACTGGGCCATATCTAAAACTAACCAACATTCCTTTCAGACTTGGGTAAAGCTCTTTCCAAATGAAGAACTGAATCAACCCTTTCTGTGGTGCATCTGTAGACGTTTGGAGACATGCTGAATTTCCTCAGTCTCCTAAAGAAGTGGTGGTGTTCTTGGCCATTGCATCAACATGGTTGGCCCTTGAGATATCGTTGGTAAGAATGACACCAAAGAACCGGAAGCTCTCAACCATTTCTACTTCTGCACCATTGTAGCATATAATCCACCCTTCTTCCTGATGTCTTCCTGATAACTTCATCTTGCGGTTGTTTTCCTGACACCGTGTTACTATTATCTCTATCTCCTTCCTGAACTCTGGCTGGCTATTGTTTAGAAGGATGAGAGGAGATCTTATCGAAACGTATAAGATTATTAAGGGGTTGGACACGTTAGAGGCAGGAAACATGTTCCCAATGGTGGGGGAGTCCAGAACCAGGGGCCACAGTTTAAGAATAAGGGGTAGGCCATTTAGAACTGAGATGAGGAAAAACTTTTTCAGTCAGAGAGTTGTGAATCTGTGGAATTCTCTGCCTCAGAAGGCAGTGGAGGCCAATTCTCTGAATGCATTCAAGAGAGAGCTAGATAGAGCTCTTAAGGATAGCGGAGTCAGGGGGTGTGGGGAGAGGGCAGGAACGGGGTACTGATTGAGAATGATCAGCCATGATCACATTGAATGGCGGTGCTGGCTCGAAGGGCTGAATGGCCTCCTCCTGCACCTATTGTCTATTGTCTATTGTGATCCGGCTCGCCATAGTGGTGTCATCTGCAAATTTGTGGATGGAGTTGGAGCTTTGAGTGTAAAGGGAGTATAATCGGGACTGATAATGCATCCTTGCAAGGCACCCGCGTTGAGAAATATAGCCCAGAGTGTATGTATCCTGGTGCCTGCACAGTCTCTCCCAGTGTCACAGAGCACTGTAGGGAGGCATGCGGTTTATACAACTGTCACAGTGAATCATTTTTGAAAAACATTTATTATTTTCAAATTACGGTGAAGCACCCTGGGGCAGGGAATATAAACAATAAAATGATAATTTAATTACTGTACAGAGACCATCCAAGAGTCACAGTGGTTGGGAATGCAGCGCAGAACTAACCTCATTCTCGAAGTACTGCATTACAATATGCAGTTAATCACACAGTCAGAAAGTGCTGTCGTACATGGAAAACTCACTCCAAATGTCACAAAGCACTTTGGTGCATTCCCGTGACAAACACACTGCCACAGAGTACCGCATTATAACACAGACAGTATCCCTAAGTCAGAGAGCATGTCATGCGATAAACAGCAACTCTGTGATGTAGAACACCATTGAATTCATCTCAGTGTCACAGTGCGCTACAGTGCAGTACAAAATCTATCCCAGTGTCTCAGAGCACTGTCAATGTTGCCCTGAATCTATCCCCGCTTAGAGTGTTTTAGGGAAGTATCACCCCTGTTTAGTTTAGTTTAGTTTAGAGATACAGCACGGAAACAGGCCCTTCGGCCTACTGAATCCGCACCGACCAGCGATCCCTGCACATTAACACTATCCTACTACTAGGGACAATTTACACATACACCAAGCCAATTAACCTACATACCTGAGCGTCTTTGGAGTGTGTGAGGAAACCGAAGATCTCGGAGAAAACCCACGTGGTCACAGAGAGAACGTACAAACTCCGTGCAGACAGCACCCGTAGTCGGGATGGAACCCGGGTCTCCGGCGCTGCAAGAGCTGTAAGGCAGCAACTCTACCACTGTGCCGCCGTGTCGCTCAGACCGTGTTTACAGACCAAAATAGAGCAGTAGAGACTCTGTCGCAGTTCCATAGACTGCTGTAGGGCAGCACTGAGTCTATCACTGTCACGGAAGTGTTGTTGAAGAGACAGCCCCGATCCCATTTCAAAGAGTGCTGTTTTAGAGCCACTGTAGAGTTTATTCACAAAATAGGTATCAGGATTTAGTAACACCTAAAACAAAACAATTTTGCAGATGATGTGAAGATGGGTGGAGGGCAGGTAGTGTAGATAAAGCAGGGACTCTGCAGAACAGGTTGGACTTGGACAGGTTTGCAGAGTGGGCAAAGAGGTGGCAGATGGAATACAGCTAGCAAAGTATACAGTCATGTATTTTGGTAGAAGGAATCTGGTAATCTGAATTAATAGAAAATGTGGTAAATATTCAGTGGACCTGGAAGCAACAATGGAGGAAGAACTAGAACGAAGTTTGCTTAAGTAGAATTTAGTAAAGCATTTGGTATGCTGGTCCAGGAGATTAAGTCACAGAAGGTACATCGTGGCAAAATTCATAAAAGAACAATGTACTATTTTAAAGTTTGGCCAAACGTCAGGAGTTAAATGGAAGCAAACAACAACCAGAAGTGTGAACAAAGAAAAATGTTTTTTAACTTAGCTCCATTGTACATGAAGCTAAGGAAGGAGCCATGTCACTTTGAAAGCAATGGATTACTTGTTCTGGACTATATATAGCAGCCATTCATTTTGATAGTCACCCAACAATAAAATGCCAGCAACTGCTTTTGGAGATATTTGGAGAAAAAAAACAAAGCCAAGATTGGAATTAAGCGGAATAAAATTAAAGAGTATTCTCTGGAGAATCGTCTGTCTATATCAGTTTCCACAGTGATAAAGAGGATAAAAAAAACAAAAAAGTAGTAAAGCATTATACTGGGGTTTATCGCCTTCATTTTATGTGGATGTAAGGATTTATTTCAAATATATACACACACATATCAATTACAACATCAATTCACAACATCAGAAATCGGTTAAAAATTTGAGATGAGGTCTTGTAATTGACTTTACTTCTTCTGATGGCATTGTAAAAATTACCTTTATACTCTTGTATTTATCTCAGCGTACCCTTCAGCAGTTTGTGTGCTCATATAGTATATGGGACCCTGCATTTAACCTCTACGTCCTTTCCGTTTTTAATTTAAAAAATTTTAGGCCTGTGTTTTTGTGGAAAGCATTTTGGGTTGCATTCAAATGTATGAAAAGTGCTATATAAATAAAGTTATTATTATTATTATATTATAATGTTCT